>NW_013533761.1:2953494-2973994 GCF_000836235.2 Papilio xuthus
ATTTATATATTTTAATCTTAATTTCAATAAGTCTATTAAGAAACGAGCCGTCGTTTTCAAATTAGCGTAAACATTTCTTAAAAGAAATTCACGGAGGCGACGCGCTTTTGAATATTGTGTCGTGGACTGGAAGAAAATCTTTATGAGAGTTTTTTTGTATTTACGCTTACATAATAAGGTAAAATGTAATATTCTTTTATTTTGTAAAGCGATGTTTAAGAAATAAGAAATAAATATTGTTCAGATTTTATGTACCTACAGTTACAAATAGGTCTAATGAAATAAATCTTCATATCTCAAGTAAATATCATTTGAAGTAGATATAAATACTTAGTTTTTACTAAGTTTATAACTTATACTTTAAGAGATAAAGTATATAAGGTAAGAAAACATAAATACAAATCATATTGGAAATGATTTCTTTTTCCAGACTTTGATATAAATTCATGCTTAATTTTATCGTAAATCGTTGAACCTGGAGATACCTTCTTAAAAACATCCATCTATACATCTAAACTTTCGCATTTATAATATTAGTAAGAAGTACGTAGAATAGAAGAAGAATGTAGTTAAGGGTAAGTTACATTCTAGTCGTACTCAACTTTTGCTGTTACGAGAGTCGTCGCCTTTACGTGAGGTTACGAAAGGTTTAGCCACTGATCATAAATGCGGTGTGATTTTGCACTAATGAGCTTGCTTTTTTATTTTTCATGAATAAGTCTCGTTTGAAAATATTTAATCGTTCCTTTAATTGATCGGATGGGTCAGTAATGTGAATTATGTAATGGATTGCATCGCTACGACCTCATCAATTCAATGGGTAAGTCTATTAGTTAATCCTGATGGATAGTTTCACGATCAATGCTAGATAAATCATTTGTACAATTACAAGCGGACGCCCGCGACTATTTTCCGCGCGGAATTAAAATATATATATATAATTAGTAGCCTGTGTGATCTTTTAGACTATGTTCTATATTTATGCCAAATTTCAGCGAAATCCGTTCAGCCGTTCTGGAGATATCTTCAAACAAACATTCTTCCAGCCATCCATCTAAACATTCGCATTTCTAAAATAAAATAAATAGTGATGCGATCATGTTCAATTAATATGAGTTTTTACTTCTATCAGAAACGTTAAATGGCCACTAAGGGTGTACCTTAGTATAGATGTGAAATGCCCGCATACGGCAGTTAAGTGTTTCATTAGCACCAGTGGTATCATTTAAGTTAACAAGAATAGGCACTTTAGCAAATTCAGATTAGTTTTAGATACAGTCATTTTATTTTTTTATTTTATTTTATTTTTATTGTATAAGAAAAACCAACAGCATATAAAAATGTAATAATATCATCGAGTACTTATAAACAAAGCAAGGGCGATAATAGGTTTACCAGTAAATTAAACTTAATAATAACAGAAATAGTTCCTCCGAAAAATGATGGTCACACATACATAAATGTGGGATTGAAAAAATCACCAAATAGGATAGAAAAAAAATGAGTTAATAAAGGAAAGGAATGGAAATTATTAGTTTGATAAAATCCTAGAAGCAAAGAAATATTTCCAAAAATTTTAAATTACAATATTAATATTGAAAAAAAAACAAATTAAACTATGACTATGTTTTTAATATTTGTCCATATTTTTTTTCTATAAACAGATTTATGGCTACTTGACAGATATGAGCAAAACATACACAAGTTGGTCGGAACTAATTACCAGCGGTCAGAGATATAAGGGACGGCCTACATTAGGTCTACGGATCAATACGCGCCAACAGAATACGCCTAAACCTGTCTTCTTAATAGAATCTGGTATCAAAAATATGGTAAAGAAAAAAAAGATTCAATATTACCCTGATATTATACCTTGTCCTTGCATTTTTTTTTTATAAAATCAACTAAAATTCTGAGACCTTGTTTGTAATGCCATTGCCATAATAAAGCAATATCTTATGTTCGTCAACTTTTTATCTTCATTTTTAAATACTAATTCATCATTATCAACCTGCTCTTATCCCTATAGAGGGTCGGCACAGTACTACTCCTCCATACATCTCTATCAGACGTTATATCTGAATCTTAACTAAGAATTAAATTAAAAAAGATTTATCGATAATAATCAGGCATACACGCGAGAAAATGGATCGCTCCGGCAACAACGACATACTTCATCAACGAACTGCTAACAAGCAATGACCCGGACATAACGCGCATGAGGGATCAATTCGACTGTATCTTTCCTTCATGTAATCCTGATGGATACCACTACAGTCATTCTGTGGTAATTTTATACGTATTTGTAAAGAATTATTTCTTAACTTATATAAAAAAAAAAAGATAAAAGTAATGTGAACATTCGGTTTAAAAGATTGGTATCAAAATTGTAACTCTAGGCTACTAAGGGTTAAGATATCGCGGACCGGCTACTGTCGTCGAAATTCTTTGTAAGTATATCAAATCCACCATGACACATAATCGAGATTTTGGTATCAGAAACTCATGGTAAGTGCACCAGGTACTTTTCTACGGTAATTAACGGTAATTAAAATTATAATTAACGAATTAAAATAAATATTTATTAAAATTAATTTTATTCTTCATTTATTAATCAAAGCAATTAAACATAAATTAACTAACATTGATTTGTGTCATCTGAACAGAAATATTCTGAACTTAAGCGAATAATTATCTAAATAACCAACTCGGTTTTAAATTGCAAGCTAGAACGATGGTCAAAGTTTAGTTGGAAGCCACAACTTTGTTAGGTGAGTTTTCCCTGCAAGACGAAACCGCATTTAGCCGTTGCGACAAAGGTAATTTAGAAATACTGACAAGCTATTTGTCTGTGATGCGACTCGCTTGTTCTGTTGCTATAGCAACAGAAATAAATCTTACTAATATTATAAATACGAATGGATGGATGTTTCTTTGAAGGCATTTCCAGAACGGCTGAATGGATCTCACTAAAATTTAACACACATAAAGAACATAGTCTGGAAGAACATATAGACAAATAATTAAGTTTTTTTATTACCGCGCGGACAGAGTCACGGGCGACAGCTACTAAATAATAAATAGTCTCACTTTGACCATTGATTACATTGTTTTGGGCGAGTTTGTATTAAAGCACAGCTTTGGCACAGATTTAAAAACAACTTAATTAGTAGGTTTTAACAAATATTAAAAAAAAAACGATGAAAACATAGTGCTAAAATTATCGCTAATGGCAATTTCTGCACGACTTCTTCAAAATGTCATGTTACTTTTTATCTTTATTATAATTTTTGCAGTTATTCTAATCTCTATCATAATTTAACAGTGGTAGAGCCCGCTTTAACATCTTCGCACGAATTGGCCGGGTCGACCGGTGAAATACCACGACCACACAGAAAACAGGCGTCAAGTGGAAGCAATTCCTCGTTTCGTCTAATGAGTGTGCGTCCCGGAGGCCTAATTTAGTCCTCTTTCCCTTCCCACCTTTTTTCTTAAAAGGAAAGGATGGGAAGTGGAAGTAGTCTTTCCGGATGAGAGGATGCATGGAAAGGGAATATATTTTCTTTCTGTACATCCTCTCCTCCGTCGATTAAAGGAAGGCAACAGATATGACGGATGAAGCGATTTCAGGCTAGGTTTTCAAATTCCTGATTAGTTTATACGTCGATATTATATTTTTCAGTAAAATGAAGCGATCAGAGTTCTTTAGGTCTCTCGAAATCATTATTTATCTTCTCAGAAGTTAATGAATATGCGATTATTCTTTTTGTTATTACTGAGTTTTTTCATGGTAATAAGAATTTTAAATTTCGGCAAAATAATTCTCTCTTTTATTTTCTGTCAACAAAACTTGCTTTACCTTTCAAAGCAAAAATATCACACAGTTCTTCATTTTACATTCTCACTAATATTATAAATGCCAAATTTTGGATGGATGGATTTTTGCTAGAAGTTATCTCCAGAACGGTTCCACGGATCTCGTTGAAATTTGGCATAGATATAGATAACATTCTGAAAGAACACATAGGCTCCTAATAATAAGTTTATCGCGCGTTGTTTATAGCGCGAACGGAGTCGCACGTAACTGCTAGTTTAATATACATTCTAAATTACCTATTCCTATATTACAAATTGTTACTTTTCTTTGACTGTAGTTATTATCAGCCAGTGCCTTTTTTCTTAGACTATTATTACCTAATAATATAAATTCTTTATTGCTATTGACGCAATTGTCACCCCTAACTTAGGGTAGGCTCTAAGCTCCTCGGTGGAGATGTATAGTGCTGATGATGATGATGATTGACGCGAAATTTCAAATTACTTACAGCCTTATTTTTTTTTAAAGATTGTGTTGAAAGAAAACGGTTTTTCTTAAACATTTCGTGATACGTTAGACTCACATAGTTTCCTCCCTTTATACAATCATGTAGCTTTATTTATAGCGACGCTAAAAAGAGCGGCAATCTGGAGTAGAAGCGCGTCATCAACTTTCCACTTTAAAACAAGTTAAATTAGTTTCCTCTGGCTGACTCACTCGTTCAATTTTGTATACAAACTATATTTTAAATTGAAATAAAAATATCATTTTTACGATCAACTTTACAGGTTCGTTTATAATTTTTTGCTTTAGCTTTATTTTTGCGGTGAAACTTTTCGTTGAACTTTAATTATTTTATTTGAAAAAGGCATTGATTTAATCTGTAATTTTTTTCTTATAAACATATGTATTGTAGTCAGAAGTAACGTGCAACAGCTCATGGTTGTCATTTTGAATTATAGAAGCTTGGCAAGAAAAAAAAGAATTTCCGAATTCCAGTTTTGAATACGTAAAACATGTAAGTTCCAGAATAAATATTTTGAAAAATCTTCCCCATATTCACTACAGCCTGCAATCCCTTAGAGAAATCATGCTTTCGGCAAATATCCGATACTTATTTGATAGAGAAAAGGATAATATATATATCTGTATATAGATGTAACCAAAAACACATTTACCTGCCGTATCTCATGTCTCTTGATAGAGCACATTAAGTAAATGGAAAATAATGGCTATACAATATAATATACCTTTTGTGTATAATGTTTGAATATCTGATTTGGTTATGTGAATTACCTCTGTATGGAATATTGAAAAAAAAAACATATTTCGTACTCATGATGTATTTTCATTGATGATGTTTGTCGGAAAATCTGTTTTTGTTCCAGGTAATCTCTGAAACGGCTGGACCGATTTTGGCGGGACTTAACGGGAAAGTAGCGAATCCATGCATGCATTTTATAGGCTTTAGCACCGAAATGTCGCGGGCGACCATTCATATTAAAAGTAATAATAGATTAATTTATGTTAAGTGCACTACTACTATAACATAGTTTTTTGTCTTATATCTTTTTTAAGTAACGTTTAAGTTAATTAAAAGCGTAATTTTCCTTTATCATTTTAATTCTATTAAAAACAAAGGAATCACGAAATTTTTATGCTAAAACCAAACCGCTTTTAACCAAACGAACACTGACATTTACTTTTTAATCATGCTTAATGTTTCCAAGAGTGTTTATTATTATGTAAATGTAAGCCACTTATCGCTAAGAGGCAGAAACAATTTTCTACTCGACAATTTCACCGCTTAGGGATGAACTGTTTAAGCTGGCCTCGTTACCGACTTTTATAACTTCATCCCATTTGTTATATGGCATCAAGTTATCGCAGAGCCATACTTCCGTAAATATTGTGCGAGGATGTCGTTAAACCTTTCATTCAATTAAATATAATTAGGGTATTGAGGGTGTGAATCAGTAATTTATAAAGTCTGATTTTTGTTTATTTACTAGATAACTTCCTAAATATAACATACACTGTAGGAAAACTAAATTAGTAAAAATACAAAATTAATAGTAGTATAGCCTATAATAATATGCGTAGCACGGAAATATTTAACAAGTCTAGTACCATCACAGACGTCAAAAGAAGAGAAGCATTTAGTAATAGTTTACGTGACACATTTCTTCCGTTTAAGTTTTAGTTTCCGAAGAAAAAACAAAAGATAGTTATTTCATGGTAATAATAAAACCTTACGTAAACAACAGTCAAAGAACACGTTGACTCCTTTATAAACAATGTTTCTTATTACCAAAGCGCGTTCCCCAGCTTCACACCTTCATGAGCACAGTTGACAAAACACGAAGCGTAATGTAATACCATCTCAAAGACAAAGACCTTCTTTATTTCCTTAAGGAAGTGTTTGTGTGTATTTAATCAGGCCCCGTGATGCGCGCCGAGCTTCTGTTGAAATATGTCGTGCGAACAAAATATTACTCTGTTTTTATGCATGAATCTTACATGCATTATGTTTGTGAAGTGCCGAATCACACATTTATATCTCTTTAAAAGACGGACATAACCTAAAAAAATATTCACACTGTGATGCCAGATTTTATTTTTAAATTAATAATAAAATGTGATTAATAAAAAAAATATTAAGTTTATTCAGTTACATTATTTTACTGACTGGTCGAATAGGTTTGGCTAAGGTTGTTATCAAGCATGTTTTTATGTCAATGTTTCCGCAATGCGAACACCCATCTACTAATATCATTACCTATGTTCAACCCATTTATGATTAAATGTTAAAGCAATTGTTGCATTATTAATGCAACATAATATTGCGTTATAGACGTAACATTAAACGATCATTTTCTAGCTACGAAAATTACAATATTGAATATGAAATAGACAACTAATGTAACGTGCTCTATTCAGTATTGTGTTGTTTTTAGCGATTACATCTATAATAATAAGGAAATACATTTAAATAGAATTAAATAAGATAAACATATGTTGGAAAGGGGAAGTGGATTTGAACAAACCCATAGGAAGAAGTATCTTCCCTCTTTGTGTCCTCTGTTGATTAATGAACCTTATATTGCTATTCTTTTCACGAGTTTTTTTTTCAATTAAAACATTTAAGTCTGTCTCAAACTAGATTGAATAATCTCAGTCTGAAGATATTAGCGTTTTTATTATAATGGATTTTGTAACGTTAGTAAGAAAATCCGGAAATGAGCCAGTGACTCAACACTAGCCTTACTAAAATGTCAACGTTTATGTCCGCTCACTAATCATTCTGATATTGGACTTTGTAACGAAAGGACGTCATTCGGGCTAAAGGATTCTAACTAATAATGTCTAAAAGTAAGAAGTTTTTAATACAATCTATCTATTATCTAAATAAACATTCTACGAAGCTGCTAATGGCCAGTATCATAATAAAATAATGAAAAGAACTCTTCAAACACTTTATACAGTTGTTTAAATCAATATGAGGAAATACAAAAATATTTTGCTTCCTTTTTTAAAATCCTATTTCGTTGATATAGAAAAAGAAGTTGCATTTTCAATTCTCGTACGCTGACCGAATGTTATGCTGAACTTTGTAGAAATCCCGTTGGCTTGCCAATTTCCGGTCCCCAGTACATTTTATAAAGAACGCTTTGTTGATCTTTTACTATGCTATTTATACTTTGCATATTTTTTTCTTGGAAATATCCTACTGGAATAAATACATTTTATTCTCATACTAAACCCAAACGGCTTGACAGGTTTTTATGAAATTTTATATGCATATTTAGATGGTCTGAGAATCGACTACTGTTAATCCCGCGCGGACGGAGTGAGGGACAACAGCTAGTTTTATTCCGTGAGGAAATCGCAGGAAAAAGGATATTATATATCCTTGGTAATATAGGTATAAATATATTTAAGGTTCAATTATTAAATGATGAATATAATATAGTTTTTAGGGTTCCGTACCTCAAAGTAAAAAAAACGGTCTGTCTGTCCTTTTCTTCATTAAGCAAAGTCAAGTTTAGAAGTGAAAATTATTCAGTGTTATAATAATATAGTGATAATTTTAGTACAAGCTTTATATGAGACAATAGACTCGGATAACATGAATATATTTAGTTAAGAAAATTAATATTCTGCAAGATAATGGTTTAACCATTTAATTAAATAACACGAAGGCATACTTGAGACTAACAATGTTAAATATACGCTAATTAATTATTATTATAATTAATTATTTAAATAATAAAGCTCCTTTTAATCCAACTTAAAATTTACATACATAATAATATGTCGCTATTACATATTATAGAAATGCCACATTGCGTTAATTTCAAACCAATACGACTTAGGGACCTTCAAGAAGCGAGCATACCATTTCCTTAAAGGCTGGCAACGCATCTGCAGATCCTCTGGTGTTGCAGATGTCCGTAGGTTTCGTTGATCACCTCAGTAATACCGCCGTTCGTTTGCCCCCTTCTCTTAAAAAACCTCAAATAACATTGCACAAGCTTTGGCTAAAAAAATACTTATTTTGTCTGTGTAAAAACGTATTTTGCATTTTTTTATTATCATTATAGGGAAATAACTCACCGTAGGTTTCAGAGTCCAAAATCCCCGTTTAAAATATCTTCATCCTTGTCATTATCTTTGTCAACACAGGGATAATATACATGCGTTCAGAGACACTATGAAGAAAAAGATGGAAACTGATTTGAAAATATTCATAATAGAATAGACCATAAATACTTATGCTATCTGCTTATATATTCTATAGCAATAATGCTTTTTAAATTAAAATATAAATCCAGACGGACACAAAGCCCGAACTCAAGATAAATGCTTCTTTTGAGCTAAAGCAATAAGCCCGGTATCCGTCAGTTTTCGCAGCGTACACATTTTTATGTTACACTTTTCTTTATAAGTGTACATTTAATATATTAAATAATATGTTTATTACGATTAATAAAACTGGAAATTATCTAACATTTTTTAGTAAGTTTTATCCCCGATAGAAACAAAAACTTATAACCGTTGGTTTTACAATAATTAAAATATACATTTTTGTAAATTTTCTTAATATTTATTTTTAACATTTCAACTAAGCATTTTTTTTATATCATAAGGTGGCAAACGAGCGAGCAGCCACTTGAAATCGCTGAAATAGCAAAGTGACCGTTGCTCATAGACATACGCAATTGCATATGCGTTGCCTACCTTTAATCGACGGAGGAGAGGATGCACAGAAAGAAAATATTTTCCCTTTCCATGCATCCTCTCATCCGGAAAGTCCACTTCCACTTCCCATCCTTTCCTTATAAGAAAATAGTGGGAAGGGAAAGAGGACTAAATTAGGCCTCCGGGACGCACACTCATCAGACGAAACGCGGAATTGCTTCCACTTCACGCCTGTTTTCTGTGTGGTGGTGGTATTTCACCGGGCGAACCTGGCCAATTCGTGCGAAGATGTTAAAGCGGGTTCTACCACTCTTAAAAAGTACCAAAAAAGTACTCTTACCAAGCTTATATAAGCACAAGCCTAGAGCTTAGTTGAATTACTACAATAGTCGAATAGTGGGATTCTAACTCTCGACCACGTGATTTAAAATGAGACCGTCGTCATCCCAGTCATTATCTTTGACAAAACAGAGATAACAATATGTTAAACGATTTGGTCTCAGAAAACCACGGTAAATAAATTCATAATAAAACAACTGAAAGTTTCTGAATCTAAAAGTAACTTAAATTCGTTTCAGTATTTTTTTTTGTTAATTAAATACGATACTACTACTGTTATGTTTTACTAAGTTTTTCTTTTTAAATAAAATATTGAATATTATTTTATACTTATAACTCAAATACGAGCTCACTCCATTCGCAAACACATCTATTTGCTTTATTCAAAACTAATTGAAATATGATCTCAAACAAACATACCGGAATGAACATTTAAATTGATTTTGTAAAGCCTTTAATCAAAGTTATTAAGTACTTTATGATTAAATAAATTATTTTATACGATCCGATTAAATTGATAGCGCTAATATTTATATGTTAGGTATTTTAAAGTAATTTGAAAATTTCTCAACTAATTTAACTAAACTAAAAGAAACTAAATTAGTATCAATGGAAAAAAGGGTCTTGACAGACAGACTTACGGACAACAAAGTGATCCTATAAGGTTTTTTTTCTTTCGTGGTGCAGAACCCTAAAAATTCGATATCATTTGAGTAATTTAATAAGATGTTTATGAGTGAACACAGAGCTTAGGTAACTGTAATCAGGAATTCACAGAAATCGAACAATATTAAAAATAATCTTTCAACTGTTCCTAATTTAAAGATGAATTCTGGAAAACCTTTTTAGAGGGAAATAAAAGCGGCCGGGCTTTCAGGAGCTTTTAAATAATAACATTGAATGTTTCACTCGTAAAGCTTTCTTTTAATTGTGTACAGAAGGAATAGAGAATTTTATTAAGGTTTCGTGGACCGAAACCCATATAAAGCTAAATTTAAGTGCTTCCATTAAGTACGTTTTGTTTTGTCTATTTCTTCACGTCTTTACGGAATCATTTTTTAAACTGAATATTATTATTTTTTTTCTTTTTTTTTTTTTTTGTAAAATATTAGCAGATTTTTTTTTGTAAATTTACTAATATTTCTTTTACCATTCCAACTAAGCTCTAGGCTTGTGCTAGGATATGGTTTACGACAATAGTCGAATGGCGGGATTCGAACCCCCGACCTTGTGATCGGAATTCCGTACCCTTAACCACTAGGCTAGTGACGCTTCTAATTATAAATTATGTCTTTATTCAGCATTAAAATAATGTATTTCAATACGGTAAAATTTTGTATAGACAAAGTTTATTCGCTCCAAAGCAATTCTTTAACGAACTTCAAAAATGTATGGAACTGACAATAATATTCGATAAGTCCCGTGATTGTCACGCGTCAGTTGCAAATACTGTTGAAATTCGTTATGAAATCGCTTCAGAGCGAATGCATTTTGTCTAGACCTCTCGCTTTGGATCACTAAAAATAATTTTACACACTTATAAACATCTGTTAATTTTTCTACTTCTAATATTCAATAATAAACAGGGAGTTTCCGCACTCATTTTAAAAATATTTCTGTTGAAGAATAAATCAGATTGTAGGCAATTTTATTAGACCTTGACTTAATTTCGATTAAGACTTATACCCACGTAAGTCTTATATAATCTTTTAATAACTTTTATATTTCCAATTTGAATTTAAATTAAAAATAAATCTTTTCGGGACGTTCGCTTACTCTTTATTTCAATCTTGGAAGCAAACTGAATTTTAAAACGCTTTGAATGAAATACGATTCCCGTAAACACGGCACAAAGGAAAAGCACTTTAAGTGTTTCTAAATGTTGATTTAAAATTTAAAATGATATTGTGCTTAATAAAAAGGTTAATTCTGAATTATTTTTAACATGAATAATGCAAAAATTAATACGATAAAATAATTCCGAAACGTGAGACGAGACACCTTTTAAGTTCATTGTTTTGAAGAAAAACGAAATAACTATGAGCTTATAGCACTTATACACATAATTTTCATTTTGTACGTACAGTCTAACGTTTCCTATTTACACTGAAATGGTGTCGAAAGATACAAAAAGGAAGGAAATAGGCACTTGGTAACTTTTTGTTTTATTTCATCTTAGGTTAGCCCTCAACGAAATATGGTTTAAAATATATACGATTTAATACATCGTGATTAAATAAAATGATATATAATGTTTTCGAAGCATATCCTACTAATATTATAAATGTGAATGTTTGGATGGATGGTTACAAATTATCTCCGGAAAGGCTCAACGAATTTTAATTAAATTTGGCAAGAAAATAATCTGGAAGGATACATAAACTACTAATTAATTATTTTTCTTAATTCCACGCGGACGGAGACGCTGGTGATAGCTAGTATGTATTACATACAAAACATAGGTTTTCGTAAAAATCTAATTTGTGCTTATAAAATTAACTATTATATATAATAATGCTTTAGTCACTGCAGTATCATTTAGTTTAGTAATATAGCGAGGTCAACTCGTCGGCCGTCACACCACTTAGTATGTTAATTTTCGAAATAATTTATAATGTGTTGATTTTAATAGACCGCTTTAACCACTTAACTGGACATTTGAACAATTTCACGCTTTAGTTAACACTAAGTTTATTTGGTACACGGTATGTATGTAACGCTATAAAATGCTTATATTCGAATGCGCATCATCATCGTCAACCTACCCTTATCCCTGCTGAGAGTCATCGCAGTACATATCTATACATCTCTATCAGCCGTCATCACACAATCCATGCATACTCAATCCCATTATCTTTTTTGTTTATCGAATCATCATACCTTCGCATAACCTGTCCAAACCATGCTATACTTCTGCCTCAATTTCTCGATCGATTGCGCTACTTTCAAACTTCCTCTAATGTTCACATTCGAATGTGCGCAAAGATAAATTAATTCATGATTAAGTACAGGCGGAAGAAAGTGCGGAATCATGTTATACTTAGTCCTAACGTGAAGCATTTTATCGGAAATTAATGCCATTTATAAGATTGTTTTGTACGAAGTATTAGTAAAAATATATTGACAAGACCTACATAAAATCTATGATTTATTTGTATAAGAAGGTTTCTTAAATACAGACAACTTCTATTCTGGATTAAAGATTGACAAATGTTGTTAAATATTTTCCTATCAAACGTCCTTCAAAACGTCTTCAGAAATGACACTAATATGTTTTATCATATAATTTTTTAGAATTTATCTCCGCTAAATGTCGTGTATTGATCGAGTTTTTTTTTATTCATTTTAAAATTGCTTTCTTTTTCGCTGTATTTAATCGATATATATATATATATATATATATATATATATATATATATATGAAGGAAAGTCGTGTGAGTTACACTATTTATAACTCAAGAACGGCTTTACCGATATGGCTGAAAATTGATGAGGAGGTAGCTTAGAGCCAGGAGACGTACATAGGATACTATATATTCATTGTTTTCGAATTCTTTCGAAGCAGCTCTTCAGCTGCTTTTTATTTAACTTTCTAATATTATAAATGCGAATTAGATTAAATTTGGCATACGTATAGAATATAGTCTGAAAGAACACATAGGATACACTAATTATGTTTATTTTATATATCCACGCGGTATAAACGATGTATCCTGTTCAGGTGTATCCATCAGGCTTATCTTGTAAAACATCTTAGGTATACATACGTTCCATTACGATCAACACGTTAAGATAATCGAGACAATTTACATTTATTATGCCGTTAAACGGAATTGTGTCGTAATCATATCTGACTGTATTGCCTTTATAATACGGCATATTGAGTTTCATGCATTTTCATATATTAAGATAACAGCCGACTGTAATTTCTTGATGAAGATTAAGATGTTAAAAAAAATTGTGTGTTCACGAACATATCATCGCTTCCGTTCGTAAGGAATGAAAAAAAAACTTAATTAGTAGTCTATGTGTTCTTTACCACTAAGCCAAATTTCAGCATCCGTTAAGTTGTTCTGGATATATCTAATAACAAACATCCATCCATACATCCACATTAGGAAAATGTAATGTTATAAAAAACGCTTGATTTTTAGAAAGGTTTGCTGCTTGTCGAAATGTTGTCGATCTGATTTTTTAAAAAACCGGATCATCTTATAAATTTAATATTATGCGTGCTTGTTGAGAATCATTTAGGCTTTAAAAATATATATTTTTATGCATATCTACGTCAACTTTTTTTTTTAACTAAATACTTCGAGGTGGTAGAGTTCACGTAGTACATAGTCAGTATATCTGCAAAGATTCTTTGACTGCGGGGACGTTAATCAAATGCAAATTAAGCGTCAATGCAGTAAGCGGTAATACTCCGTGCTTACTAACTATTAACCGTATTTAACTCCAAAATATGCAGAAACTTTATTGCTCTACTTTCTTCAAATTCTTTTAAGTTTTAATTTAGTTTAATAACCATTCAATAAACTAAAAAATATCTTAGAATAATGAAGGAAAAACATAATTTTATATTTTACTAGCTGTCGAAAACTAAAAAAATACTTAATAACGACAGTAGTCTATGTGTTCTTTCAGACTATGTTCTACATCTATGCCAAAGTTCAGCGAGATCTACGCAACCATTCTGCAGATACCTTCAGTCAACATCCATCCATCCATCCATCCATCCAAACATTCGCATTTATAATATTAGTCGCTCGCCCACGACCACGCAAAGATAGGCGTGAAGTGGAAGCAATTCCGCGTTTCGTCTGATGAGTGTGCGAACCGGATGCCTAATTTAGTCCTTTTTCCCTTCCCACCCTTTTTCTTGGAGGATGGGAAGTGGAAGTGGAATTGCCGGATGAGAGGATGCATGGGATGGGAAAATATTTTCTTCCTGTGAATGCTCTCCTCCGTCGATTAAAGGTAGGCAATACATATGCAATTGCGTATGACTATGGGCAACGGTCACTTCGCAATTTCAGCGATATCAGGTGGCCATACAAAAAGGTGACATAAAAAAATCGCACAATTTTATTAAAATTCTTTTAAAAAGTATTTTAACCTCAAAAAAGTAAAGCATCTTTTTATTTATTATATCATCTAGTCACCCTTGGTGTTTAAATTAAAGCAAAAATTTGATTGAATTATAATGTTTTTTTTTTTTAATTTTCAATGAGCCGTTGCCTTCGTAAAATTGAGGATTAATTATTTAAATACACCTATGAAATGTGCCAATCAAAATTTATTTTAACTTTGAAATTAGATTTTTCTCCGAATCTTAGCATAATGTTTATCTTTATAAAGTAACTTTATGAATATTTATAGCGATTCAGATTCTTTTTGTTGTTGTTAGACAGTTTTTTTAGTATATATTTTTTACTGTATAGAAATAATAGACATGAAAAGTTTACTTTTTTAGGGTACCGTACTTCGTAGGAAAAAAACGTAACCCTTATAGGATCACTTTGTTGTCTGTCCGTTTGTCAGTCAATATCCTTTTTACTAAAAGCCACGAGAGATGAATTCCTCCTAGTTTTACTTACATATTTTTATAATACTACTTTAAAACAACTCCAAACTCCTTGAACGTAAGAAGTCATTTAAACTTTCGTGAGACATTATAATAAAGTTATATAAAAACGGCTAAACGCTCACATATGTTCGTCGTGGCGGCACCGACTACTTTCGAGCCCATCGGGCCCTTTATCAGGGTAAGTGGGGCTGGTATTATATCGCAGACGCGAAACTAACTCTGAGGTCATGCGTGAGTGTTTAGCCGTTTTAATATAACTGTAAGAATAGTCATTATTGTTTATAAGACAATGTCCCACGAAACTTAATTAATTTATTAACATAGAAGATAAAATAAATATTAAGTTTGTCTAAGATATCAACTATAGTGTCTTTAAGAAAATATTATTTTTCTTCAAACATTGTATGTGGCAGATTCATCAATCTAAGAAGACATAGACAAAAATAAATCGAAATCCCAAAGGCCGGCTTGTTTCTTACTATTCGATAGTCCCATCTATCTTTTGTGAATGTGTGATCCGAATATTTATAATCTATGTCGAAAAAGTAATAACAAAAAGGATGTTATGTTATAACTTATATCATAATTATTCTATCAAATATATAACAAAAATATAAATATATTTACAACGCTAAAAAAAGAATCAGATATAAAATTTATTTATTTATTTATTAACTCTTAATGCTATCATAATACATAAAAAAAGACAATTAACTAATCTACAAAGCAAGGGCGGCCTTATCGCTCCAAGCGATATCTTCCAGGCAACCCAGTGGGACAGGAAAGAATAACATAGATAGGTATATAGAGGGGTATATAACATATAAATATCAGGATATGTCAAGAATAAATAAATAAGAGCAAGAATTATTTGTACATGTTATAACTCTACACAAATATTATATTAAAACAAATATGAACACTTCGTTAACAAGTTTGCAAACAGAGAAACGTGCCAAACGTTCAATTGCTGCATTTTAAAAGGGTTAAAATATTTAATTTATTTTATACAAACGGTTGCCCGCGACTTCGTCAGCGAATACCTAAAGGCAGTAGTCTATAGTATTCGTGCGTAATTTTACATCATTTGTCAATCCCGTTCTTTTCTAATAAGGAAATGATGAGAAGGAGTTGGGGAAATAGTCACCCGTAACTTAGAGTAGGCTCTGAGCACCTCGGTTGGGACGTATAGTGAGCTGATGATGATGGGTCGCTTCATTATTTAGGTGAATTCAGGCTGCTTGCTTGTTTGTCACCTTAAAATATAAAAAAAAAAACATTTGTATTGTTTATGTATGTTATTTGGTTATCCGACAATAGTCTTCGTCATTGTTTATGACTGTTTTCAAATATTTTATGTAAAAACGTAGCATATGAAGTTTGTGAGCGCTATATTTGTTTTTATGCTAATTTCAATACTCAGGTGGAAAAATTATAATAAAGTACTCAAGTAGGAAATTATACTTCACAGACTTGGAACTTAAAATCTTTGACAAGGGATTAATATAAATGAGATAATGAACCAACGGCCTGAACCTTTGCTTTCTTACCAAGTATTTTTACAGTTGTCTTAAACTTTAGCAATTTTCACTGAAAATTTTCTTATAAAAGGAATACGTGTTATAACTTTATCTGTGAATTGAATTAAAAAATATTTGTTTTCATTAATTAGTGGAGAAAAAGTGTTTAACCATTTGACCCATCTACAAAAGAGATGTCGAGTAATAAGAAAAAGAGAAAATTTGCAAAGAATTATCGAATCGCCGATATTGAAATTCAATTTAGATCAAATGTGGTTCCAATACATTATTTCGGTAATTATAAAATCCGTCGTTATTTTACGTAATTGGAATATTCAATTACTTATGTTATGTTTAGGTAAACTCCAAAGGTAAATTAAACTTGGAAAACTTTCTGTTGTTAATTAATACGGGAAAAAAGTCGAATGAAATTAATAAAGTTGTAGAGAGTTATTCTAGCTCTTTGACGACTAAACGCCCATTGAACGTTTAAAACTATTTAAAAATTGAAAACAGCGCAATGAATTAAAAGCGCTTTTCTAAAAATATGTATTTCCAATCTATTTGTATATTTCAATTAATATAATTATTCCTTTCCATCTTACAATAACTTATTTCATCTTAACATAACTTAATTAATCAAGTAAATCAATTTTCGTAGAACGCCTTCTTCGAATTCACGTGGAGAAAATTGATTTAAAACTTTTAGTACTTTGAGGATGAGATTAATTTTCCGAATAAGTTTTTAATCTGTAAACACACGAACAACGCGAGTTATGAAGTGGGGCGTCCTTTTATATACTGCTCTTTATATACCTTATATTTATAACCTTGTATTTTCAAAGTTTTTGGGCAATATGAGATGGTTACAGGAAATAGCATTTGACGTTTATCCATTTTTATGTAATCCTAATATTGTCCGTATTATGTATTGTTCGTTGCAAGTGAAAATGCTTCGTTATTTAAATAAATATGTATCTTTCTAATTTTATTTTTAATAGGTACTAAAGAACGTTCCTCTTAAATCTACACTAATTATCTACCTGAACTAATTCTGAGTGCTGATATTAGGAATAAAAGAAGAAAGAACTAAAATTATTTTCTGCGATAGGTTTACTTTCGTATAATTCAAACCGACAATGAGCTAAAGTTTTATTGTTTTCGCAGTTATCAATAAAAATGTTATATTCGAAATTGATATCGTCTGTGTAAGGAAATGATGGAAACATTTTGTCAGTAAATATTGTATTATGAGGTATCCATCAATTTAAGGAAATATTGACAATCGACATATTGAAAGTAATATCAATTTCTCAAATTGTTTTATTTTTCATTACATTAATATCATGTTTTTTAGTTAACATCGGTTCTATTTTCGAATTTGTATTTCGCGCAAGCATCGGTAGCTTAGAGGTTCACTTGACTTGTAATTTGCAGGACCTGAGTTCGAATCTCGCCGTATACCAATGCGTTTTTCGATTTTCATATTTACATTTATCCTATGTTCTTATGGTGAAGGAAAACATCGTGATGCTGCACATATCTACGACGAAATTCAAAGATATGTGTGCAGTCAACCAACTCGCACTGGGCCAGTGTGGTTGCCTTGTCACCCTATACTTGTTTTGTTATTTCTCTTTAATAATAATTTTAATACTGTAAACATTTCTAAAAGTTACTTTGTTAGCTAGCTACTACTTTGGTAGCTTGTTTAATATTTTGACAATTTTTTTTACATAGTATCTACTTTTTCGTCTTTGATATTTCAATCATAAGGTTTAAGACATGTGAATTAATATACATTATTCATTCGTGCTCTCATTTTGCGGTTTGAAATCAATTCAAGGCACGATTCCGCAGCCTTCCAGAGCTAAATCCATAATCGTGCCTCGCATAAAATGGACTGAAGAAATTCTGAACGGACCCTTCATTTTTTACTAATTAATAATAGACACTTGTTAACACAGATATTCTTGTTATAAAAATATAATTTTTTTAACTTAGACACGTGTGGTATGTAATCGTATCAGAAAACAGGTTTCTGTTTTTTTTTGATACCACACTAGACTACACTAAACTAAACAACGGCTAAGCACTAAATGGACCGATGACCTGGTCAAGGTTGCGGGAGTGCACTGGATGCGGACGGCACAGGACCGGGCATTGTGACAATCGATGGGGGAGGCCTATGTTCAGCAGTGGAAGAATTTAGGCTGATTATGATGATGATGATGAAGCACTTAGTTGCATAGTACAAAGTCATCACTAATCCGATTTATGAACTACTTCTAAAAAACTTAAATGATAAGATTTAAATTCATCGACGCATTAAAGTTTTATTTCGTATCTCGTAATCATCATCAGCTCACTATACGTCCCCACCGAGGGGCTCGGAGCCTACCCTAAGTTAAGGGTGATTAGGCCATAGTCAACCACGCTGGCCCAGTGCGGGTTGGTTGACTTCACACATATCTTTGAATTTCTTCTCAGATATGTGCAGGTTGCATCGCGATGTTTTCCTTCACCGTAAGAATGTCGGATACATATATTTGTACATATGTAAATCGGAAATCGAAAAACACATTGGTACATGGCGGAATTCGAACCCAGGACCTGCAGATTGCAAGTCAAGTACTTGACCCCTAAACCACCGACGCTCTCGTAATATTGAATAATAATTATTCAGCTAATTTAATTACGTTAGATTGTATTAATTCCATGATGAAAAACATTTTTATTTCCGTTTCTTAGAATTCAGTACTTTCTTATCGAATACACATTTCTTTCCCCATTTACGCCTTTATTCGTATAACAGTATCTAAATAGGCGTTAGATAAAATGAAGCAAAGAGGAAAAATACTTTGTAAACTTCGCACTGAACTTGGAAAATCTTTTCTAACTTCTTCAATATTATACGTAATTTGTTATTCACTGTTCGGTTGTTTATTTGCTTTAGTAATATAAATATGTTCACTTCATTACTTCATTTCTTCAATTAAAAAGAAAATGTAGTCTCTGTGTTTTTCCAGACTATGCTCTATATCTATGACAAATTTCAGCGAGATCTACATATAGCCTTTCTCGAGGTGACTTTAAACGAACATCCTCCCATCCAAATATTCGCACTTGTTATATTAATATGATTGTTTATTAACGTTTAAGTGAAAATTATTGGCCCTAAGAGCGCAGGCGCACAGTGAGCGATGGGCCGCGTCCGCGAAATAATACCAGTACCACTCACCCTGATGAAGGGCCCCCAATGGGCTCGAAACAAGTCGGTGCCGCCACCGGACGAATATACGTGAGTGTTTAGCCGTTTTTATATCAGTTTATTATAATGTCTCACGAAAGTTTGAATAATTTAATTACTACTACTTCCAATAAGTAACAAACCGCTACAAGAATAACTTATAATTATAGTATCCTTTCAGATTGGAATACTAATTAAAGCAAAGCACCGTAACTATTTCATCATCTTCAATACTCGGGTATCGGTCGGATTACAATCGTTCCGCTACGTCGATGTCGGCCTGAATGCTTTATACTTTACCCACCGCTTGAATAACCTGAAAGTAGATTGCCTATTAACCTACAGCAAGCCAACGTCCGATCACAGAGTTCTCTGGGAGCCAAACTCCGAGTTATTGAAACTGTTAATCTTCTTTAAACTTTCTTATTGTGATTTATATTATTTCTTACTTATTCAGTTACCGAAGGGAGAAATATTTTCTCTCCGTGCATCCTGTCCTCCGTCGATTAAAGGTAGGCAACGCATATGCAATTGCGTATGTCTATGGGCAACGACTTCGCTATTTCAGCGATTACAGGTGGCCGCTCGCTCGTTTGCCACCTTATGATTTAAAAGAAATTATAACACTTTAAACTTTTTAAATAATTCCTATCTTAAAGTTGGAAACGCAAATTAAGAGCAAAGTCTAAGATCACTTTAACAAATCTCTCTAAAATGATTAAGAGAGGCAGACTTCACTAAATCGCTTTAGGGATGAGAAAAAATTAGCCATTAATTTAATT
>NW_013533761.1:2974216-2995014 GCF_000836235.2 Papilio xuthus
CCCTTCCCATGCATCCCCTCATCCGGAAAGTCCACTTCCACTTCCCATCCTTTCGTCATAAGAAAAATGATGGGAAGGGCAAGAGGGCTAAAATAGGCCTCCGGGACGCACACTCATCAGACGAAAAGCGGATTTGCTTTCACTTGACGCCTGTCTTCTGTGTGGTCGTGGTATTTCACCGGGCGAGCCGGGCCAATTCACGCGAAGATGTTAAAGCGGGCTTTACCTCTGTTATTATAATTTAAGTAGGATTATATTATTGAAATAAGAATAGTTTGGAGGTTTATTATATACGTTAGACACAAAGGAATAGTATTCTTATCTCTTTTTAAATCAAAGAAAGTGAGAGAGTTGACAATGTTATTGTTATACAGGTTTTTAACGGTTACAAACAGTATGTTTCTTAGCTTATTACCTATGGACGGTTGATAAATTATATCTCTTTTAAAACTTGAATAAAAAATTGATGTTATTTTAATATAATATATGTATGAATCAAACAATTTTTTTTTATAAATTGTTATCGTACGATTCGTTCAATTGTTTTTCATGCTATTCCATGTCACGAATTGAAAAGTTGTTAGCAAACATGTAGGCAGTTAAACGTAAAAAATAACAAATGTTTTATCTCTACTAGGATTAAATGTCTGAAATACGGGCGAATAGAAAATATATCCTGACGCGGGATAACTCGGGTCACCGCTTTTACCAATTGATCAATTGAACCCCGTATATTTTTTAGAGAATCGAAAGCCGTACCCATTCAATTATAAATTCAAGAGATTTAAAGTAAATCAAGTATAGAGCGGACATTCAAAACAATTTGCTAGGAACACTTTGTTTATAGCGTAAGTGGCAAAAATATGTATAAACTAGACTCGTTATTTACTAGTCTCGCGTTGTGAATTACATTTATTTGTGTCCTGTCTATTTTAGTAATTAGTCCTTGCTTAGTTATTGCGTTAAGTCTAAAAAAAATACCGTTGTATTTTATCGAAAAAAAACTAACAAATCAAACTAAATTAGGCAAATAAACTAATAACACAATTAAGCGATAAAATAACTCAATATCAACAAGTACTTGTGAATGATGGCAGATTGCCACAAAACAAAAGTTATAAAAAAATCTTTCATTTCATTTGTAAGAGGACAATATTCGCCAAATAAAGTGCTTATAAAGAAACTTGTTGCTAGCAACATCAATACATCGTCTCTACCTTACTATAAGACAATTTAAACATTAAGGAATCAAATTTTAAATGCCAAGCAGACTATCTCTACATTTTGTAGATTGCACATAAATTTTAAGACGTTATAATTAACAGTCAATTTAATTAAATTAAAGTATATAATGTTTTATTTAAAACAGCTTAAAGACATACTTATAAAGACAGTGAACATACGCGAAATTTTAAAAATGTAGTACTTAATAACATTACTTTGTTTTAACTTTATTTGCTAATTCTTAGTATAAAGTATATTAGAAAATATATTTTATTTATTCACATTGTTACTGACAAAACATTATATGTGTATGTGAGCCATTACATAAAGATAACGATAATATTATGCTTACAAATTTCCTTAACGTCGTAGTACCTGGTAATAGAACACTTAATGCAAATTGTCGCCATTATCTCAGAGTGTTGATCGTAATTGCCTATGAATACACGGAATAAGGAACGGATAAAGGATTGTGACACTCACAGCAGTCGGTACAAACGATTATAAATATCTCTTATTCAGCCTTTTATAGTACCAGGTGAACAAAGAGCAGAATTACTAAAATAGCGATGTGACATCGCTGGAAAGGCAATAAATAACAGCAATAGATTCAAATTTAGAAGATTGCAAATGCGTAAAATTAGTATTATTAACAATTAATGTTTAGGCCAAACACAAGTATTTAGGTGTAATGGTTTAATTAGTGAAATACAGAGTTTCAAAAGGGACAAATTAAACGTTGCGCGTATGCATCGACGGTCGAAAGCGGAAGACCAAGTGACGTTTAGTGCCACCGCATCGCAGGCGCGAACAATGAATATCTTATTAACATTATCGATCCGAATGTTTGGATCGATGGATTTTTGTTCGATAGTGTCTCCGGGACGGCTCAACGGGTCTCGCTGAAGTTTAGAATAGATGAAAAAACTCTAGACTATGTTTTACATCTATACCAAACTTAGAGATTCGTTGAGCTTTTTTCATTCCGTTTGGACGGTACCGCGGGCGGCAGCTAGTTGTTTTATTAATGTAAAGAAAGATCCTATGATTCCAGACAGCTTATTAAAAACAAATTTATTATTAGACGGAATAAATATAAAAAGTTTTATAGTAGTGTAGCCTTCATTTGTTCGGTTTCTGAAATTAAGCAGCTCTTATTTCATCTTTTAATCGTAGAGCAAAGAAAGTTGAACCGTCTTTTGTAATTTCGAACGGTCGTTTGTAAGCCTATCCAAGAATAAAAAGATTTAAAATCCGGATCACAAAATGCTTTATTAGAGTCGAGTCATATAATTAAGGAAAGTTTGCGGCAATTTAAATTGTTCCCAGCCTGAACTTGTGCATACTTTTATACAAGTTCAAATTAGATAAGTTGAAAAGGAATGACTTTAGTATTTTCACGTTTACTAAAGAAGTTTATTAGAACCAAAAAATAAGTTACTGGTATAAATGAAATTTATGCAGAGAAAAAAAATTTGGATATGAGTGGTTGTGCCGAACACGACGGTTCGGGTGCCGCGGCACAACCCTCCTGAATTACGCGTTGCGAGGGTTGGCGTAATATTGCAACGGGTGTATGAAAATGGCACTTACCCCCTCGATGCCCGTTCACCGCCTGCAGGTGCCTAGTCACTCTGTCGGTGTCAGTCGAGTCAAATAAGTCTCTGTCATACAGTCTAAAGGCGCCAGCAATGCTGCACTTCTAATGCACCCGATGCACTGCTTCCCGTAAGCGCGTTACAGACGCGTCGCGATCAGACCGAACGCGGAACCGTACACTTAGCGACCCGGTACGCTAGATAACCCGATATTAGTTCCGACGACTTCCGATGCTGAAACTCAACTCTTTAACTGGTGTCGACTCACTCCCTTACCCGTACCCCCCGCAGGCCCCGCGGCCACCCGTAGCGGAGGGGGATTCCGAAACTACCCGCTTGTGCGGGAGAATAAAAGTGAGCCGACCTACCTTATTTTGGTATAAACCGACAACATTAAATTTGCATTAATATGACGTCAGTATAACGCAACTATACCGAACAGTCCCCCGCCCCAGCCAGACGATACCTGGCTGCGTCCAAACTTCTTAATGGAAAATTATACTTAGGTAACTGGGAGTCGGGAGAGAGTTGCGACCGCTCGCTTTAACACCGAATTGCCTACTAACACCTCGGCAACTCGAGGAATACCGTCCGCGCCTAAAATTAGCCTCAGGATTCGACCCCGTCTCCAAGACAGCGTTGGCATATTCGTCTCTTTCACTAGAACGAGATCCCCAACCTTAGGTGGGTCGGTCTTGTCACACCATTTAACCCGTTGCTGCAACAAATGGAGGTACTCTAAGCTGAATCTCCGCCAGAAGCTTTGGGAAAGTTGTTGCAGCAACTCGAAACGAGTTAACCTATTTAATGGTGTCTCCGTAAAGGGATACTCTGGTAGTGCGGTGAGTGGTCCACCAATCAAAAAATGACCTGGGGTCAAAACCTCCAAATCATTGGGATCCGAAGACACAGGACACAGTGGACGCGAATTAAGAACCGCCTCAATCTTACAAAATACCGTAGCCAATTCTTCGAAGGTGAGCAACGTTTCTCCGATGACTCGTCGAAGATGAGTCTTAGCTACCTTCACAACCGCTTCAAAAATTCCACCCCAGGACGGATATGCAGGGGGATCGAATCGCCATTCTATACCGCGTTTAGACATATTGGAACCTATTGAAACCTGATTGTCATTTAAAAACGTAAAGACTTCCGAAAGGTATCGATCTGCGCCCTTGAAATTAGTCCCACAGTCGGACCGAATCAAACTCGGTAACCCTCGACGACTGACGAACCGGGACAAACAAGCGATAAATGCCTCGGTGCTCAACGTTGACACTACCTCCAAATGTACGGCCTTGGTGGAAAGGCAAACAAAAACGCACAGGTAGGCCTTCGTCACCTTAGCATTTCGTAACGTGGACGACTTAACCTGAAACGGACCCGCAAAATCCGTACCAACTCCAGAAAACGGCCTCGAAGCTCTAACCCGATCTGGAGGGAGGTCACCCATTTGTGGTTGCACTATCGCGGCCTTCAACCTATAGCACGGAATGCAACGGAAAATGACCCTTCGTATAACCCGCCGTGCCGACAAAATCCAAAACTCCCTTTGGAGGATTGCTAGAAGTGTTGACAAACCCGCGTGAGAGTTCCGTACGTGCCGATCAGTTATCAAAAGTTCTACCAGGACGCTGTCCTTGGGCAACAGAAGGGGATGTCGAGCCGCATAAGGTAACTCCGCATTTCGTAATCTACCGCCTACCCGTATCATACCCTTGTCATCAATAAAAGGGTTAAGACGTGCAATGGCACCCTTTAATTTATCCCCCTTTCGTAAACTATTGATTGCAGTTTGGAAACTTTGACTCTGCTCTAACCGCACCCAGAACAACAATGCTTCCCTTCTTTCCTCCGGGGTAAGCACTGGAGAAAACCGTCTATCGGATTTATTTCGAGTGTTGTGAATAAACCGTTTAAGCCAACCCGTCACTCCTAACAATTTATCAAGGGAGCTAAACCGTTCGAGCAATTCGTCTAAATTTTGCTTCGGCTCCGACTCCACCGCTAATACTCGAAGTCCTGGTAACGGTTCAATCGGGTCGACAATATTATGGGGCCAGCAACCTTCAGGTTCACACAACCAGACTGGTCCCCACCACAATGGATGACTCAAAATAACTGAAGATTCGCAACCTCGTGAAGCGCAATCGGCTGGATTTAGGTCCCCTGGTACATGTCTCCAATTAATAACAGCCGTTGAATCGCGAATCTGGGAAACTCTATTGGCAACGAAAACCTCCAAGGCATGAACAGACGCCCGAAGCCAACAAAGAACAATTTGACTGTCGGTCCATGCATAGATCTTCTCGAAGGCCACTGTTTGACCTAAGGTGGAAACAACATGATTGAGGAGTCTCGAAAGAAGAGCAGCTCCTGAGAGCTCCAATTTTGGTATAGTCAGCCGGGACCGAATAGGCGCCACCTTACTTTTAGCTATAACTAATCTTACGGTAACACTACCGTTTCTGTCAACCGCACGAATGTAGACTGCAGCCGCATAGCCCAACTCCGAGGCATCACAAAAGCCATGAAGAGTCACCCGGCATTTACCAGCAGGTAATAATGTTCTTTCTATCTTAACCAATTGAATGTCCGGAAGGGACGAGACAAAACGAGACCACGCCAACAACAATTCGCCATTGAGCGGGATATCCCATGTAAGATTTTCCAACCATAATTTTTGAAGGAAACACTTCGCCCAAAACACAACTGGCGTCAACCACCCGTTGGGGTCGAATATTCGGGCAACTGTGGAGAGTACCAATCGCTTAGTCCAAACCCGGGATATGTCTAAATCCTGTACACTAAACGTGAAGACATCCTGAACAGGCTGATACTGCACCCCGAGTACTGCAATGGCGTCAGGATTATCAACGTTCTGAAATAGATGAGGATCTTGCTGATGCTCCTTGGGTAAGCCGTCAAGGAGAGCCGGAGAGTTGGATACCCATTTTCTCAACTCATAACCACCAGTCCTTAAGATGCCAATCAACTCATCTCTTAATAAAAGCGCCTCTTTTTCATTGGCTGCGCCGGTACAGATGTCATCGACATAAATATCACTGGACAGTACAGCTGCAGCTCTAGGGAAGTCCAACCGTTCACGCTCCGCCAATTCGAGAAGCGTCCTGATTGCGATGAACGGACTGGATTTAAGACCATAAGTGTTCGTATTCAGCTCATAAGCCATAATAGGGTCAGAGGGATCATCGCGCCACAATATGAGCTGATATCGACGATCTTCCGGATGTATGATTGTCTGACGAAACATCATTTTAATGTCCGCAACAAAAACGACCTGGTGTCGGCGGAATGCCGTCAAAATGTCCGAAATGTCACGATGCAATTTAGGGCCAGCATGCAAACACTGGTTAAGGGAGACCCCGGTAGAAGTAGGAGCAGAACCATCAAAGACAACTCGTATCTTCTCTCCCTTGAACACAGCATGATGAGGAATAAAATAGTGTTCCTGCGTACGCCAATCAAATGTGGAAACTGACATGTGGCCTAAGTCGCAATACTCCTGCATAAAGTCTAGATATTTTTGTTTAAACACGGGGTCCCTCTTCATACGGCGTTCCATAGACATCAATCTCTTCTCTGCCAAGAACCTGGACTGGCCAAGCGGAGCGCGGGACGGAAGGAAGGGCAAACGCGCAACAAACCGACCTGACCTGAGCCGCCCGATATTGTTCTGGAAGAACGCCTCACACTCTAGATACTCCGGGTTGTCACGAGGTGCTGTGGGTGGTTCTTCGACCTCCCAAAACCGCTGGACAGCATCAGCGAGAGAGAGACCAACCTGGACGTCCATATTTGGCATGGAGGGACTCACGGGAAAGGCTGGACCAATAATAACTTCACCGAGGTCAGTTGAGACTGCTGACAATCCTCCTGCTTGCAGAAGTTTGCTACCCCCTGTTTGCAGCAACCCTAATACATCTGCACCTAAAAGCAGATCTACAGTTCCAGGAACATGAAAATCTGAATCAGCTGAAGTTAAGTTTACAATCCCTGGGGGTAGGGAAATAAGTGGATGCCTTCCAAGAATATTATCCATGATAATGGCCTTAAAGGTGATGCGCCGATGAGGACTACCAATTGGCGAGAAACATAAGGAAACCTGTCCTACCAAATCATCTACTATAACACCGCCTATACCACGGATATAATCCGCGCCTCGTTCGATCCGCAATCGTAAATGCTCCACCAACCGCGTTGACACAATACATCCCTGGGAACCCGAGTCCAAAACCGCGCGCGCGGTTACCTGTTGACTCCGAGGAGAACCGACACGGACCTGAGCGGTTGGTAATAAAACCGTAAGAGGAGCAGGAGAGTATTGCGGTGGAGTATGTCGCACGAGTCAAAACTCCCCAGGATAACTACCTGGACGTGAAGGCGGTGTGGTGCGATCCTGGTCACTTAACCTCCGATGACGTTGTGGTTGCGGGCAGCGCTGCTCTAACCGGGGCCAATCAGCAAAAGAGAGCGGCGAGCGATTGCCGACATCACGCGGCTCATCTGCCGATGCATAAATGGCGCTCCGAGCTCCCCCGCCCGTACACGCTTCCGATTGTGGACGACGTTGCTGCCTACGGTTTGTATGGTGTCGTGGTGGAGACCGCACACCACGGTGAAACGATACCCGTTGACTAGCACCAGCCCATTGGCCATCAATATTTAGGTTCCTATCACCTACAGGAGAAGCTATCCGTTGCTGTGAGTTAGCTGAAGGCGAGCCGTTACGATTACCGCAAAGCAAAAGATGGTGCTTACCTCCACACTGACCGCACGCACGACTCAACTGGCAGGACGAGACTAAATGGCTTCCGAGACAAACATAACACCAAAACCGCTGACGAGCAATATTGCGCCGAGCCTGCCAGCGTAATTCCCGGAACTTGGGACAACCCGTAACACCGTGTCCTGTGTCCCGACAATAGTTACAACGAGATTCCTGTGTCTGTGCCACCGCGGCATGAATCACACGTGGTCGGTGACGAGACCCTGCCGGGAATTTACTATCAGCGGGCCTCGCTCGACGAGCACCGACGGACGGCCCCGGGGAAGGAGGGGGAACATTCTCCGTTCGACGACACTCGTCCTCCAGGAATAAAATTAGGTTGTCAAAACTGGGAAGATGAGTGGCGGAGTCCCCGCCGTATTCCAGTTCAAATCTATTCCGTAATTCGTGCGGTAATTTAGATAAAATAATATGCAATAACAAAAATGACCACGAGGACACAGGTAAATCCAAACCCTTGAGACCGTTAACCGCTATTAACAAAGGGTTAAGAAGCCGCGTGCGCAACGACTGCGCAACCGAAATCTGAGGTAGGCCTAGAATGGCAGCCACGTGGCTATCTGCTATTCGCCTAACATTCTGGTACCTGCGGCTGAGTAGGTCCCGGGCGATTTCATAATTGCCATCAACAAGGCCTAAATGTTGGACAAGGCCCTTCGCCTCGCCCGTCAACGATGCCAACAAATAAGCAAGCTTCTGAGCCGGGGTCAAATCCGTACGACCGTGAACTATGCTCTCAAATAAATTACTAAATGCGACCCACTGGTCTAGGTCCCCGTTAAAACGTGGCAAATCGAGCAGCGGCAATCTGCTCATAAGCGCTGGTGACGCCTCCGACTCCGCAGTAACCCGCGCGTCAGCAGTGCTTGACCCCCTGAGACATTCGACAGCCTGAACAATTTGATCGGCCAAGTCGTCGGCCTGATCAATGTCGGCATTGATCTTATTTATGGCGTCCGCTTCTAAACCCAATTCTAAAACCGCACGGTACGCCGCATATAAATCCGCCATTTGATCATCCAAGACCTGATACCTAGCCATAAGAGCCTGCGCACGATCTGGCCTGGAAATATTTAAAACCGCTGAGCCGAGCCATCTCAGCACGCCTCCTATCCTAGCGGTATATTTGCCAGCCATAATTAAATAAATTTCCAAAAAAAAAAGTATAAAATAAGGTAGAAAAACAATCGAAGCTTCTAGAAAAACGCTTACTAATATGGCCGTTAAAAGAAAAAAAAATCAAAAACCGAGGGTAGATAAACCTGACTTTAAACAAAGTCACACTATAAAAGTAAACCGTTGAAATAAGAATTAAAAAAAAAATGAAATAAAAAACACAAAAAAACCAACCGTAATGAAAAAACTCCAAGTTAAATTATCAACCGTAACATAAAACTACCAAACGAAAAATGACTAAATTAAATTATTATTCTAATATAATCTACAGAAATCGTTATGCAAAATAACCCTAATTTAAATATACTACAAAAAACCGTTATGAAAAAACCCTAAATTAAATAATCTAATCTATATCAATCAATGAACGGAACCCTAAACGCCGCCGTATAATTAATATTACGTAGCAATCGTACAATAAAGAATTTTATATAAACGAACCGAGTGAAAAAACCTACTATCTATAATTGTACTACGTAATATAATATAATAATATTCCGTTTTATTCCGCGACGACGTTACAAAATTATGTCAAGCGACGCAACACGTACCCGAAAGACACGTATGCCCGGAATATAACCACGCGGTTATAACCTACGTGTTAACCTAACCACGCTCTGCTACCATCGAATTGTGCCGAACACGACGGTTCGGGTGCCGCGGCACAACCCTCCTGAATTACGCGTTGCGAGGGTTGGCGTAATATTGCAACGGGTGTATGAAAATGGCACTTACCCCCTCGATGCCCGTTCACCGCCTGCAGGTGCCTAGTCACTCTGTCGGTGTCAGTCGAGTCAAATAAGTCTCTGTCATACAGTCTAAAGGCGCCAGCAATGCTGCACTTCTAATGCACCCGATGCACTGCTTCCCGTAAGCGCGTTACAGACGCGTCGCGATCAGACCGAACGCGGAACCGTACACTTAGCGACCCGGTACGCTAGATAACCCGATATTAGTTCCGACGACTTCCGATGCTGAAACTCAACTCTTTAACTGGTGTCGACTCACTCCCTTACCCGTACCCCCCGCAGGCCCCGCGGCCACCCGTAGCGGAGGGGGATTCCGAAACTACCCGCTTGTGCGGGAGAATAAAAGTGAGCCGACCTACCTTATTTTGGTATAAACCGACAACATTAAATTTGCATTAATATGACGTCAGTATAACGCAACTATACCGAACAGTGGTCTTAAGTTTTCTTCAGATGATAAAAAATTGCAAATTTTTTTTTTCATTAATTTTGAATTTTAAATATTTTTCAATTAATATATTTTCCGTATAAAATAAAATAAGGTGTATTCAAAAAAAAATTTTTCTAAGAAACAGTATTTATAACGCCTTTAATAGAACCCATAAAGTGAAAAATAATTGGATTCCTGCCAGACGACATTTTCTCATATAACGTCACGGAAAGAAAAATTGACGGGAGAAGAAATACAGAAAGCGAGAGACGCGAAGAAAATAAAAGATAAAACAAATAATATTTTACACAACAAATACAAACAATTCATTGATAAATCTTCTAAACATACAAATAGTTTTTAGTATTTTTTATTCATTAGATTAGTGTTTTAAATATTTAGAATTGCTGCTGGTGGAAATGAACTTTAACATTCTAAAACGAGGTTGTCTTTCTTTCTCTTTTCTCTTGCTAGTTCAGAAGTTATGTTAAGAAAGTATTAAATAAAAATAAATTCGCATACAATACATACATTTGTGTATAAAATCCATTGGATATAAAAAAGATCACATTCAGAGTTGATTTATCTTTTTCAAATCGGCAAACGAAATTGGACGGCATATTTTCAAGCGATAAAGGTTTTTGATGTGGATTTATAACAGCGCTGTTTTCGATTACTTCTGACATATTACCTCGGCAACTTGCGCTTCGGATTAGCATTTCATATAAAAATAAACTTTTTCTATGTTGTAATACTTAGAATGTACTCCTTACATTTAGACATTACTAGCTGTCGCCCGCGATTCCGTCCGCGTGGATATACAAAAAACTTAATAAGTGTAGCATATGTGTTCTTTCAGACTTTGTTATATACGTATGCCAAATTTAATCGAGATCCGTTCAGCCGTTCTAGAGATATCTTCGAACACCCATCCACATCACATCCATCTAAACATTCGCTTTTATAATATTAGTAAGTTAAATAAAAAGTAGCTCTTCAAAGCATGAATTCGAAAAAAAAAGAATAAATAGTATCCTATGTCCGTCTCCTGGCTCTAAGCTACCTCCTCAACAATTTTCAGCCATATCGGTAAAGCCGTTCTTGAGTTATAAATAGTCAATGATTAGTGAGGGGACATAAACGTCGACATTTTAGAAAGGCTAGTGTTGCGCAAGTACACCGGCAAAGTGTCGGATTTTCTTCCTAACATTAGAAGAGTATTTTTACTCCGGAGATATGATCTAGTTACAGTAAATATAAGTTATTTCCATGCTCATCGTCAGGTTACTTTTTAAAGCAGGAAATCGCCAAAAATATAACACAAACAACCACAAACACAGTCTCGTATCCCAACATATTTCCTACATACATAGATATATGAAATTCTTCAAATTACAATACAGCTTTCGTAATAAAAGTAAGTTGAAAAAATTTACAGCAGTGTCGGGTATTCCTTAGAGGAATCATATTTTCAGCTTCGCAAAATTTCCAATATTTTACGTAAAAGGATAGAAAAAAAAATGTGACCAAAACACATTTATCAAATTGTCTCCATCAACAGACATGTCAGTGGAAACTGAATTATTTTAACACGTTTTTTTTTTCATAAATTACAAAAATAACAAAAACTCATTGCTGTCAGGAAAAAATACTTTTACTGTGGATTTTTATTTTTAATCTCTGTATAATATCACAAATGGCGTATTTGTCAGAAAATGCACAATCTTGGTCATGGTCATAGTCCCAAAGTATACCACGCTGTAATATGTTTATTAAAACGCAAAACGTTTTTGTGTATCGGGGAGCAAAACTAAACAAAATTACCCTAGTCCTGGAGAGGAACAAGATTGCCATTGACGAGGTCCTGGGATATCTGGTGGAATACACTAATGCGTAAAAACGCAAATCTAGTGTTTAAACGTTACTTATTTACGTGAGCAGCCAAGACTCCACCCAAGTTCTCGTTCATTCTTTCTCGTTATTCACATCCGTAAAGTTAGAAGTAGAAATCATATACTTAACTGTTAAAAATAAGAAAATCTGTCTTTTTTAAACTGGTCTAGTTTTGAACAAAGAGAGGGAAATTACAAATGCTTAGTTTCTTCATCATAAGCCCACAAACATTTATTGTTAAACTGTAACCCTTACTATGAATTAGATCGGTCCCTCGCCGACCTTCACGTAGGGAACCTTAGAATATCTGCAAAGCTTTGTACACATATTATTCACTTCTTAATGAGATTTCTGATTAAATATTAAAGCAAGTTGCAAATTGTTCCGGTGGGACACATCCGTGCAGCGAGCAAATCGTTTTGTTTTATGTTTATGAATACAAAATTACTTCGTGGCTGAATATGTTCCATTTTCTTTAAAAATACAATGGTAGGTAATAAAACTTTTGACAATTTTGGAAAATGGCTACTCTTGTCCGTAGTTTTCATTTTAAATATTAACTTATTCCCTAGGAAGATATTAGCAGCCTACAGACTTTGCAAATATAATGCGGTATTAAAATATAATCAATGGGTCTCCGCCACTACTGATTGCTCTGTACAGTCAGCTGCATAAATATTTAGAAATTTACCAAGCTTCAGAAACTTGTCTACGCCTATGGTTTTTAAAAATATGTATGCACGAATCGCTTTATATGCTTCCGTCTATTAGTTCTTGTTCTTAACGAATACATGCGTAAATATTTAAAACCGACGTCCTGTATAAGTCTTTGTTAGTATATACATATTTATGCAGCTGACTGTACAACATATTTGTATGCTATTGAATTTCTTTTTTATTTTTTTCAAACCACCTCGCGCTAGTTTGATTTATATTCAAACGTGATGTTCGAAATTGGGCAATACATTACTCTTTGCCATGATGGTATGATGTTGATCTATGCCTGTAGAAATTATTACGTTTTCCCAATAATATTTCAATATTGTTTTATTTATTAATTTCTGTAGATCCTGCAAATTCCCAATTAAAGATTTTTTAAGTGACATTTTTAAATAGTTTACTTCTTACACCGATTGAATCAAAATAGTCATCAAAACAGCCTATTGACTAGTAGCTAATTGATCCATTTTATTCCCTCTTCCATCCAAAATTATTATTTTAACCTTTAAATAGATTTAAGTTTGTGTTAGGTTATAAATGTGTTTCGTAGCGTACCTTGACCTCTTTAACTCCTTATTCGTAGTTTTACCCAAACTTTCGTAAGCTGTAATATGGATTAACCAAAAAAACCCCAACTATTTTCTTAAATTTGTTACTAGAAATGAGGTCTTTTGTAACGTGGATTCCGACGGCTTATCCTCTTTAACCTCCAGCAACTCTATAAAGGTGCAATAAATTGAGGACCTCATCTCCTAGTTTCTAACTTGTCCTAGTTCTATTTAGAATAGTTAATAAGTATTTTCATTGTATTGTAACAATTTCGAGTTGTCAAGTAACAGTAGAAATCGAAATGACATTCTCGAACTGTTTCCAGTAGCTTAAATTTTCAGCAGCTATTTGTAGCAAGCAAAGTGCTAACTTTAATCTGAAGGTTCTTGTATTTACGTTAATAATAGTGTAGGAAAGTACCTTTTGAAGTATATACCTAAACAACAACATACATAATATGTTTAATATATATAAGTAGATAACAAAAGAATTCGACAAACAGATGTGTCTTATATTCTAAGAGTACTTATCGTCAGCGTCATAAATTACTAATCCCAAAGTCTCGGTCTTAAATATTATATAAGCCACTAAACACGTGAACGCTTTTTTACAATCCATTAGAATGTTGGTGACGTGCGTTAATTTCATTCACTGTAAAGAAAAGGTTAAAATGTGAAATGTTTATTTCAGAAAAAAAGAAACGATTTCTTTGTGTTTGTATTTATTTTATCGAAAGGGAATTGACTGAAACATCTAGATAATTATATTCACGAAACCAAAATCCTTGAACTCGAATCTTTCAGATTATATTTCGTCCCCTTTTATTAAAAAGCGTTTATAAACACTACAATTTAATTCAGTATTTCTTTTAAGAAAACATTCTTAGTCCATTTTATATTTAATCATTATTAAAGATTTTTCAGAAATCAATAAGTTTTTTACGCGTATCTTCTGTGTGGTCGTGGTATTTCACTAGACAACCGAACCGACCTTTTCGTCCAAAAGATGTTATTGTAGGCTCTACCATTGTTAAAGTAATTTTAGATCTTGCGTTGGATTTTTTTTTACAAATCTAAATTTTCCAACTGCTTCAAATAAGGTTTTAATAAAACTAGAAAGTATATACGAACAGTTTATTAATATTAAAATTATATTTATCATAATACTTATTATTAATAGTACAAAATAGCGCACAGCGCTAAAATAAAAATTACAATTCCAGGAGTCAAATTTGTTCCTTTCCCCTGGTGTAGTTCCGCCAAGCTTTCCCCTGGAAAAAAAGAAATATTCAGGACTCGTAACAATTATCTGACGAAATTAATTTAAGATGTAAAAATACAAAATATACGCACACGAATATAATCGAAATTTATATTTTTTAAGTAAAAATAAGAACATATAAGTTTGAAAAATTTTTAGTTTATTAATGATTCAATTTATGAAAGTTGACGTCCAGCAAAAGACACGTAGATGGATCATTATGAAAATGAATATGATACTAATCATGAGTTTCAGAGACAGACAGAGGTTTCGGTCTCAGAAACCAACAGGAAATTAACTACTACATTATCACCTTTGATGACATGTAACATGACAGTGGCGGGCGGGGGTGCTGGTGGAGGTGCGCGCGCGACACTACACGAGTAGCGACCGGCGTCGTCCGCTCGCACTCGGGCCACACGAAGCACAGAATTCGCACCATTAGCACCGAACTCCGTGCGAACACTGAACACAAATAAAAAATACAATTTAGTTACTTATTACTTTACAGTCTGAACGACGCATACTTTTCAATGTTCAAATTCATTCCATTTAAAACAATCCGAAATGTCGAAACTTTTTTTATTTACATGTTTTAGAGGACTAAAACAAACTCGAGTTCTCTTAGAACAGCCTACATAAGTTTCATCATAATCCTATCAAAGGAACTCGGTAAAAAACATGTATTTTAATTTACATGTAGGTTACGGAACGTATTGCCTCAAGTAAAGTAATAGTTTGCGTCAACATTGAAGACATGAGCGTGGGAAACATTGAGAGGTTTTAGTCGGGCACAGGCTCGTGAGATTAAAAATAAACAAAGGCATGTACTTCATAACATGACTGAAGTTTCTCGGCTCACTTGATACAAAGAAAAGATAAGTATCGGAACAAAAGAAAGGAGGGAATATTGATTTCCATTTAAATGGGTATAGAAAAAGGAAAGTTGGATTGCGTACCCAAGGGGTGCTTATTCATTGATTAAAACTAGGTTACCAGGTACTTACAATAAAACAGGCCTATAACACTTAAAGCTTGTTTAAATGAACAAATATTCACAATAATTTTTATATTTCTATAAGCCACAATATTGTAATTTCATTGAAAAACAGGTATAGGTAATTTTATGCATTTCAAGGACGAGTAAATTTTTATTAAATAATTAAAAACAAAACATTGTACTTAATTTTATTCTGGAATATGTTCCCAAATACGATTGTATTCACGATATCAAATAGAATAGACACAAACCTGATGCCACCCCTAGTGGTGTCGTCATTGAGCAGATATTCTCTGCGGTACCAGAGCAGTGAGGGTCCACCCTCCATGCGCAAGCCACGGACCTCGCACCGCAGAGCCACCGTGCTGCCCAGCTCACACACCTGCTCTGTCACTGACGCACCAGCCCCATCCACGATGCGAACTGACACCACTACACAAAAGTAAACTTTACGTTCAGGACAGTTGATTGAAATTTAAACAACATTATTTTGCTATCATTTGTATCTACGATATGTCCTTTTACAGAACTAGATTATCATCAGTCAACACCCGTCCCCAATTGTGTACATCTATTAACTCAATCCGTGGACGCTCATGATCGCGATCTAATAGGTGGTCCATTTTCTTACTCAATTCTTGTGTCATTAGACCTGGTCTGATTTGCATTGGCATTATCCCTATTTAACCCTTAGCCCTTAAGAAGCTTGAATTCTCATTTAACTTACGTCTTCTGTGTTTTTCCTTTGATAATAAGGCTTACGGTCTTATAGCACTATCTATATATTACAAGCACAACTTTAACGTTTTTGTTCTTTGTGCGAATTGTTCGATTCACTATTGTTATACTCACCCGGCACTAATAATGTGACACGCGCAGTGCGAGGCGGGTGGGCAGATAATTGACAGTCGTAATGAGCGGCGTCAGTTGGACGAACTTCTCGTACTTCCAGACGCCAGATGTCAGGAGGGATAAAGCGGGCGGAATATCTAAGAAGATAAATAGATTTCGAAATTATTGTTTTTAAGCATGTAATATGTACATAAAAAGGTTATGTAGCACTCAAAAATAAAAAGTTTGTGTGGAATATTAATAATTGTGAATACTAGACAAATATTTCTTATTTATTTCACTATTACTTTTTAATCATTATATATTCCACTCAAGTAAGTATGTTTGGTTCGTTTGCGGCTACCTTTATTCCTAAAAGCATATTCAAAATTAAAGTCTCCTTTCCACCGAACGCATTAGGCTTGGATTAAATGAATGAAATATGTAAATGACGTATGCCATCCGTTTAATTCCGGGTCGGGAATGTCTGAGACCATTAAGTCCTCGCCGTTCTTTTTATAATGGTAAGTGCTGTAAAAAATAAATAAAAACCCTATAAAACACACTAAAGATAACGTCGCAAAATATACTTTTTTGACATAACTAAGGAAACAATGTTATGATCTGCTCAAAGTTGCCGTGAAAAGATTAACTACTAACTGTTATTTTAATATTACCTTATCGATATAATAACACATCTAATGTAAAGCCTGCTATACACCTTCTGTTGTAACAGTACAGTTTCCAGTAAAAATTAAACGTGTATAACGAGCTTAAAAATAAACATACCTTTTGTCAGCAGTGTACAGTTGTGTACCCGTTGTGAGGAGCTCCATTGGCTCTTCATCATTTTTTCGACGCACCCACGATACCTAATAAAATATTATTGTTTTTAAACTTAAGTGCAGATAAACCATAGGAATTTAAATTTTCATCGTAATCTTAATCTATTTTTTTAAAGGAAGTAGTCGTTGAAATTTTCTTTAATATTCCTGTCAATAATAGAAAGGCTTAAAATAAATAATTTAAGTATATCTTATCTTATAACATCAAAGAATACGAAGAAGTCTACCTATTTTATTTACAAGAAAGTATAATTGAATTTTTATTTGTCATGAGTGAATAAACACAATAACATCGAATATTTATTGTAATGGAGTATTTGTTTATTTACAAGATAAAAATACAGTAACAGAATAAACTTATTGAACAGCGAGGTAGTAGAGGAGGTTTACTTCATTAATAAAAACAATAATTGATCAAAAATATATTAATCACAGCGCCTACCTATTTAAAATTGCACATTTTATGATGCGTAAAATATAGCGACCTAAATAGCTGTAGGCGCTTTTAATTCTCATGTACCATGGGATGCAGTAATGTTTATTTATTGGATTTATGATTATTCCGGTTTTAATTAGTGCATCTTGATAATTTATTTATAGCATTGCGAAACAGCTTTTAGCAAGTATATTAATTTTCATACACTATATCACAAATTATTAACACATTTGACCTATTATTCTGCATTGCACAACAAACAGTTAGGGGCTATTTCCACTAAGCGAAAATCAGCGCACAACCATCATGTATATGGAGTTACGTGTTCTATTTCCGCTGAGGCCACTGCTACTACTATAAAATGATAGCCGCGCACGATCAGAGTTCCGCGACTACTTTGTGGAAATAGTCGCTTGCTATTAGTGGTTATGAACTACTGCCTACAATTGTTAAATTTCGTTATTTTTGTAAGTCATTTGAATATAGAATATAAATATCAAAAGAGTTGTTTGATAGCATACAAGTTTGTTTTGCGTAGGAAGCCAACCTACATAGGCTTTCATCTCATTTATCACTTTCGACATTTTTGTGACAAATCGCCTTTGTCCTATTTATAGGCCAGTATATTTTTAGACTAAAATCATGCAAATTACATTGTTGTACATTTGATTATTTTCAGTCAACTCGTCAATCATTGTTCGTTGAGATAAGGAGAATTAATTATTTACTGTAGTTAATTTAGCTGAGAAGAGAGCTACTATCCGTGTTTGTGGATTTTAGAGACAATTTAATGTAAGCCAAGAGTTAGTATAACAATGTGAATTAATGAAGTGAAAATAATTTAATCTTGTAAGGCGAACGTCGCAATAAATCTATGTTCATTACCAGCTTATCGTGTAGCGCATCCACTTTGCAGTCGAGGTGCGCGGTGGAGCCCACTAGCGCCTCCATTTCTGGTGCGGCCGCCGCGTAGATACTGTTTCCGTTGCCCGGCCTGAAACGTCAGCGTTGTTTATTTGTTTGTTCAAGACTTAAGGACACTTATTTTCAACTTACATTGTATAACTCTAAGCATACTGCTAGAAACTGTTTTAACCCTTTGACCGCCGGGGATCGATATTACTCACATCAAGTGGTTGTAAAAGAGCACCGATATGTTCCACTAAAACTGCTTTCGGTAGAAATTCTTTGTTATTTATTTTACTAATAGTGCTAAAGCATTTTTTAATATAATAATAACATTTTCTGATGATATATCAGAGTGAGATAAAGAGGTTCACATACATAGGTGTTTTAAGTTTAAGACTGATAAAAAAATTGTAAATATTCAAAGTAAATTATAAAACCTATTACACAAGTAAGATTCGAATCTGCAAACTCTTAAGCATTTTTTGCTAAATGGGAAACCTAATTGATAAATGAATCACAATCGAATGGTGGTACTTCAACCTTTAAAAATACCCTTCTATAATCGGGCTACTAAATTTCCTCTTACAACTAATACTAAGTAGATACATTACTCGTAATATCGAGAATATCGTAAATCAGCTCATGAAACGCCAATTAACAAATTAACTATCTGGTTCCGGCGTCAGGGATTACAGTCAAGTTTCTCCAACGTGAAACTAAAGATGAACGCCCAGCTTACTGACTTATACTAGCTTAAGTTGTAAACTTCTAAGCATTACATCCTTATATTGCATAAATTTCACTATAACTTGAAAATGATAGTAACCTGTAGTACCTATTTAATGTAATACTAATAACTAGTCTTTGTAAATTTCAAATGGTATAATTAGACAAGAATCTCTGTATGAACACGAGTGTCTGTGATTGTAAAATTTATTGCGACATGTCAGTCTCTCTACTCAGCCATGAGACGCCCACTGCTGGGTATGCCCAGCAGTGGGCTATGGCCCTCCCCCAAAGATCGCCACGATTACCGATCTAATCATGTCAGTCTAATCACCCTTAACTTAGGGTAGGCTTCGAGCCCCTCGGTGGTGACCTATAGTGAGCTGATGATGATGATGTCAGCCGCTGAGTAAAAATCCGTACAAGTGTAAACAGTACACATTTCGACATTGTCGGACATTTATGTCGGAATTTATGTCGTAGTCTAATCATAGCTTATTTTTCACATAGCTATTAAGTTGAGGTAATAATTAAAAAGAATTTACTTACTTTTCATTTCGGTGTTGATGTGTATTTGAATAAGTATCGAATATATAATTAAGTAATGGCGCGTTGGACCCAACTTCTCCTATTTTACGCCGTCTTTCAATCACTGGTGGAGTGTTTATCATTGGTACAGCTGTAGCTTCTGCGTAATATCCGTAACCAATAAATTCTTCTGTTCTTGTTATATTCAGAACTCTTCTTTTCCTAAATTTCTTATGGTCTTTAGTGATATTAACCTCATATACTCCTTCCGTATGTTTGTTTGCGGTAAATTGTGAGGGGAAAGAATCGTTAAAGCAGCATTTAACCTGTTTATCGCTCGGTGGAGAATATTCAAGTTGATTATGGGGTTTAAGAGTTGGTATTATGTCGAGATTAGAAAAGTTTGAGTTTGCAAGGAGTTTAGTTTGATTATGCGAGTCCGGGCTACGGTAGAGCATTTGATAAAGTTGGTTTATTGTTGGTTGCGAGCCTGCTTCGCGTGTTTCCTTCAAAATTGTTAATGTAGCGTCGGCCTCGGTCCCTAGAAGAGATAAGTACTTAAATTATGTACTAATGTTTGCTATATTTATTTTAAAAAAATCTATTACATAATGACATTTAACAGGACAAATCGCTGCATATGGCTATAGTGTACTGATAACTAGTTTAATATGTAAATGGATAAAAATATATAGTATATAGGTACAATAAATGTCAGTTACCTCGACTCGGCAGGACAGCAAGTGCGCCCAACAGCAGAGCCGCGGTGGCTGACGCGCACATCGCTTCTACATTGCTAAAGATACTGTAACAAAAAATATTATGTGAATCTACATCATCAAAGATATTTTATAAATTAAATTAATAAGTTGTCATATATTCGATTTTGATTGTTTGACCATTAAATCAAATTTAATTAATATAGTATACTTATTATAAAACTGTCGCCCGCGAAATTAAAAAAAACGTAAATATAAGTCTATGTGTTCTTCCAGACTATAATTCTATATGTATGTCATTTCATACAGATCTGTCCAGCCGTTATGGAGATACCTGCAAACATCTCTCCATCCATCCATCCGGACATTCGCATTTATAATATTAGTAAAATTTA
>NW_013533761.1:2995918-2997483 GCF_000836235.2 Papilio xuthus
ATAAGACTTACAACCCTGTCTTAATATTGCCCAACATTTTTTAATTTGAATACTATTAATCATTACATTATAGGATACGATTATTAATCCGATATTTAATTATCCAGCAAAATCATGTCAAAATTCAATTCAATTCAAACAAAGAAACTAATTTATTTATTTAATAACGATATCAATAATAATTTAGTGTAATTGTATATAAAATTATGTGAATTTAATTGTAACTTCAATCAAATAACGCGTGAACAAAATACTCTAAAGTTATTAATTATTACTAGCGTTTTTCTGCAACCTATTCTAAACAGTACTCTTTCGTATATACGTCCGGTGGCGGCACCGACTAGTTTCGAGCCCATCATCAGGATGAGTGGTACAGGTATTATTTCGCGGACGCGGCCTGTCGCTCACTCTATATTAGCTCATATATCAGTTTAGTATAATGTCTCACGAAAGTTTGAACAATTTCAGTACTCTTTCATGTCAAATTACATTCAATACATTTAGTTGCTTTAGAGTCGTTTACTAATACAACTGCAAATTCGAGGTCTATAGATAACGGTCGTTTCGCTAATTCGGTGAATTCAAGTGGATGTTTGCTTGTTTGCAATCTTATACAATAAAGTAAAAAAAATATATAAACTCAATAAATATTGCTTAGATTTTAGTACAGTAATGGCATTCACAATTAAAACAGTTGAATAAAAATGTATAGCCCCGAAAAACTTTAACAATATTCCTTAGAGAGTATAGAAATGAGATTGGATTAACAATTCGGTTAGGTAATAACTTGATACTGAGTCCCTACGGTATCGAAACAAAGCCTGAAAGGAACGCCTAATCAAATCGACTCGCTACAAACTTTGTTTTTAATAGTCTCTTCTTTCAACATTGGACATAATTAGAATTTATAGCTTCGGATGTTAAATTTAATAAATCAACAAATTGTGGAATATTCGATTTTACAAAATAAACACGCTAAAATAAAATAGCAATAATTAGTATAACTGTACCCTACTATTACGTATCAGTATTAAACATAAAACAAAACAATAAAAACACAAATCTCAACAATTATAAGAAAGATATGAAGAAATAATAAAGCGGTGTAATGTTACAATTAAATATTTGTGTTACTCACAGTTGTAAATTAAGTTATAATTATTATTAATCTTATATCTTTGAATGAGGCAATTCTTGTATATATATAATTGGAATCTCGGAATCGGCTTATTCGTGTTTTATCGATAATCAATTTAAACATAAACTTATCTTTTTCTATCGGTAAAATCGAAAAATATTATTCATATTTCATCATTTTATTAATAATTCGTACTTAAATATAGTTTCCAAAAAAACACAATTTAAAAAAAATACCGAGCAAAGCTCGGTCATCCAGATTTTATATTATTAAACGTGGATAACGATATTGTGCCATTGAAAAAATAATGCCGGCGTTCTTTAAGTTTTAATACACATTCTACAAAAGTAGTATAAATACTTTTGGCTGGATAAAGACCATGAAGGTTTACATAGGAAGAGATAGAAAGAACTGGATACGGCATTCC
>NW_013533761.1:2999786-3007482 GCF_000836235.2 Papilio xuthus
TTTAGATGGATGAATAGATGTTTGTTTGAAAGTATCTCCAGAACGGCTGAACGGATCTCGATTAAATTTGGCATACATATAAAACATAGTCTGAACGAACACATAGGCTACTATTATTTTTATTTTTATTTCCGCGCTAAGTTGCGGGCGACCGCTAGTATAAACATATATAAAGTTTAGTCCGGTCTCCAGATTTATAGTGTCTACTTCTAACAAGTAATTTAATATCTACATAAATATTTAAAATATAATTTTCAAATGAGAATCATTCTCTTTTTGAATTTAATCCTAATGGCATTTTAACGACTTTTTGTTAACGTGTAATGAATGTTAATTGAGTAATTAACATTAAAATGAATTCGTTTTGTATTGTTGCTGTAAAAAATAAATTATCACAACAAAGCTGTTTGTTTAAAATATAATTGAGTTGAAAACTGTCACAATACCCGACACAATTCGGGGCGTTCAAAATCGTTGGATTAAATAGAAAGGGATTTCGCATCGGCCTCTGTATTTGAAACTGATCGAATTTGTTTTTTTGTGCCATAAGATTTACAATGATCCAATTGTCTGTTGAATCAAATCTACTTAAGAACAATGCCAGACAATTTTAGGTACAGATGTACCGATGTTTTCAACGATTATAGAACAAATTGCAATAATACAAGTAATTTGCGCATATTTTAAAGTTTTTGAAAAGCAGTTATTTTACCACTGTAAGAAAAGGATTTTATGTACATGCTAGCAGTGGCCCGCGATCTCATCCATGCGGAAAAATTAATAAGTAACCTACGTGTTCCTCCAGACTATGTTCTACATCTATGCCAAATTTCAGCGAGATCCATGCAGCTGTTCTAGATAATTTTAAACAAACAAACATCCATTGATTCATCCAAGCATTTGCATATATATTATAAGTAAGATAGTAAGATTGTGTGAGCTTAATAATAGTAGCTAATAGTAGTAACTAAGTAACCAAAGGGAATATTAAATACAAGATTCAATTGACGATAATCATAAATTATACCAACATGCATTAATGTCATCTAATAGATACAAGCTTAATTATATATGCCAGGATTATTATCAAATAGAGCTAAAGGTCTCGTTGGTGGATTATCAAAAGCGATAAAGGTTTTCAACTACATCGTTAATTTATTAAAAACAATATCTTAACCATCATCTTCTTACATTACTAGCCGTCGCCTGCGATTCCGTCCACGCGGAATTGAAATAAACTTAATAAGTACCCTATGTATTCTTCCAGGCTATGTTCTATATGTATGCCAAATTTCATCAAGATCCATGCAGCCGTTCACGAGATACCTTCAAACGGACATCCATCCATCCAAAATTACGCATTTATGATATTAGTAAGATTAAATTACCTTCTTACACTCGCAAAGCGATTAGCCAGTTACGTTACAGACCATACTTGAATGTTACAAACAATATGCTAGTACTGGGACAAAACTCATACAAAATTGTTGGCGAGTAAAATAGAAAGATGAACTTGCGTCGTTTTGTATTGATAGTTAGAGCTTTTTATAATAGCTTCAGTGTGTGCACTCGATAACGCGACTATACTGACAATGGCTGTGACAATAGCATTTTCAAATTGAAAAGTGCGACTCTGATATTGTTACGTTTAATTTTTTGTTTTGTTATTTGAGTCTTGAATATATCGTGGAAAAGATTCTGTTAACGAAAGCCGATAAAATTTATGTTTAAAAATCTGTTACTAAAACTTATGTTATTGTACTAAAGAAATGTAGATCTCTGATGATAAAATAATCTGACCTTACATTTCGGAAGGAAGAAGAAAGATTTTTGATCATACTCTGTACAGTTACCAATGACGTAACTCCTAAAACAAATAGTTATCTCTTTCGTTTTAATGGAGACTGAGACATGAAGAGTGGAATGACAATATATTTTTGCAGTGGAAGAAAAAAAATCGATTAATACCGAAATATGTATTCTCCCGTTAGAAGTAATTTACATGTTAGCAGGCAGGTCACGCGCCGCTCTCGCAAGATGTCAAAGTCCCCTAACCACTTTATTGCGTTTGTTCCCTAATGCATCAATCAAAAAGTTGAAGCAAGAAAAGCTATTGCTGTTGTATAACGACGTCAAATCAATTTCACAACACGTTTTGAAATAATAAACAAAAGACAATCGACAACAGCCAACAAATAGAGTTGAAGAAAGGAGACTAATGGGTTGGATTTACAGCTCAATCTTACTTTTCCTAATTATAAATGCGAAAGTTTAGATGGATGGATGGATGTTTGTTTGAAGGTATCTCCGGAACGGCGCAACGGATCTTATCAAATTTGGCACAGATGTAGAACATAGGCTACCAATTAGGATTTTTTTTACTCCGCGCGGACGGAGTCGCGGGCGACAGCTAGTAATATAAAACGTAACAAAAGTATTGATTAACCATTCATAATAGAAAAGGTATAGAAATAGCTAAAATATTTTCTATACCATCAAGGTATAGAAAATATACGAAATTAATCATTTAGCTAGATAAGTTTTTACGCAAAAAATCATTTTCTAATGATATTAAAAATTAGTTATAAAACTTGATTCCATAGAGCGGACTTTTACGTTAGTTAAGAAGTTTTTAATTAGTTAAAAGTCATTTTATTTTCGTTTAGAAATTAAATTAGATATTTTCTTTTCATTACTCATCATCTGCCCTTTATCCTACAAAAGGTCGGCACAGATTTTACTTTCCCGTACATCTTTATTCTCTATTACTATAACTATACTAGTTCAACTATATATTACATTGTACGGCGTTTCTCGGACATGTTGGGTATGCAATGAAGCAGGAACGCGTAGGACGCTACAGTAATTACTGATAAAGGCCCGGTCATTTGGCGCTTATTCTTAAATTAAATCGAGGTATTGCAGTCATTCAGAGCCATCTGGAGCGGTCAGTGCACATTACACAGACTTTATTAAACACCCACGTTGCCATACATCGTGCTTTATCTAGCTCGCTATTTAAATTGTTCGGATTATTTGTTTCTATGGAAATTGTAAAATTGTAAGTTGTGTAGAATTTACCGTGGGTTTTTGAGACCAAAATCACTGTATAAATCATATCGTCATCCCTTTCATCTTTGACGAAACAGATATAATATGTTTTAAACTTATCACAGAAACCCACGGTTGTAAATGTAAGTTTTCTTTTTTGTTTAAATTCTCAGGATATTGAATGTGAAAAGGAGTGTATCTGATTATTTTATTTACAACATAAGAACATATAATATATTAGTGGTACAAAAAATGGCCTTCCTTAGTTTGTCAACTAATTTTTTTTTGACTTTAATATTTAAAACAACACAATGTATTATAAATAAAATTGTTCGTTTATCATGTTCAGTTCTCTAGCTAAACTATTTAAACTGTTGGAACTCTTTCGAATTAAAATAAAACAAATTTCTGTAAACGCTTAAAACAAATGGATTCTCAAATCCAGGTTCTTGTTTATTTAGGTCAAGTATCTACCGACTTAAGTAGATTTTATACAGCAAGAAAAGCAGCTAAAGCGATGTTTATTCACACCAATTATTAAATTAATCGTATTTAAGAGCTTTCGTAATATGAATTCAAATTAATGCGGGAAATTTAAAACTCGGTTTTTGTTTAAAACAAGGAAGCGATGAGTTCAAGCTTTATTGTAGAGAGAAGCGAATTTCTCGAAACAATGACGAACAATTAACGTCGTTAAAAATAATTCGGTATTCAATTAGTGGTGATAATTAAATTTATTCAGGTAGATAATTTCGTCTCGTTATGCAAATCCCAAGTGGTGAATCCAAATATATATTTTTACATTAGAGTATGAAAATAAGGTACCATATGATATTATAAGAGCCTTTTCGATTTGACTATTTATGTATAGGTTGTTTAATGAAGCGATAGGAGATTCATGTTCTATTCAAATTTGGCAATCAATGCAAATTGTACTAGTATGTATATGTGCGTGCATGTGTGTGCGTGTGTGTGTGTGTGAAACTTTATAGATGAAACTCTGTTATACCCAAATCCTGTTTGATTCATATAGCATAAGCATGCACTTCAAAAGTACAAGAAGCGATGTTACAATTTTAAGATTCGTTCAGCGGAAACGTAATAAGTCGGTTATATTTCACACTTACTAATTCGTTGTACGGGAATTTTTGTTATTTTTTTCGTGGAGTTTCCCGTTGCGAAGGGGACTTGAAAAAAGTTTGTTGTTATAAAAAAGTTTTTATGTGTGGAACGTTGCGCCGCAGTGCGGTGGCGCGGAACATCTGTAGCTAGCAACACTAGCGACACCGCATTGCTCGGCTACACAACAAAACTACGCACGTGCTCCTTTAATGTTATATGGAATTATTCTCTCGCCTAATTTGGCTTTCTGCATTCCTAGTACTTTGTATCGCTAACTTGAAATTTCTAAGATAAATTCGTATAGAAAAAGGTGAGATAAAATGTCTTTTTTTTAACATATGTCTAACACATTTGTGAAATAGTAGATGTAAAAAATAAAAGTTTTTAACAAAGGTATGTGTTCTGTATTTATTTCTCGTATCTTTTTTTAGCCAAGATTTAATCCTTCATAATATTTCTCTTGCACGCACTCATATGTCAAAATTATCTTCGTTATATTGAAAAGTTACTCAAATTATAATGAAGTCGATTCACATATAGCTTTAAATTGCTTTAAATCCCCAATTAATATTAAAATGAAAAAGTTTAATGAATCTCACATCCATTCATATTTGCATTTATGAAATGAATTTTAAATTTAATATTGTTTTACTCATTTTGGTATTCATGGACCAATGTACTTAAGACCTGTATTAATAGCAAAAATCAAACTCTTTAATTAACTCTAGCTTTCTAAATTGATCATAAAAAACTCTATTAGAAAATTAAATAATAATTTTATCAAGTTCAAAATTTTATTAATATGTAAATCGAAAACTTTGCACAGTTTTTTTCAGTTAACGTGTGATGAACGTAATATCTAACTTAATTAAAGTTAATATGGAGAGTTTAGGAAAAGAAATACAGCTATTTAAATAATAAAAAAAAACAAAATCTTTAATTACGAATCATATTCGAATTTCAGCCAATGGTTGACCACCAAATGTAAACATGTAACTGACAGATCTGTATTCAAATCAAGAATAAAAGAATGAAACTTCAACAAAATAACATTTATTTCCCATTAACGATGCAACATTTATCATTAAACTCAATTTCACGGTGTGAAGCTCGTCGTCGTTACCGCTTCCTACGTGTACAGACCGTTTATAACGCGCCAGACAGCTCGAGTAATTGCAATGCTCTGTAAAGAGAACACATTAAAATTATTACGCTAATACATTACTTAAGTCTCAACATGATTAAGATGACCTTAGTACATCAATTAGACAATTTTATAACACCTTTAGTTACAACTTAGTTATGTTATAATTTATTGAGTCCAAGCAGGTACCAGTACAGGTAGAATGGATAAGGCTAGGTAGCGTTAGGAAGAAAAACCTACACTGTGCCGGTTTATCGGCGCAACACTAGCTTTATTAAAATATCAACGTTTATGTCCCCTTACTAATCATTATGATACTTGACTTGGTAACGAAAGCGCGCCATTCGCGCCAAAGGATTCTAACTAAAAATGTCTAAAAGGTTCTATTTTAGCAATATGAGAAAGCGTGTCGTTTTAACAGACTTTTTTAACTATTTCGTTTCATGTTAATCTGGATTTTCGTATCACATACTTTTCGCGTTTAACGTAGATTGTAAAACATTTATGTCGCTACGTTTCGAACGTGTGTTAAAATTTTGATGTGACAATTGTCACGAGAAACGAAGGCAAGGTTTTAAAGTTTTTCATTTTATTAATTTCAAATGTTTTTCTCATTATTTTTTTGTAACTGACGAAGATATTTTGAACAAAGATTGATTAGATTAAATCCCTAAAGGGAAAAAAACTATAAACACAGGAAACCCTAAAAGATATAAGAATTACGAATGCAACTTGTCTATTATTCAGATGTATATAAAAACAGAAGATTGTCCAAAGAAAGGCCAATCGTTTTAATAAATTAGCAGCAGTCATGCATGTATCTGTCAGAAGTTTAGTAAAGTGAGTTAATCTAGTGTAACATTTGGACATCGCCTAACTCAGCCGTCGAGGGCTTATTGTATCGCTCCATTGTGCCCTTGATTTATACTCACTAAACTTCTCCCCAACAATAAGAATTGGCAGCCCTATTCTAACAAATGAATAGTGGAACAAAGAATATAATCAGAGGAATACGAAAAAAGAAGATTTATGAAAAAAAAACGTTTTATTTTAATCCAATTTAAGTAAAATGATAAAAAATAATTCATTAAAATACATGACATAATAATATATTTTTTGTTAATGTTTTTAAAAATTCATATTACATTTTTCATCTGTGAATATATATAATCTTAACCTAGAAATAATTTACGTGAGGTCACACGTGTCTGCGTGTTTTAAGTTCATAAAGGTGTATGTTTATTCAGCCAGTACTCATCTTAAAAGACATTATGGAAAGAGGTCAAGTGAGTCTCTCAGTTATGCTTGTGACTTACTACAGATGATATAAAAAAAACCTCTAATGTTCTTCATAAAGCACAAGGGTCGGGTAAGACGAGCACCGCTATCAAATTTAATCTAGCTTTGGCTCAACCAAGTTGATATAAGCAAAACATGACGACCTGACCTTTACTTAGTTACTTAGGTATAAATAATCTTAACTTGTTATTTGTATGACTGTATTTTTTTTTCATAAAACACTTTTTTTTTCAAAAGAATTAAAAGATAATATACTTTTAGCTCGTATATTAAAACTCACGACATTTTCATAAATAGTAACGATGTCATCATCAGCTCACTTTACGTCCCCACTGAGGTTCTCAAAGCCTACCCTAAGTTGGAGGTGACTAGACCATAGTCAACCACGCTGGTCTAGTTGACTTCACACACATCTTTGAATTTGTTCGCAGATATGTACAGATTGCATCACGATGTTTCCTTCGCCGTTATAACGTTGGGTAATTGTACATATGTAAATCGAAAATCGTTAAACACATTGATACATGATTCGAACCCGAGACCTGCTGATTGCAAGTCAAGTGCTTAATCCCTGAGCCACCGATATCTATTTCTTAATTTGTTATGTTCTTTAACATCAATTATGGTAATATAACAGTAAAATACTTAACATATTTACAATTATAACTTTTATTTCTGTAACGTTAAAGTTCAAATTGGTAAAGAGATTATTGTTAAAATTATGAATTGTCATTCAACGTGGTTAGAAAGTAAAATACGAAATATAGCTGGAAACTGCGACACAGATTGATGGCTTGCGAAATTTAATATAACATTTTATAAAAGTTATTATGTTAGCCAGGTTTACTGTAAGAATTATATTTTGCCCAAACATGCATTCTTTGTAGGTTGTGATCCTTTAACCCATTCTCACATTTTCCTTTTGGTGTTTTTGATTTTTTTAATTTTTGTCCAATAGCAAACAATCATGTTTTCCCAATTAAGACAATATTAAAATTATAAAGATGATTCATTTGTTTGTTTGCATTGAATAGGCTCCAAAACTAGTGGACCGAATTGAAAAATTCGTTCACTTTTGGG
>NW_013533761.1:3010951-3042316 GCF_000836235.2 Papilio xuthus
TATAAATAGCATTCTTTTGTTCTATGCAAGTTTCCAGTTGATATCATTAATTTATCCCATTGAGGTTTTGATGTGGGCTCCATTAGTTAGTCCCTACATGGGCTTGGTGTGTCCCTCTTAATTGAATTCCCGCTTTCAAACATTATATCCTTATTCCTGGACCGTGACTAAGATGTGAAGGGATTATAAATGAAGGTAGACATCGGTAGTACAATAGTTTACATACATATTGTTATTAATTTAATAAATAACTATGAGAAAGTTATTATTTTGTTATAATTTGAGTAGAAAGTTACTATACATCCATATATTTAGTATGTCGTTAAGTGGACGTAACTATCCCTTATTGTTTACTTATTCAGCAGTCTTTTGTTCTCATCTTCTGATTAATATACTCGTACTTAGGTGTTCGTAAGTTAATATTTCTATTGATTTTTTCTTTAACAGAATATTTAAATACGTAAACATTAATATTTCCAGATTTCTTTTATTTGTATTATTTAGTACCTAAAATGTCTAATACATACATTTATAGATTCATATTTTTGCTATTCCTATTGATTGACGGAATATGATAATTTAATTCATGTTTCCGAGATTAACACAATCTCTAGTTGCCACTAAGAACTGTGGAAACACAAAGCTAGGGTCAGTCAATAAAGTAGAGTGCTCTATACAGATTGAATACAGTATGCTTCTACAACTAACTGACCAAATACGTTAAATAAACAATTGACAATCCAAACAACCTTCCATTTAAATTGTTTTGCAATGTGTTTAGGTTCTGTTACATACTATTTGTCTTTGACTTTCTCTACAGTCTTGTTGTGACACATTAACAATAACTTTATTATTATCCGCTTGTTTTTATATTAACAAAGTTATCACATAACATAACATCATCATCATCATCACCATCATAATCATCTTCAACAACCTTATAACATAATATGATACGATATAAAACACATTTCTCTCATTAAATTTTGTTATTCTATTATTACTTTATAAAATAATATAAAACTGATACAAAAGAGCGCATCAAAACGACCGCAAGCCGCACTACGAATTCAAATAATGCCGATCAACATAACTGCGGCGATCTCACAATGTTTTGCGGTCAAATATTGTATTTAATGAATAACAGATTCGTATGAAAATATGAATTTTGCAGTCAGCAGATTACGTTAGTGATGCGCCACACGAGCATTGCGGCTCTACCATACTGTGTAGCACCCATTGTTCTAATTCTGAGGTATTCGTATCAGATTTGTATTGTAAAATTACATACAACCAAAGCATTATATTGCAATATCATCTAGATACCACCAAACGTGTGGCATCTCTCTTATCGTTCTAATTTTAATTTACATTATGCTAAACGTTTCAACTATCGATCGTATCAGTTAACGCCAGACTGGACTACGAGCTATATATTTTTAGTTACTTAAAATCTATTTACCTGTAAGTATATAAGAATAGATGACTATCGAATACCTCGGAGAGTCGTTCAAACTTTTCGTATAAATTAAAGTGGATGTAATGACGACCGCACGTAGTTGAGAAACTGGTGTAAGAGGCGAGGCTTTTAAACTTTCCCCCTTCTTCGAGTATCACACTTTTTGAACACTTCAGTTTAATTTTTAAACGACTTTAAAGTCATGAAACGTTTAGAGTGTAGCGTTTTTTACAAGATCGTGCAAAACTTATTTTAATGGTCAAGTTTTATCAGTTACTAACTGTAGCCCGCGACTGCGTCCGCTCGGAATTAAAAAAAAAATTAGTAGCCTATGTGTTCTCCATACTATGTTCTACATCTACGCCACATTTCAGCAATATCCCTTCAGCCGTTCTGGAGATATCTTCAAACAAACATCTATCCATCTAAACATTCGCATTTATAATATTAGTAAGATATGCTATAGAGCTGTACCTAAATACATATAGCCTGAGTACGAATGTCCTTAACTAAGATATATTTATATATTAAACTTAATAAATTGTTATTTAATATTTCTAAACCTAAAATAATAGAAAGAAAATATTATATCGTTTAATAAAAGGCGTAACTTAATGAAAAAACTATTATTAAGCTTTCATATTATTTCTGACACTGAATTCGTTCCACACATGTATTATAACTTAAGTATTTTACGACAGTCATTTGTATCAGAAATATAACAATTCCTCGCTGCAGCGTTTGATAATAAAAAACTCTGACCCTCAACGATACAGTAGGGAGCGAATCGTTATAAAAATAATTTCCTTTTACAACCTTTCATCATTGTCACCCTCATACTTTACATCGTTTTTTCGACAATTCTTTTACGTTCAGAAAAACATACTCATAAATCATAATTTATTTTTCCAAAAATAAGGATAAGAATTTATCATTTTTGCTATTAATTTAAATGCATTAAGTGCAAGATATAGAAGACATCTATGTTTGGATGGATGTTTGTTCTTTTTTTGAATCTCGCTGAAATTTGAAATATACCTATAACTTAGTCTGCAAGGACACATGGCCTACTAAGTATGTCATTTTATTCCGCGCGAACGGAGTCGCGAGCGACAGCTAATTATTGACATTTTTCTAATAATATCACACAAAGGTTTAGGTTACGTTACCACAATACTTTAGACATAATTTAACCTCTCGTTAAATTATCTGATTGATTGTTATAAAATGAGTGTAGATCTAACAAAGCATATTACGAGCCGCGGTAACAAAGACGTGTCTTAGTTTCATTATTTTGTGTTCGCCGTTAACATGGAACGTGTTAGTGAGACCAGGCTTTGCTCGAACAATTGTAATAGGATAAGCCTTATTAAATTAATATTATTGTCATTGGAGACTGTTAACCGTATTAGAGATTTTCTTTTTAATTTGTATTAATTTAAAAAAGTATTTAAACTTTTTGGTGCCGAAATCAAAAAAATTCAAAGTTAAATTTGGATTTAGCGTTTTTAGTTAGCATATTTCTTTTTTAAAGGCTTTCAACTACGTATCTATTTGAAACCAAATGTTTTAATTTTAATTATTAGCATATATTAATATAGAAAATAGTAAAATAGTTACATAAATTAAGTTGTCTATGTCCATCCATAAGGAAGTGCTTAAATGCTGAAAAAATGTGTCGAGAATATTCGCTACGCCAAAAGCTCGATAAGCTTCCTTTTGAATAGGAATGGACTAGCATATACACATTACTTTGTTATTTTACCATCTAATATACTGCCTTATAACTTAGAATTAAGGACTTTCAGTTACTGTTTGTCTAAAAACTGTAAGGAAATTAAAAATACCTTAGTTTTTAACGATTGAAAGCTTTTGTATTTTTTTTCAGTACTACTTTCAGTGATAGTATTACGAGATACGAAACAATGTTATTGATATAGAAAACGCTTGTGAAAATAAAGAGTGAACTAAAGTCAATAACTTGTTATTTTATTTTTATTACCTACTGTAATAACTACACCAATTTTGAAGAATAAGTTTTTATTCGATTCGGATTTTCCCCAGACTGCTATAAGCCAATCCTGACTGGCTTATGGTTTTTGGTATACAAAATAAGACTACTACAACTAGTAGTAGTAGTAGTACTAGAGCTATCACTATTATCACTACAAAAATATAATATTGTTTCAGAACGAAACATCAATGTGAAATTTTTATTTCATTCGCTCAGGTTACCATCTCTTACTGCATAAGTATAGTTATATAATAATACTAGCGGACCCGACAGGCGTTGTCCTGTCTACACGTCTTTAATTTGAATAAATTAATATGAAGTTAATATTTGATGAAAATTGTGAATCTAAACCATTCCCAGATCCCCTTGAACACACACAAAAAATTTCAAAATCGGTCCAGTCGTTTTAGAGAAGTTCAGTGACATACACACTCACAGAAGATATATATATATATAAAGATGGGCAGTGAAAAGTTTAAAAGCACTTATAATTAATCTGCAAAGAATATTGTTATCTCATTTTATACAGAATAAAAATAAGAAGACATAATTTTGATTCAATGATCCGACTGTACTATGTTTAGTAGTGATAAATTGTTAGTAAGTACACTAAAGCACTAGCTCCTAGTGTGACGTCATATATCACGCTAGACGGAACATTAACGCTTTGTCAACATTCATTAGTCAAGAGTACGCATCTACGATCCAAATTCTTGTTACATGTCTAATATAAAATAAAGCTTAACCATTTATTTACACTATCGATACATAAAACAAAGAGTCAGTTTGTATTCAAAGATGTGTATAATATGTTTCGATATGTTTCTGACAGTCAAGATTAAATGTGAACAAAACAAGCTTTGTCTTCTTATTTCAGCCATATGATGCCTACTGCTGGGCATAGGTATCTCCTAAAGATCGCCATTTTAGTCGCTCCTGTGATACTCGCATCCAGGATACTAAAGCAACATTAACCAGATCATCAGTCCATCTTGCGGGAGGCCTGTCCGTGACCTTATTCCACCTTTGTCTTCTAACATCGAGAAATTACATAAGTAATCGTAAGTCGACGTACGCTTTTACCTTATGTTGTTTATATACGGAATACAATTTATATGTAAAACAATGTACTATGTGATTCAGAAATAAATTGCGACGCTGAAACAACAATGTTTGTTATTATTTCCGTAAATATACCTTGAAACGAAAGAAATATTATTCGTCATGTAAATTTATGATTAAGGAAAATAAATTCGAGGAAAGGAAGAAATTCAATCGTATCGTTTTGTTCGTGTTTTAAATTGATTTATGTTACTTGCGAAATATAAGGAAATGACATAGTAAAAGTGAAAATCCATTCAATAATATCCAATAAAAACAGACCAAACCTAAATCTAACAGTGGTAGGCCAGCACACATCTGTTGCTGGAATGAGTCGGCTCGCCAAATACCACGACCACACTTAAGACAGGTGTCAAGTGGAAGTAATTCTACGTTTTTTTAATGAGTGTGGTGCTGGAGACCTTATTTTAATCCCCTTTAAGCGGAATTGAATTTGACGTATGAGGGGCGTATAGATTATCTTTCTGTGCGTCCCCCGTCGATTAAAGGTAGGAAACGCATCTGCAATTGCGGATGTCTATGGGCAGCGCTTGCTTCACTATTTCGGCGACTCCGGGACTTTTTAAAGTAATGAGTACCTTTTTAAGAAATGAAACTAAAGTAAAAAGTTTTAAACAGTTCAAATTAATTAAAATAACGTCATCAAATTATTATATGTAATCCTTCTAATGTTTCCTAGAAAATGTAATAGAAATAATGATTTTAATAATACTTTAGTTACTTTAATATCACTAGTTCACACAATGTTCGCCACATGCAGCGCTTTATACGTTTTCATATTAAATGAAACCGTTATGAAGAAACTCAGCAATGTATCAAACAATAAAAGTTTTAATAAAAATCTGGTTATAAAATACCAAAATCTTACATTATTCTTAGTCAACTGCACTTGTTTAGACGTATTGCGTATTATTTTACGACATTTTACTAGTCATCATCATCAGCTCACTATACGTCCCCACTGAGTGGCTCGGAGACTACCCTAAGTTAGAGGTGAATAGGCCATAGTCAACATGTACATTTTTAAATCTAAAAACACATTGGTACATGGCGGAATTCGAACCCAGGACCTGCAGATTGCAAGTCAAGTACTTGACCCACCGACGCTCAATACAAAAACAAAACTACAAAGCAACAATTGCCTAAAGTGTTGTTCTAGTTATCATATTTTTATTCATGTTTTTTTTAATTATTTTAATCAGAAATAACCCATTTTGTAATTTTATAAATGATATCAATAAAGTCGTACTTATTACTAGCTGTCGCCCGCGACTCCGTCCTCGTGGAGTGAAAAAAACTAGTAGCCTATATGTTGTTCCAGAATTTCTACATATGCCAAATTTAAGCGAGATCCGTACAGCCGTTCTTGAGATACCTTCAAAAACACCCAGTTATTCAAACAATTGCATTTATTTTATAAGTAAGATTTATAATATTAGTTAGATGTAATATACACTTTCAAATATGGTCATATTCATAATCTGAACGGCTCTGACCAAACAATTGTAAATGCTTTCTATTTGTTCTCCGTTTGAAAAACTTTGTAGGCGATTATTTTATATTATTCATGATTTTATTAATCTAGCGAAGTTAACACGGTGACTAAAACAATTTCCATACCAAGTAAGTCTGAAAAGTTTATTTGTTTGCATTATTCAATGTTATCCAGACTGTGTCGAGCATTGAAAACTTTGCATCTAGAATTATTCTAGCATAATTATTGTTCAGAATGTATTTGAATACACCTAACCTATTTTATCTAGAAGATTTAAAACCTAATCTGAAATACGTTGCTTCAGTTTAGAAAAATAATATCCAATTGTATTTTTAGTAACGCTGAAGTTTGAAATAACGCGTAAATTATGCTAACATTTTTATTTTACAATACGGCATAAAATATTAATTTATTTGTATAAAATAATCACTACACGCAAAAAATATGTTCCGTTTTTATTGACCATCAGCTCACTACACGTCCCCACCGAGGGGCTCGGAGCCTTCCCTGAGTTTAAGGTGATTAGGCCATAGTCAACAACGCTGGCCAAGTGCGGGTTCGTTGACCACACATATCTTTGAATTACTTCTCAGATACGTGCAGGTTGCATTACGATGTTTTCCTTCACCGTAAGAACGTCGGATAAATGTACAATTGCAAATCGAAAAACCTATTGGTACAAGGCGGGATTCGAACCCAGGACTTGCAGATTACAAGTCAAATGCTTGACTCCTGAGCCACCGACAAAGAAATAGTAGTATAGTAAGTACTTCTACTCCTACTACTAGTAAGAAATATATTACTTGGTATAAATTTAAATAAAAATATGAAATGAATACGGACATATGACTTATCGTGAACAAGACGCTTTCGCCTCATCGGTGACAGCTTATGCATTGCCGTTGAAATTGGAAATCCGCGCTGATATCTTCAATCCATTATAATATACAGAAAGAATCTAACTCTATAAGATCGGTTACTGCAACATCGATTAACTTTTTAACGATTGATTTCTACGTAGAGTTGAACGGTGTTTAATGTGTTATTATTAGAACTAGCCAACCTTAACGAGTCTTTGCATTTCAGAAATTGACTGTTAACAGACGATAGATAAAAAAAACTTATACATACATTTATATGGCTCAAACAGATTTATTAATACTGGCTTCAAACATAGAATATACTATTAGTTTAGATCTACACCACCGCTGGAAACCACAGCCATCAGCGTTAAAATGGTGAAAATCATATAGTCACAAAATATTATGTCTCATAGCCAGTCCATTTATAAAGATCAGTGCTTTTAGGAATGTCACGATAAATATGGAGTAACGTCAAATCTGGCAGAATTTGTTATATTTTTGTTGGATCCGTAAATAGTTTTTTATAGTTATTTTTGTGTTTTCCCCTTTTTTTCATTTTCTGTAATTTATAATTGTTGTTTTTGTTTTTTATATAATACGTCTGAAATAAAAATGAATTATTATTATAGCTAGTTATTCATTAGGGTTCCGTACCTCATAGGTAAACACGGAACCCTTGATCCTATTACTTTGTTGTTCGTCTGTCTGTCTGTTAAGACCCTTTTTTCCATCCTTACTTATTAATTCTTTCTCGAGATATTTATTCAAGAACATTGCATACTAATCTCTTAGGAAAATAATGTAAAAGATAATATTCCGGGAAAGCAAACAAGCGACCTAGTTCTCGTGTTACTGGCCATCAGACACAAATATAAACGGACGTTTGAGATAGAAAAATATATTTTTTAACGTCATATTTAACAAGGTTATTAAGTAAACAACTAAAAAATTAATGCTATAAACGTGCAAACGATGAGTTTCCATTGAAAAAACTATAACATTTTTTTTCTGTAGGTGGTTTGTAAGTTGGAAAAAAGAGTAACCCGCGATAGTGCTTTTACATAAATGGACAGGAACTGGTATCCAAACTAGGGTGATACCCTGTGAGACGTATCACCAGGTCCCCCCTCCACATAAATAAACTAAAATAAACTTATTACAACTAATATTACAATAATAAATAAAAAAAAATTAATTAACTTTAATTAAAAATTAAATTTTAATTAATAATAAACATTTAAGACAGTAATTATTTATTTATCTTTAGATAATAATTCAAGATAAATCGGAGCTAATAATTAGTATTGTTCGATTATATTGTCGTTGTATTTACTTGTTTGTAATCATATTAATAGAAGTTTAATTTCAAATTTGATCTAATTTACGGTGAGCGAGGTACTTTAGGAGAGTGTAGAGAAAAGGACGAGGTCGGCTTATCTCGTTATAACCAAAAGTTTTAATATACGACGCCTTTGTAGTACACAATAAGGATCCCTTGGTAAAGATATTGCGTGGGTAACGATGACGCGAAGAGATTTGTATAACAAGAAAACTTCTCTTTGTTAGTCTACAGCTTAGGCTCTCTGCTTATATCGATAAAGTCAATGATATAAGTACATACATATAAGAAACTATGAGTTAAATTCTATATAATATTTAATATTTCTTTATTAATCTTATATATAAAATTCTCGTGTCACAATTTTCGTTCCCATATTCCTCCGAAACGGTTTGACCGATTCTCATGAAATTTTGTGACGCGGACGGAGTCGCGGGCGACAGCTAGTTTGTCTATATAATATAAAAATTAAATTGCTGTTCGTTAGTCTCGCTAAAACTCGAGAACGGCTGAACGGATTTATCTTATATTGGTCTTGAAATGTTCGTGGAGAAGGAAGATTTAAAAGGTGAGAAATATTCGAATAATTGCCGGGAACTGAGTTTTTTTTCATCGCACGCGGACGGAGTCGCGGGCGACAGCTAGTTAGGTATTATAATCCTTTTTTTTTTAATTAAAAATGAATAAATTCCTAGAGATATAAAAATATAATTTGTGTTTTAAGTTTAATTATAACTTAATTTTTTTAAAGAATTCCGGGGTAACAGTCTTGAGTGTTTCGGCGGTGAAAATTCACAATTTGTACAGATTAATTATTAATTTATCTGGAACTGTATTACAATATTTATGACAGATACTCAATTTATGAAGAACTTTTCAGAGTAAAACAATATTTTATAAACACTGAGAATTTATTATAATAATATACTTCACAATTCTTTTAAAACTACGAAATATATGGTTATTTTATTATAGTTAATAAAAATCTTTTTCAAATGTACAACAGTAATTGATTGAGTTTGTCCAGACAGTATAAGATTTTATAAGGAAGTAACAATTTTGTTATGGATAAAGAAATCAATAAATGACCAGTTGTTGCCCGCGACTCCGTTCGTAAGGAATTAAAAATAAACTTAATAGTAACAAAATACTAAAACTAAACTTAATAGTAAAAATAAACTTTAAGTAAGCACATCTGTGCCAACTTTCATCAAGATTTGAGCCGTTCCGGAGATATCTTTTAAAATTTATCCATCCATCTATCCCTACATTCGCACTAACCTTTGTTGTATGTAAATTAATAATTATCATATTCGATAATAATTTTTTTACGTTTTTGGGAAAATAAAACACATTCTAATTAACGATTTATAGGAACGACATTTGAAGTCGAAAGCACACCTCTGACAGATTCATTTGTGACCAAACCGTCGCGTGTGATGTCACTCCAATTAACAAAGAGTACGAATGTAGTGCTATTTACGTACTGACCAACACGGACAGGCTACGAACTGTTGTATTTAGTGCCTATTTGATTTTCGCCGTTTTGGCGCTCAGATTTGCGGTTAGTAGTGATGAGGATTCGAACAAAGAATAGAAAATTAATTGTCAGGGACTTCGACAGGCGCGTTTTATCGACAATCGAAACGAAGCAAAAGCTGTCAAATCCAAACCTATCCATTTATATAACGAGGAAATTTGACAACCCTAATTAAGCTGATATAAGGACACTATTGCTGAATTTATTATTTTATACCCTTAGATTAATAGATAGTAAATTGCTTTAAGTCCTCAATTCCAGAAGAGGTAAACTTTCTTAAAGCATTTAATGGCTTGATAACAAGAATAAATTAGGTTTATTACAGCAAGATTTCAAGAACAGCTGTTAAAATGAAAGTTTTATAGTTATTTTAATTGCAGATGGCCGGCAAACGGTTAAGTTTAGTTGAAAATAATCTTTTTCAACAATTTCAACTATTTTTTATAAATTGTAATACTCTATAGAGAGTCATTATATTTAAAAAATAAGTTGAGTTAGGAATCTTGACGACTGTATATACAGGGTGTCCCATAAGATTACGTACATAGGAAGGGGAGTGATAGGGGTGGTCACAAGGGTCACCAGAAAAATAAAATAAAAATTCCCCTCTGGATATACAAAAAAATAAATGGCATTTTTAAAAACTTAAAAATTTTACACCTTCTGGGGCAATTTGGTAACCGATGACCTACAAATATTGCTATATTTAAAAAAAAAGCTATTATGCTATCGTCAATAACCCTTTATCAATATGAAATAAAAAAAAACAATACAACTAACAAAGATTTTAAAGAAAATTAAAATTACCCCAGAAGTTGTAAAATTTTTAAGTTTTTAAAAATGCCATTTATTTTTTTTAATACCCAGAGGGGAATTTTTATTTTATTTTTCTGGTGACCCTTGTGACCACCCCTACCATCCCCCTTCCTATGTACGTAACCTTTTGGGACACCCTGTATATGTATGACTTTTTTTTTATTTTACTCGAACGCAGTTGCGAATAACATTTAGTAATCTAAATTCCAAAGTTGACTTAGGTTATTGAAATAACTTTTTCGATTTAAAATGTTTGTGGTTTGTCGACCGTTGATTTATGTACGGATGTTGCGTCCCTCTACAAAACTTATAGATTGCTACGTTCAAAACTTACTACTATAAACCTCTCAATAGCGTAAACACGTCAATTTGACTTGCAAAAATATGTCAAAAGAATAAACTAATGGATAAAAGAAATTAAAATATATTAATGGAAGCGAGTCCTAAACAAACTTAGCGGCGCTCAGTAGCTGCCGACGTGAAGGCAATTGGGCTGACATGACCCAAGACCAAACGCAGAGCCCAAGATAGAGCGAACTGGCGGCGCACTGTAGACGCCCTCTGCCCCACTACGGGGACATAGACTTTAAGTAATAAGCGAGAGTTATTATCCGGAGCAAAGGATCTCCATAACAGAGAAAAATACCGCGGTCTCTTGGACTCTCGTTTATTCAACTTTGAGTATACAGTGCTATTTTGAACGAGTGTTAGGTCATTCGATGCCACAATCCCAATTCAGAAAGGTCCATAATGACTCCGATAGGAAATTAAATTAAAAGGGACAGACAAAATTCGTGTAGGGACTAATTAATTGCTACTTGTTTATGGAACGTACGTTTGCTTTCCCTCAATGATGTTTATCTTTTCTTCAAACAAGAGACCAGCCTCCGTCGTTAAAAGCTCAAAGAAATAGAGAATCTCTTTCAGACTGAGACTTAATTAAAAGACTTTGCTGTTAAAAAAAATATTTGCATCAACGTACCCACACTTAATGATATAAAACACATTTTTTTTAAATGGAATTTTTTTGAAAAGAAACAAAATATATTTTGATATATCCGAGAATTTTTAAACATGTTTGATATTTATGTATGTTTGCGATGTACCTAGAGATATTTTTTATTATATACTGCTTTTTGTTTTAATCTTGGTGGATAATTGGACATAAAACTCCGCAAAAAACTACTAAATCTCAAATCTAAAAGCGTCTTTGAATTTAGAATTCCAAGGACTTTCTTAATTATTTCAGAACAACAGTCTCAAGTTCAGTTAAAATTTGAATTTTAAGGAACTCATTAAATTATTTTCTAAGCCGGAATATTTTCATGAGCCTCGTTATGTGATTATATGTTTATCAAAAGAATTTCTCTATTGAAATGCTTAATACTCTAATAATTTAAGTATTTAAGCAATAAATATACTGTCTTTTTTTTAATATATCATAAGGTGGCAAACGAGCGAGCGGCCACCTGAAATCGCTGAAATAGCGAAGTGACCGTTGCCCATAGACATACGCAATTGCATATGCGTTGCCGACCTTTAATCGACGGAGGAGAGGATGCACAGAATGAAAACATTTTCCCCTTCCATGCATCCTCACATCCAGAATCCACTTCCACTTCCCATCCTTTCCTTATGAGAAAAAGGGAGGGAAGGGAAAGTGGAAGTGTCACTGGTTACCTCCCGCGATTCCGTCCTTGCACAATTAAAAAAAAATAATTAGAAGTCTACGTATTCTTCCAGATTATGCTCTACATCAATGCTAAATTTCATCGAGATCTATGCAGCCGTTCTGGAGATACCTTCATATAAACATTCGCATTTATGATATTAGTAAGATTGTAACTCATATAATTATTAAAATTGTATGAATTAGTTATTGAAATAGTTTCTCAGGAATTTCTGATCAATTTTCAAACCATTACAACAAATTTGTTATAAGAGACTTATCGAGAAAAACAACAAATAATCTATTTAATAAAAATATTTTATCATTTTCTTGTAATATTTGAGTTTGTTGTTTTTTGCATTATTCATTGTTGTTTCAAGATGGTCTGTATTATGTAAATATACTTCGCAAGTATACGAAAAATTCATAACATCAACACGAAAGCCTAATTTATAAATTATGAATGTGAATAATTTTTCTTAAATTTTAATTGAAATCCTTGTTGAATAAATGAAAATAATAAAGTAACTCAACGTTCTTCTAATTTACATTATTAATATTACATGTAAAACCGTAAGTTTCTGAGAACAAAATCTCTGTATAAAACACATTGTAATTGTTGTCATTTGATAAAACAGAGATAATTATAGTAAAAAATGGTCTCAGAAACCCCCGGTAAGATATGCAATCATATCTATAATCTGTGCACTTAAAACGGCAATTTTTATACCAAATATGAAAATTGAAATAATACGTGAACACCTTATAGCAAAATAAGTTTTCATAGCATCAATTCCTTACTTAAATACTTGATTACTTTACTTAATGATATACGGTTTATTAAAATATTCTTCTAAGTGTGTTAGATGTTTACTCGACTACGTGCCTACATTTTGCGTAGTATTTCATAATAGAGGATCGTAAAACTTAGATACGACAATATTTAATTTGGCTCTTCTCATATCACATACAGGTTATGACTTGATTGTAGTTTTAATATAAAATTTAAAGCAGATATTTATTAAAGAAGTCACAAAAAAAGCTATACGCGTGAAATAAATGTCACTTTTTTTTTAATTGTAACATACGACATTTACAAACCCCAGCTCCCAATAGTGATTTTTACAATATATAATAATATTCCTTGTTTCTTAAATTTTTAGTTACAAAAGCCTGGAGTCCTGTTATCACAAGTCCCTCCACGATCGCTGCGTCTCTGTTCCATAGAAATGTTACGTATATCATTAATTGCTTTAGGTAAATGAATCGCAAATTATTATTGAGGAAATAATTTCTTTTTAAACCGTATGTCTATAAGCAACCGTCACTCTGTATTGAATTATGAAATGTATTTAAAAAAAGGTCTTGACAGACGGACGGACGGTCAACAAAGGGATCCTATTAGGGTTCCGTTTTTTTCCTATGAGGTACGGAACCCTAATAAACTGATTGGCTGCTAGACTAAGGCCTAGTCACCCCCAACTTATGATAGGCTTAAGCCTATAGGGATATAGTTGAAGAGAAAATCACAATAAATTAACTCACATTACAAGGAGAATTGTTCGCAAATTCTCGCTTCCATTAAATTTCACACAAATTGGAAACCGATTTCGTATTCATTGTCGATCTATACTCGTTGCGTAGTAATACGGTCTACTTCAGTAAATCCTGGTAGAGTACGAGCCAATCACGTATATAGCTATCTGACAACACTTGTTGGCTATTTATTAATGTACTAGTTTAATAAACCGTAGTTTGAAAAAACGGAAAGAAACTCTTTGCGTGCTCAAAAGGTCCAACTGTGATAAAAATCCTGTTTGTTTAAAAAGTTATGCCTCAATAGTAATAATAACGAATATTTAAAAAGCTAAAATTGAAATAAATTATTAAGTTAAATTTTAGTCTTACTCTTACATAATCTATTTATATGAAAATCACCGGGAACTAAGTTTTTTTAATACCACGCGGACGGAGACGCGGGCGACAACTAGTTATTCATAAATATTTCGTAAGAGAAAAAGTGGCGGAAACACCGAGGTTGAACATCGACGCCCATGAACATCAACATTACCAGAGGAACTGCAGAAGCGTTGCTGGCCTTTTAGAGAGAGGTATTCACGCTTTCTTCTTGAAAATCGTATCATTATGTAAAGCCAACCATCCAGGTGCTTTTGTATAAATGTACTAATTTTGTTTGTATACGTATAGCATTTTGATATTTAACAATGTTAACATATTTTCTACATAAAAGTAATACTGGACCTAGTTCAGAGTATTGTAAGCAAGCTTACTGATCCTACTTTAAATGCGCGCTGAATCCGTGCGGTAGCTGCGGTTTGTTTTCAAAATTAAACTGCCGCTCCTCAAGTATTTTACTACGAATAAGATATTTTTACTAAAACAAGCTATTTAACTATAAAAGACTTTATCAAAAATATATTTTTGTCTATGCCAAAGAAATTAAAAGTCCAGATATTAACCAAAAAAAAAACTAATTAAAGATGAATAAACGCCTAAGGTGACGTCGAAGTGAATAATAACAATAAAATGTTTTCATAAACAATAAAAACAATAACTCTCACCGGCCAGTTATTTAAGTATAACTGGCCAGTAAGTATTCAAACCAAAGAGTCTTTATGCCAATAATAGGTCACTTATGAAATCATTTGCGTGATTTGAAATTATCGTCATGTTTTATTCACACTTCCAATACGCGAACACATCAGTGATAAAACTATAAAATCTTGACGGTCCCCGTTAAACTGAATTGCTTTTTTATCGTGGTCACTAATATGTTAACATCTGGTTTTATTTGTGGAAAGTCCTTGGCCAACATTCTGTTTTATGTGCTCTCAGCCATAAAGCTAACTCAATCACACTCAATGCTTCCTTGATATACTTAACTCTTTATATTTTCTATTTGTTTCCTGTTAGAAATACAATAAAAGAGAAATCATCTCAACATTAGTACCGTACTGGATAAGAAAACTTGAAGAATCTTAAATATAAAGATCCGTAGATAAGTAGGACGGAATCAGTGGCCGTAACTCCTGAGACGTCTAAAGATAAAACTTAATTTTGTTCAGATAATAGAGACGTACTGGTCTGGCAAATTTCGAATACATTTAAAACAATAAATAAAAAAATACGAATAAAAAATTAATTCTGTTCTACTTATCTTTGTAATAACGTCTGAATGGCCGGTATGTAACATTTTTAATACACCAAATATTAACACTAAACACGTGCCGCAATCGAGTAGAAGGACAAGTTCTAACGTGAATATATGAAAACAGTATTATAACTGTAGCTAGTAATCGTGGGTTTCCAAAACTAAAATCACTGTATAAAACATATCGTCATCCCTGTCATTGTCTGACAAAATAGAGATGACGTTTAAAACGGAAATTTCGGCCTCAGAAACCCATAGTTATTTATTCATCGGACCGCCTGGATGTGGGTAGAGAACAAAATCCTACGCTCTATTACGAAACGTCTACATGAATTACGCAACGTGTTCGCTTGTGTACGAAAATTAATGGAAATTATTACAATGTTGACATGAAATGGGGAACAACGTTAATATGTAACTGACAAATGTTTGATGATTGTTTCCGTATGTTATACGAAGTTCAAGTTTAATCAAAATTTCAAACATAATATTATTATATCTACATCTAAACGATGAAAGATTATGGGCTTTACGAATCCATGGTACGTACGAACCAAATACAATTCAATAATTGTGATAATAAAATTAACAACATAATATTAAAAATTAAAACAAAAAGCTTGCCCGTTTTCTGTTCATCATCATCATCATTAGCTCACTATACGTCCCCACCTAGGCACTCGGAGCCAACCCTATGTTAAGGGTGATTAGGGCATAGTCAACCACGTTGGCCAAGTGCGGGTAGGTTGACTTCACACATATCTTTGAATTTCTTCTTAGATATGTGCATGTTGCATCACGGTGTTTTCCTTCACCGTAAGAACGTCGGATAAATGTACAATTGCAAATCGAAAAACATATTGGTACATGGCGGGATTCGAACCCAGGACCTGCAGATTGCAAGTCAAATTGACCTTGACCACTGAGCCACCAACGCACGTATTTCTGTTACTTATTGAAAGTTACTGCTTTGATAAGAGTTTTTAGAGTAAAAATTGAATCTAATCTAAGTATTGCTTGATATTATTATATAATTTATACGTTTTTGTATGAAAAAAATATGCAAAAGAACCAAAATTGTAATAATCTATCGGCCAAAGTTTAACATCACTCGCTGTCACGTAATGGCCATTTATTTTTATAAACCTTGCACACAACGTGATCGTGCCCAACGTGGGGTGAATTACAATGTTCTGTACTTTGATTTTTTTTTAATGTTTTTATTTCATTCCCCAAAAAATCGACATAAAAACTATAACGGTCATTTGATGGAAAACAAAATATTGTGTAAAAACCTACGAGGTTCTTTTTCGTATAAATCAGATTCTTTTTCTTGTAAAAATAATAATAATAATTTTACGTTCTTATACAAATCACCACATAATAAAGTCACGATCAAATTAATAGCGTTGGAATTATTACTCGCTGCAAAACGCTCGATTTAAGTTATAAGGAGTTACAAATTCTAAATGAGTCGCAGAGAAAATTAAAAAAAAAAGAAGACAAAGAGCAACGGGCAGAATATATTTTAGTGTTCGCTTAATTAACAGAGCCTCGTCGTGAAGACTGTTTTTAATCTTTTGACTAAAGAGTTGTGATATTTTAAAACGAAAATATAAATATATTATATATGCTGTCTCTTAGGCTGTAGAATACAGAATTTTTATTATTGCTTTGATTATATTGATAATTGTATTAATTTTTATAATTATAAACCGTAAGGAATTTTTTTCTTTGCAATGTTCCTTAAGCGTGAATACCTATCTAAAACTTTTAAAACGAAGATTTTGTAGCGCTGAAAGGCACAAAGTATGTCACCAAGGCGGAGAGAACGTCGACCAAAAAAGACATATTGACTATTAGGGCGTTTTTATAGCTACTAATTCACTCATAAATGGAAAGGTTTATTTTTTATAGGCTAAAGAGCCAAAGGAATCAACCTAATGTATCACCAAAAACTTTAAAATGCACAACATAAAGCAGATATACTTTTTATTTAAAAATTTTAAACAAATAAAACACTCAAAACGAATCTGGAAAACACACGTCACAATAAAACTATCGCGTTTTGTTCAAATATTTTTTATATATTATTCCACAGGACATGTGAAGCCAGCTTCCAAAATACATGTTCTACTATTTGTTTACCAAAAAAAAAATTAAAACGTGTTGTGTCAAATTTAGCGCAGAAAACAGTTACATCTCTTAAAAGCTATAGCTCTATTCCTCTTACCAATATTATAAATGCGAATTGTTGGATGTATGGATAGATGTTTGTTAGATGGTTATTTCCGGAGGTGCATGCATCTAGCTAAAATTTACCATAGATGTAGAACAGTCTGGATGAACAGATACGCTACTACTTATGTTGTTTATTCAGCGCGGTCAGAGTCACGGGCGACAGTAAGTTCTTAATAAAGTCATGTAAGCTGTAATTTATGTCACATTTCCTTTTCCTAATGCGAATAACTTTGTGACAAGAAATTTCTTATACGATCAGTTTCATTGTCTTAATAAATATTCAGTAATGATCATTAATTCTCTCTCATTAATTTTGTCACATGTTACTTTGTTAAAACAAAAGAAATATCAGCATTTTCTTATAATAATCTACTAGGTTGTACGGATATGTAGGCATCTTACTTATTATAATACTAATATTATAAATACGAAAGTTCGAATTGATGAATGGATGGATGTTTGTTACAAAGAGCAGCTCATCAGATCTCGCTGAAATTTGGCACAGATGTTGCTCATATAATAGTTTGCAAGAACACACAGGCTTTTGTGTTTGAAAAAAAAATTGAGTTTTTTTTAATTCCGTGAAGACGGAGTGTCGGGTGACAACTAGGCTTTCATAAAAATTACGTCACCTATAATCTATAAGTTATGTTTTTGGTTATTTCTTTTAGAAAGGTCTTTGAATTATACAAACATTAAGCGGTTTAGGTATTCGGGGCATTTCCACAATGTACACGAGTAGAGAAATATTTGTCATTTTCTGAGAACCTTAAGGCTTTGTTTTGGGACAATACAGTATTTTCCTACAATAAACAATTCGCATCTCAGAATAATATCATAAAATTATAACTTCCTAAGGGAAATATAGAAATAAATGTATTTTTAGATAATAAAAGAATTAAGTTTATCGCCATTACAATTGAAAACATCTGCTATCATGAATGTTTTTTAGCAGTTTCGATAACAAACTGCTCGCGAAGATCGTTTTAACTTGAAACGATCTTATTATTATCACCTGTTTCACAGTAGCTTTAAATGACATAATAATTACAATTATAGTTAAACAAAAATACTAATGTAAGTTTAGTTAGGCTGTATTATAGCGATGGAATCGTGTTTTGTTTGTTTACATCGAATGAAAGTATTTTTTTTATAAGAGAAGGGGGCAAACTAGCGGCGGGAACACCGAGGTGATCAACAACACCCATGGACATCTACAACACCAGAGAAACTGCAGATGCGTTGCCGGCCTTTAAGGAAATGGTATGCTCGCTTCTTGAACGTCCCTAAGTCGTATTGTATTGACAAATTAAACCAAAACATTCTATTTATATAAGTATATTTTGGTGTAATTATCTAGTTATATTGTTTTATTTTACATATGTTATCGTACGAGGTTATCTTACTAATATTATAAATGCGAACATTTAGATGGATGATTGGAACCCCCAGAAAAAACATAGTCTGTAAAAGGACATAGGCTGCTAAACAAGCTTTTTTTTTATTTCACGCAGACGAGGTCGCGGTAAAAGGTAGTATTACCTTCACAATAGTATTTACATAATATAATCATATCGAATTACCGTAGATATGTTGAACATAAAATACTGAAATGGTTGTAGTATAAAAAATATATATTTTTCGATCGTAAAACCGTACGCCGGTAGCGAAACAGTTTTCGGACTCAAATGTCGTGTAAAATGACACACGAGCTTTGACAAAAAAGGTCCGCTTTATCACGCCAGGTGTTGGCAACGGTCAACTATATCTATACAATATTCACTCTGTATGTTTTTATGTTTACCGTAAGTTAGAATTTTCTATTATTCCTTGAATTATTACTTCCATTGGATATATTATTGTCTCGCGTCAGTTGCATATATTTTTGAAATTCGTTATGGAATCGCTTCGAAGCGAATGCACTTTGTCTAAACCTCCAGACTTGTGGATTAAAAACTTAGTTCAACTATAGATACGAATACTAAAATTACTTTAAAGTAAGTTTAAAAAAAGTGGATACTTGTACTTATATTTCTGTTAAGTTAAAGAAAAATCGTTGCGCCACAGCGCTGGCGGAGTACCATTAGTCTGATGTATGCAAAAGGCTAATGCAAAACCTGTGCAAGCAAGAGTAGTGCAGTAAATTATGTCTGCTTTTAATATAATTAACGTTTCAAACTATTTTTTTAAAGTTCGTATAAAATTATAGTTAGATTCGTTTCCTTTTTGTTCGATTGAAATTCAAGTTTCAATTACACCTTTTTACATAAAAATTTTCATCGGTTTCTATGTATATTTCAACCTTTGGTATTCTACAATCTAGCAGTTGCCCGCAACTTTGGCTGTGCGGATTAAAAAAATAGAATTATATATGGCCTATGTCACCCGAGGATAGTGTTCCCGATTGTGGAAGAATTTTGCAAATTAGTTTAGTAGTTACGAAGTCTATTCAATCCAAGACAACAAGCAATCAAATTTTCATTATAATATTATAAGCAAAATATTAATATTTAAATAGTATTTTTTACTTATATGCTTATTTTTGATTACATGTACAGTTGTGAACACAAAGCTCTATACAATAAACAGTAACACGTTCTAACTTTAAACAGTACACTCGCGCTCAGTTAATCTGCGTTAAGTTCTAATTTGCATAACGACAGATCAAATAACATTTGTCACCATTGTAAACATCGAATTGTAGTACATTTAATTACAGAGAAATTGTAAGGATTCAATGTAATTAATTTAATTATTCGCGATTTAAATTGTTACATTATTATTCTTAATAACATATTGAACATAGTCTGGAAGAACACATAGGTTATTTGTAATTTATATTTGCTCCCGTGTGGACGAAGTCGCGCGTGTTAGCTAGTAGAATATAATATGTATAAAGATTTTTTACAAGTAATTATAAAATTTGGAATTTACAGGTGGTACAATATAAAATGTGTTTGTCTATGGAAAGGAATAACGTTAGCTTATACAAAATAATAAAGGTATCCCGTTCAGTTTAAAAAATAACTTTTTCAACAAACTTAAACAACGCTAACAAGCCGACAATTCAACTGGAGATGAGTATTCTCAACAAAGCGGCAGAAAATTTATCATACGGCCAACCTCTGACGTTTGTGTGCTGTGAATAACTTACTCCGCAACGAAATCATATTACATCTGTATCCTCTGAGGCGATATAACTTCTACTGTCCTTTGTTGTAGGATTTATAAGAGATGTATATTATATGCCTTTTTTCATATGAAAGTTGTGTTTTTGCGTATAAAAATTGCATTTATAGATTCAGTGAGGCTTCGGTTCTATAAAAAAATCCAGCTTGATACCTTCACGCCTTTTTGAGAAAACACGCCTTCTTGACAGACGGACGGAGGGACAACAATGTGATCCTATGAGAGTTCCGTTTTTTTCCTATGACGTACGGAACCCTAAAAATGAACTAAATGTTATTTAATCCGTTTTGTAGTCACTCAATTCGAGCATCTGTGATAGAAAGTTGATTTAATCAAAATACAATGCGTCTGGCTCGACCGATTTCCATTTATATTCTGCCCTAGAATACTAAGTAAGGCTAGGTTTCTTATTTTTTTCATTAATTATTAGTTTATTTTTTTCAATCGAATATTTCAAGGTCACGTTAACGAATCAGCGTTGCGTATTTTTATAACAAACACGAACAATTTGTTAAGCAATAAAGGCCGTTTGAAATTTATTAGAAGGCAGCGCACGTTCGGCAAGCACTCGCAGTAATGGCGGATCAAGTGGATCATACGTCAGCGCCAGATGTGCCCCACGTTTACTCATATAATGGATGTCTTTATTTATTGACGGCACCTCTCAATGCAATAAAGTCGCTTTACACTGCACTTTAACTATTTAAAGTAACTTATAACAACAGTTCAAACTTTACAAGATAACTAATGAAGGGGAAATTTTATATAACAATAAGTCGAAGGGGAAAAATGAACACCATTTATAAAATTATCCATTAGCCAATGTTTCAATTGTGCTACAAGTCATTATTATATGTTTATGTTGTTATAGTATTTATAATCACAAACTATGACAAATCAGCGGGGCTAGAACAAAGTGCATTCGTTCCGAAGCGATTCCATAACGAATTTCAAAAGTAAGTTTAACAGTGGTAGAGCCCGCTTTAACATCTTCGTACGAATCGGCCCGGCTCGCCCGGTGAAATACCACGACCACACAGAAGACAGGCGTCAAGTGGAAGCAATTCCGCGTACAGTCTGATGAGTGTGCGTCCCGGAGGCCTAATTTAGTCCTCTTTCCCTTCCCACCCTTTTTCTTAGAAGGAAAGGATGGGAAGTGGAAGTGGACTTTCCGGATGACAGGATGCATGGGAAGGGAAAATATTTTCTTTCTGTGCATCCTCTCCTCCGTCGATTAAAGGTAGGCAACGCATATGCGATTGCGTATGTCTATGGGCAACGGTCACTTCGCTATTTCAGCGATTTCGGGTGGCCGATTGCTCGTTTGCCACCTTTTAGTATAAAAAAAAAGTATAGAACTGACGCGCGCCAGTCACGTGACTTATCTAAAGTTATTGTCAGTTCTATACAATTTTGAAGTTCGTTATGGAATCGCTTCCGAGCGAATGCACTTTGCCTAGCCCCGCAGATCGCTTAGTTTCCATCACATTCATGCCGTTATTTATACAATGGTACTAAAAACAAAAACTTCCTTTTCACGGAACATAGTTATGTAATTATTAATTTTGACGCCAACGCCTGTGCGAAATTCCAGTTACAGTTTCGTAACTTGATAACCAATTAAGGAGTTTTTGCTCAAATTTGGACGGATAGTCGCTTTATATTAAATTTAACCAGTTTAAATCAGTTTTGACTGAATAGTTAATAGAACAATAACTAAACCTTTGTTATGTTTGACTAGCTAATGCCTACGACATCGTCCACACGAATTAAAAAAAAAACTTAGTGCCTGACGTTTGAATGTTGTGTACATAATTAATAATAAACGTGCATTCATCTAATTCAAAGATTTAATCTAAATTCAAAGATATATGTGAAGTCAACCAGCGTGGTTGACTATGGCCAAATCACCCTTAACTTAGGGTAGGCTCCGAGCCCCTCAGTGGGGACGTATAGTGAGCTGATGATGATGATGATGATTCATCTAATCTTTAGCATTTATAACATTGGTAAGATTTATATCACTAAACACATTACAACTTAAAAAATAAAGCACTTTACACGTAAAAATTATAAACGACAATAATACAAAGAAATTCAAAGTAGGTCACAACTTGACGTAAAGTATTCAAGATGCGAACAATACATCTCAATGCAGTTCCACGATCAAAGCTTTTGAGTTTTGAATAAAAACTAAACTGAGAAACGTACGAAAATATTCCTCGTCAAAAAGAAACTAAGCAACATTGAAAAATTAAAAAAAAACTAGTTTGTATAAAGTATAACATGATTAGTAGCTTTTTCATATAGTAAAAAGTAATATTACGATATAATAAGAAATTCAATTTAATAATTCTAATATTATAAATACGAATGTTTGTTTGAAGGCATCTCCAAAATAGCTGCATGGATCTCGCTTAAATTTGGCATAGATTTAGAACATAGTCTGGAAGAACACATTAATAATTCCGCGCGGACGGATTCGCGGGCTACAGCTAGATAACAGTAATATTAAAAACAAAAAAACCTTCACCGATAATAAGATTCGCTTATTATTCATTTACCTTAATTTTGGAATCAAAAATTAAAAAAAAAACATCTACGTATTAGTATTTTATGAGCAGAAAACAAAAAAGCTACGGGTGAAGCTTCGTGAACAAGAAGGCTATAATAAAAAGCTTTCTTATTTGCGAAAAGCTTTCTCCCCGTACATATTGTTTACTGTTTTGCATAATTCCATTAGGGAAAGGCGAGAACATATAAATATTTGTTTCTCTAAGTACAAATAAAAAGGTCTCCTTGTTTATGAGGCTAATGTAGGCTGAGTACAATTTACGATTCATAATATCATACAAGTAAGGCTTTCATTATCGCGTTGAATATCACAAAATTTAAAAATATAGTATCTTTTGAATCTTCTACTTCTTGCTTTCCTTCAAAACATCTTTTTACTACGTGATGAAGTTAAAACTTTATCACTCAGTCAGAAGCTCAAATATTGACTTTCAAGTATAACTTATACATGTCTGAAAATTCAACAAAAATACTATCCGCAGTCATAAACACCTGCAGATATAAAGTCCAGCTTTTTGGCAACCGTACTGTGGAATCTCACTGAACATTTAAAACCGACCTACATGTCTAGAATGCATTTTATATCACAAAAACGTTCCGAAACGCGACACATCAAAAATGTTTTTAAAAAAAATCTGTAAAACGAAAACACGTCTGACATAGTTACTAAAAATACAGGATGTTCTGCGTACGCCAGCAAATGTTTGTTGCCTATAGAATCTAAAAAATTGCGTTAACTTTTTGCTTGCACTAAAAATAATTTTACATTTAAATTAAGATTTTTTTTTAATCTGGGAAGTTTAAATTTGGTTTCAGCTATTTATAGCTTTAGGTAGGATAAAATTTTGATTAGGAAAAATAAATTTACCGGTTTTAACATTTTTAAACCACGTAGACTAACTCAAGTGTGGATAAAAATGCATCCAGAAAGCTCTTGATTTGGTTCTCCACCGATACTTGTCTCGGGCGCTACAAAAGCTCTTCAAAACCGGTCAAGTATGTCACCTTTAAAATTCTATACAAAATTCTGCAACCCTGGTATTTCATTAATATTTATTAACTAACAAAAGTCTCATTTATTTAGTCATAATGAGCTCTGGCCTTTTATCTTAAACGAATAACTTACGAATTCATTGTACCGTAGCCTTCGATACGATTGTGTTTTGGCACGAAGTAATATTTAAATTAAATATTTTATATTTCAGTATTTTAAATTCCATTTTCAAGTTAAAAAAAAATAAAAACATGAAACGCAAAGTTAAAAACAAAAGAACATCGTGATAATAGGCCCTTCGAAAGAACGATTCTCCGCAGTCTGATCGTAAAATTGTTTAAACAAAAAACACACAAATATATATTTTACTTACGTAATATATTTAATGTTTTATAAAACGCTTATACCAAATGAAGTTCACAGATTGCTTAATTTATGAGATGCGTACTCAAAGTTACATCTTACTATATCTATTGACATTCCAATCAAGAATTATTATTAATTTACACAACTTAGTTTCAGTCGCTTATCTTCTTATATATGCAGTCATATTATGGCCTTTCTCAATCTCGCAAACGAAAAAACATTTAAGGTTTTCGCAGTTGACGTCATTCAAACGCCCGTTGTAGAGCATGGCGCCACATCTCTCTCCTTCACCGTCAACCTGATAGTCATCCCATACCGAGTATCCCGCTTTCTGCAAGGATTCCCCTGTGAAGGTAAACATTAACATGTTATCATTATTACTCTGTCCTGAGAAAAGTATATATTTGAAAGAAGTTATGTGTGGGAAAGGAGTGAATTCAGTTATGAGGCATATGGAAGAGTATATGCTCTGTGCCGACACACCGAAGTTAATCGGAATGATGAGAATCAATATATCTATATCATTATCCTTAGGATCGACGCACAAAGTTCTTGTACTTCATTATGCATATCAAGACCAAATTCAGACAATCTGCCTCAGTACAAATTTAAACTGCTTTAAAAAAAAATCACCTGTAATCGTTCTCCAGTCATTTTCAGTAGCATCATAATTGTATCCTAAATGTACATAGGGACACAAGTACCACCCTCGCACCATATCCTTAGGGGTATTGTTTGATATGTTGACGAGATAATTAGCTTCCTCCACGGTATTGATAATCGCTAATTTTGCTTGCTCGTCGTCGCACGCTTCAACCGCCTCCCTCCAGTTCAATCGTTGCAAATGAAATTTGTAACAACTGCCCGTATCAGCGTTGTATATGTAATCTACAAATAAAATAACTTAGATTTTAAAACATTAGCACCATGAGTGTACAATTAAGTATATCTTACTTTCTTAATTAAGTTACTTATTCTAATTATAGTCGTCCTTTTTCTTAGCTTTTTATTAAAGAATGAGTATAACGATAAATTTTTGTACCTTTGTAAGGAACGTCACAATCTTTGCTCCACTCTATTGAGGACGCTTTCTTTTTGCATACGAACGGTCGCTCTTCGGAACATTTGATGTCATTCAAGAAACCTTCGCGCGACAATGTGACGCAACTATTTCTTCCATTGGCACCACTCGGTACCTTCCTGTACCACTCATTAAACACGTTACGGATAGGTTCTCCTAGAAAACACAAAAAAAAATAGTAGCATTGATTCCCTTTTGTTTTATTATCTACGTAAACCTAATTCAATTGATATTAAATTAGCCATCAGTCCCAAAAAATGGTTTTTCGCATTTCTGACTAAGTACAATAAATCACGTTGAGCTTACGAGATCAAGCTTTACATGTTCCATGTACAATCATGTTCCGAACATTTTTTTTAAATCGCCTCTATTATTAATTTTGTCTTATTTGACTGACTTTAAAGAACTCTTAAATATTTTGATTATTTTGCAACGGTCACTATAAAATGCTTACCATCGACTGTCATGTACAATCCACTAGCTAACCGCGTAGATATACCAACAAACATATATTGGAACCACGGCTGAGTCTGGTTCAGATAGCGAGTCACTTCGTGAACTTCGTCCTCGTCTTCAGGGTAAAAAAGCGATGCACCTTCCATAATACATTTCCGTCTCGCACTTTCCCATTGCATTGGCACTGGATGTGCTTTATAGAAACTATCTTTGTGTTTCAAATATTTGTAATCGTTTCTAAAAAATATTTCCTTCGATTTCGATGCTGGAACTGCATACAATTGATATAATATCGGCGTAGGTATAGGATCTATTGGACGTGCTTCTTCAAAATAATTCCCCCCCCCCCCACATCGTCAGGATATAACATCGTGGACCGCGTCGCGACACCATAACGATGGCATGTTGAAGTAACATGCAAACTGACGTTACGGACCGGTATCACACTACGTTATTGGGATTCTTCCGAGATTTGGGCTGTTTTTTCCACACGAGTTAGCCGTAGACTTGCAAATAATGGAGCCCATGTAACTATCACGCTACGTAACCGTAAGTTTCTCGATGAAGATGCGGTGACTTGGCAATTATCCCTAAATATGTGTACACGTACTCTTTCCACACTATAACTAGCTAGTGTCGAGTCAAGTAGAGCAGAGTATATTACCAATAATTAAGTATTTAATTACGAGATACATACCACTAATATCGCTGTTAACCACATCGAATTGTGACTCATGTTCTTTGCAAATATATGGAAATACATGTGAACAATTGTCGTCATTGTATGTGCCATCAGCTCTTAGCACCACGCACTCCTCTTGTCCTCCTGCGTTATTTGGCTCTCCTGTGCCCCACTTACCGTAAACATCGCTCATATTTTTTCCTTCAAAATATTAAAAATGCTAAGTTCCAAGTATTAGCATGTTTTCTTGAATTATTACCCTATTTGTCTAATATCTATGGTGTACTGTTTGCAATTGTTAAATTAACCGTGAATTTCAAAGAGTGATTCAAACGTCATATGATAAGTAAAAGACTAATATTGTTCTATGTTTCTTTTCCAAAGTTGTAGAGCAATGGTTTAGGTTAGGTTAGGATATATCACCTTAGCTCTTAGATACCTGACCAAGAATGGTCCACTATCGTACATGTGTTACTATAGTGGACCGTTACATTATTTAAATAAGTAAAAGAGAAAGATTTGAGAGTCGGATGCAGTCTATTAACTGGCAAATAGCGAACAGTATATACCTCGTAGTAATTAAACATGACATTTAAACAAAAGCAGACAATTTCTTGTGTTTAGGATTAGGCCAACTCTATATCAATATTATTATAAACTGGTGATTAAGCGAAATACACTGAGAATCAGACCCTCATGATCACTTGGTCCTTTAAAAAAATCAATACATTAATAAAACATACTAAAACAAAATAAAATAAGTCTTTACCGTAAATTGTCGTAAATACGCCATTAAAATTTTCAGAAGTGATACCAACAAAGATGTATTTCAATTCCATCTCCTTCATAAGCTTTTTAGCTACATTTAATTCATTCTGATTTTTCGGATAGAACAATTCCAATCCTTTTGAAGCGCATGATTCCAATGCAGCACTCCATTGCAAATGCCGTGAGTATATTTTGTACTTAGTATTATTATATGTATAAGATAAAGTGTCTCGTCCATCTAGAAAAATATTAAAAGTTCTTCGTTGTTAAACAGAATGTAATACAGACTAAAAATTTTAAAATACTTTTTTTTGGCAAATCTAAGAAATAAACTAGTTTTTATACAGTGTGAAGTATTAATAATATTTAACTAATACTAAGTATTGTAATTGTAACCAAAAGTATTTTAAATGATACTGGCTTTCGCTCACCAAAAGCCATTTGTTAATTTTGATATATTAAAAAAAATTCTTAAATCTCTTTAAATTAAAATTAAATTATTGATATTAAAATCGACAAATAAATTAATGAATCTCATTTGTTTTATTATAAAATTATACTTACAACATGACACGAACATGAAAATTAACAAATAGACACTTCGTTTCATTTTAAAAAAGCATTTACTGCAATAAATTAGCGAGTTTCGAACACGAATGATAATTCACAACTGTGTGCATAACATATTTTCCCACTTTAAATAGACATTTGATAACTGACATCTATACAATTAATAACATTGAACTGTCTTTATGTATTATACTAATTTTGCAAACATCGTATTTGAGTTACTTATAACGAAAAATATTTTTTTGTAATTACTGTCTATCTGTCTGCAAATCCGCTTTGAATTCAGATAATCTCCGAAGTGGCTAAATCAATTTTGACTGGAAGGTATCATATATGCGGGACTTAGGCTTTTATTTTTATTTCAAGCTGACGAAATCGCGGGGAACCGCTAGTCAATAACTATACATAAACATTTTACGGCTGTTGGTAAATCCCAACAACATCGTATCTCCAGAACTAAATTTGTATATTATATTCCCCTCCCTTACATTCTCTTTGAAAACACAGCGACAACAATAAGATAACCCGCTGAACTACTTATCATATACAATGCATGTGTTTTTTTAATGATAAGGAACTTCGTCCGCGTTAAGGTTGTATTTTCAATCAGTCTGTTTTAATTTCTCAATTATTGTACTCATCGAAAAGACACTCCTAAATTGGGTAGGCTCTGAGGGCCTCGACGGAGTATTTTGTCATTACAACGTTAATAATTTTACTTGTAATTTTGTTAAATTTTCCGTAAGCGCCTGGCTAAAAGAAGCAGCAATGTTTTATAAACTAAAATCGTACCATTGCTGTTGATATTTTTTATTTCCTTGAAGTCCTTGGTGGGCAAGCATACTATTATGTTACTTTGTACTTATTATGTTTTCGTTGCATGCACAACACTTAAAATTAGGCTAAAGACAGATAGGACTAGGTATTTACTATATAATAAATTTGGATCTTCCTCAAAGCCTTTTTTAACGAAACTTGAATTCTCATGAAAGATTTTCCAACTGTTTGTTTAAAGATTAGCCGGGAGAAAAATCGGAGCAAACGTTATTTCAAGTTCGATAAAAGTACTTTTCTCTATAGATAAACTGTCGAAATCCTTTTTATAAAAAATATTTAAGAGTACGGCGTAAACGGTAGAATTAGCAGTATCAGCCCAGGTAGAGGTTGAGAGAGGACAACGGTAGGAATCTCTCGGTAGATGTAGAAGAAATAAAACTAGCAAATGCTGATTAGCAAAAAGTGATTTATGTGAAGAGATGTATCACCTTAACTAGATACCAAACATGATCCTTTAAACGATTTACATATAATAAAGATAAAAAAGTATAATTAAATTAGAATTTTCTTTAATTAAATTATGTCGTCTAAGAAGTGGTTAATATTATTTTTTTAATACTCGTATATTTAAGAAATACGACATAAAAATTCAAACACTTATATTGTGGAAAGTATTAACACATCAGTCTTCTTAAATAAATAAAATTATATAATGTACTAATTTGTTATTAATTTCTGTCTTATCATTTGTAATAGTTCTGAAGGTGGTATATTTTTGATGTGTTCATTTATTAAAGGAACTAAGTGATTCCTTACAGCTTCGACTATGACTTGTTTATGTTCCGCAAGGATTTGATCTCCAGCTTTGTCGAGAATTTCGTTAACCGGCCAAGAAATATTCTCCAAATAAACCTAAAAGAATAACGAAATTACGATCGAATTGTAAAAATCCAAGTACAATCTATTATTACTTAACTTGCAATCTACAGGTCCTGGGTTCGAATCCCGCCATGTACCAATGTGTTTTTCGATTTCCGATTTACATATGTACATTTATCCGACGTTCTTACGGTGAAGGAAAACATCGTGATGCAACCTGGACATATCTGAGAAGAAATTCAAAGATATGTGTGAAGTCAACTAACCCGCACTAGGCCAGCGTGGTTGACTATGCCCTATTCACCCTTAACTTAGGGTAGGCTCCGAGCCCCTCGGTGGAGACGTATAGTGAGCTGATGATGATGATGATGAAGTACAATCTTACTAACATTATAAATGCAAATGTTTGATAGATGGATGTTTGTTTGAAGGTATCTCCAGAAATCTAGCATAGATGTAGAACATAGTCTAGAAGAACATGTAAGCTACTAATTAAGTTATTTTAATACCGCGCGGACGGAGTCGCGTGCAACAGCTAGTATTTAAATACATCTTTTAGTAAAAAATGTAAATAAATATTATTAATTTCAAATTTATAATATAAATTTACATGTTTTTAAAAGTGAACTTTATACTAATGTGTTAAGTGTCATTATAACTTACATCAAATTCCTGGACGTTGTAGTTTATTGAAAAGTTAAGTATTTTTGTACCATTTTTATTATTTGTACCAAACTGTACGTTAATCCATACAACGGGTTCACGCAATACTAATCTGAAATTGAATATAAAATATTAATATATTCCTTATCATTATTAATTAAACTAATTTCGATTTATTACTCTTATTTCACTTACCGCATTATTCCAGTCCCTTCGATGGTGTAAAAGTAAAACGCTTTGCCTTGAAGGTTATAATAGTCTGAAAATAATCGTACACTTTTGTTTTTCATTTTTTTTAATATCACGATGCAAACCTGCACATTTCTGCGAGAAAATTCAAAATATATTTGTGAAGTCAACCAACCCGCGCTTAGCCAGCGTTGTTGACTATGGCCTAGTCACCCCTAAGCTTATGATGATAAATTCATATAACTGTTTGAATTTTTAAACTTTACCCGACTGACTTAGGAGGGTATTGTATATGTCTCTTGTATGTTTGGCTTTAACATGATTTTATGTTATTTATGAGTTTATGTGAAAGTTAAATATATTTTGACCTCCTGTAGCGTAAACAACTGAACCGATTATGACAAACGATGTGTTAAGCCGTTTATCCACCAACACCGTCACCGGCAC
>NW_013533761.1:3042838-3094716 GCF_000836235.2 Papilio xuthus
AGATTTTGGAGGCCATACAGAATCGTTTCGTCGATGTAGTAAGTCGCACTGTAAAAGAATTCACAGTTAATAAAGCGATTACATAAACTTGTCGTAACTAAGAGTAATATTTTATCTATCCTTGCGTTTCGACTGCCGAAACACAGATAAAAAAACATATTAATAATTGAGGTGACTCGATGATAGTGAGAACTAATAAAAAGAAATCAAACTGGCAGTTCCTGAGAACTGTGCACCAATAAAACTAAAACATATTCGTTAGCTTTATTTCATTATTAGCTACCGTTCGTAACTTACTCCCCGTCTAATGAAACAATCTTACTAACATTATGAATGCCAATGTTTGGATGGATGGATGGATGTTTGTTTGAAAGTATCTCCAGAACGGCTGCATACATCTTGCTGAAATTTGACATAGCTGTAGAATACAGTTTGGAAGAATATGTGGACTTGGACTTATAACAATATCTTATCTTACTTCTTACTAATATTTTAAATTCGAAAGTTAGATGGATGAATGGATGGATGGATGTTTTTTTGAAGTTACCTCCAGAGTGGCTGCATGGTTCTTGCTGAAATTGGGTATATATGTAGAACACAATTATGAAGAACACATAGGCTACTTTTTTATTTTATAGTTTTTTTTTTGCAATAACAGCTAGTTATTTATAAAAATGCGATTTACCTCAATCCCATGCCATTATAGTAGTAATTCACTGGTGGTATTCTGACAGATTCCAAAGATAGCACGGGGAATGAATCTTGCTCCTCTCCAGATGTTTGCGGTTTTTTCAAATAATTAAATATGTTCTCAAAGGCATCGTTATCTGAAATCAGAAAATGTACAAAAAAACTATAATTCAATCTAGTTTTAATTAAAAAAAAGGAAAATATTAGCATACAAATCAATGAAACATGATATTTTAGAAGTGTTTTTTTTTCAAAATTGGAACATAGCGTATTCTTTTTTTCTTAAATTTAATGGCCGGAATCTAGCCAATAAATAAATATTAATTTCGTTTCATTTTAAATATTTTAATTTATGTTAACTTTGTCTTAACAAGTAAATATTTAAGTAGACTACAACAATCTTACCCTGACACTAATCTAAAGAGCAATTACCATTACCTTGACTTGGTTCTTATTTCTTATTTAATAAAGATATAAAATTGTAGCGTGCGATTGCATACGAAATAGGAATTTGAATTTGGAATTATTTATTTCAATCAAATTTATAGGCATTTCGTCGTAAATAAAAAGAACATTTACATGTTTTCATACTAACATATGTTATGTTTTTTCTTCCACGTTTTAATAAAGTTAGAGCAATTCTCCCCAAGCGAGGGGCTCGGCGCCTACCCAAGTGAAGGGTGATTAGGCCATAGTCAACCACGCTGGCCAAGTGCGGGTTAGTTGACTTCACACATATCTTTGAATTTCTTCACAGATATGTGCAGATTGCATCACGATGTTTTCCTTCACCGTAAGAACGTAGGACTAATGTACATATGTAAATCAGAAATCGAAAAACACATTGGTACATGGCGGGATTCGAACCCAGGACTTGCAGATTGCAAGTCAAGTGCTTGACCCCTGAGCCACAGACGCTCTAATTATATATAGATGAGTTTAAAAACTACTTACATGATACATATCCATCTGCCGCAAAAACAAAAACAAAATTAAAGCAATACGACACATTGTATTGCAGAAGACGGCAAGCTGCCTCAACAGACTGAATACTATCATCAGCCCTACACCACATTTATAAACCCCAATTATTTACTTTAGTTATCCCTACAATTAGGTTATATATCATGATTCATATTCTTATCTAATAAATACGCTTCCGCAAATATTTTTGCAAGAACGTATAGCGTTATCATTGATTTATTTCCTCGGTATTCCCAAAGCCTTTGTACATTTTGGGATTACCGAGCAAATGTAAATACATTCGCACATATGATTGCGCCAATTTAAAACAACGAAAATTGAACCACCAATTATATGAACAAGACGGATTCCAAGGAAATGACACGTGTTATACGAAATTATATAAACGTCACTTGATATAAGTATATATTGATATCCCTTTTCTTCTATTTGAAAAAAATAGAGACAACAATACAAATGAAGTAAAAGAGTCACTGCACTCGAAACCTACAGTATTGAAAGAAATAAACATATCATAAAATGCTTTATCTTTTTCCGCCATAAAAGTAATACATAAAAGTAATAACGAAGGATTAATCAATTAATAAATTTAATAATAAAAATGAATTATGAATGATTTTCACTACATTCAAAGTCATCATCTTACTAATATCATAAATGCGAATGTATGGATCAATGGATGCGTATGTGAAGGTATCTTCAGAACGGATCGCGAAGAAGTTTGACATGGATGTAGATATTCTAGAGATATAGTCTTGCCGAAATCCGACATAGTCTGGAAGAACACAAATGTTATTAGATTTTTTTAATTCAACAGGGACGCAGACGCGGGTGTCAGCTAATATTATAATACCATGTATGAAATGAGCCAATACATGGAAAGACGAATGAGCCAAGACTTGGAAATTTTTCTAAAATTCTGGTTTTGTGTCTTTTCATCCTGCAACGGATTAAAAACACGTTAGTGTTTTAATACTAATATAAATTTAAGTTAATTTACATGTTCCTTAAATTAATATAGAGTTGAGTTAAAAAAAAACTTACGCAATGCTTGTCCTTCTGTGGCCAAAACAAACGAAAATAAAATCAAAGGAAGACGACACATTATAAATGTAAGAAGACAACGAGCTGTCTCGACAGACTGAATCTTATCATTGGCTCTGTACCACGCTTATATACCTTAGTTATTTGCTTTAATATTAAACCCTTTAATTAAAATAAATAATTGCACAATTTTCTTTTCTAATCTCGATTCGATGACGCGTTTAAAATTCCTTACTAATACCAACAACTAGAATATGTAGTTTAAAGATTACAATAGCTGACGAATTCAAATTTAAATAAACTTATTCAGTTAAATAATGAAACAAAAAAGTGTTATAAACTTCCATGTTTCTAATCTGAGGGTCTATCTTGAATAATTGCTATATGCGTTTTCGTGGTCATCGACAAAACATGTCAAAACTTGTATAACATTTGTTGGTCCATAGGAGTGCAGTACAAATCTAACAAAAATTGTTGTGGACGATACGAATTCATTTACACGAATTTTCCTGCTAGGATTATGATTGCGAATTGATATTCGTGTTTTAACCTCCAAAAACTATAAGAGTTGTATAATTTAACTGAACAAATATAAAAAATATTTATGAGTTAACTTGTGAAATAACTTCTAAACATTACAATCCGCTTTGTATTTGGTTACAGGTGATAAGATAAATTACAAAGAGCATTAACAGAATTTGTTAACGAACTAAACCATTCGCGTTTCAAAACGAGGGCTTTTAGAATTGTCTTGAATAATAGCCTGTACTAAAAGTCGATTAGAAACTTATTACTTTGCTAGCATCGACATTTTTAATACCAAATTCATGATGACATTAGAATATTTAATAAAAACTGCCTTTCGACTAAAAAAGTATTATCAAAATCGGATCACCAGGAGCGAAGTAATTTGGTACACATAAAAATACAGACGTATTGAGAAACCCTTCATCTTGAAGTCGGTTAAAATAATTTCAAAACTGACAATTTTGACAGTTAATTCTGTACAGCACTGATTTCTATAATGGAAAGGGGATTGCTTGGAAGTAATAGCTTTTGCTTCGTTCCCATTTGAATGCTCCTGTTGATGTTACGTTACAGTTAATTCTATTAATATTATTAGTTCGAATCCACACTATTGCTACAAACTGCGACCATCAGAGACAAAATGGCGAAAATCAATTTGGCACAAAATATTACTCTTAAAGCCAGTCACACCAACTGTGCGCCATCTACCGGATTAAAAAGTCAAATTGTCGCCGCAATGTTAACATTAATGAATGTTCAGATATCGTGGTCGCAATCTTTATTGCATTACTCACGAATTCAGTTAAATTCACTTTAACGCAATCAAAGCGACCGTGACATGAGATAAAGACGTTTTATTCATCATTCTTCCTAATAATATAAATGAGAACGTTTGGATGTTTGTTAGAAGACATCTCCAGAACGGCTGCATCTATCTCGCTAAAATTTGACATAAATGTAGAACATAGCCTGGAAGAATACTTCTTCCACATCTTTCGAAAGAAGTGGCAAAAAAAACAAGCTTTGGTTTTCTTACATGGAATAATACACAATGAATCGGTATAAAAAGATTCAAACTTATGGCGTGAGACATTATAAGGCTAGTGTTTGCAGAACGCGGATAGGCGTTTGCCTTTTACGTCCGGACAAACTAATAAAGTATTGCATCGTTTCGTAGCAAAATGCGAATCTCAATGAAGTATTGACCTCACTGTACAATTCGAAGTCGTGATACGTGGCATGTTCAATAAAATGGACATCATAAACGATGTCCGTCGACCATCGTCTTAACTTCGCTTCTTTAATTATTTTATTAAAGAAACTAAAATTATCCGACGCTTAAATATTAGTTAATACCCTTAACTTTATCAAAGACTTAATTTAAGATAAAATTACGCCAAGTTATTATACAATATTTCTCGTTACCCGACACATCTTTAGTTTGGAATGTGATACGCATTTGTTTTAATTGAATTGGCTATTGACAGATTATAAAATCCATAAATTTATGTGTTTTATTATTTTTTAATCAATTACTAACAGGCCGTATATTGTAAACAACTAAAAAATACACTTACAACTTAAGCTTAGAACTTAAACTAAACTTTTCTGACCTAACAGGTTATCGAGGTTATAAAGCTTTTTTTTAACAAAACTAAGGGTAAACAAGCTTGTTACTGGAGAATTACAGAAATTGTAAAACTTTCCTCATTTTAGAACAAACCGATAAGCGAATTGTAAATGCTAGTTGAGAACAAATGGCCCTACTTCTTGTACAACTTTAACCTTCTTACAAGTTAACAACGGATACCCTGGATTAAATGTTTAAAATCACAAACAAAGATAATCTAAAACACAAATATTAATTAACAGTTTTATCACGCTTTTTAAAAGGATATAACAATAATATTTCTAATTTATATTTATATTAGCCGTCGCCTTCTTCTCCGACTACGCGAAATTAAAAAAAAACTAAGTAAGTAGCCTATATGTTCTACAAGACTATGTTTTACATCTGTGTCTGTTTCATCGTATTCCGTTGAGCTGTTCTAATGATACCTTCTAATAAACATGCATTCATGTAAACTTTCGCATTTATATGAAGAAGTGGCAATGATTTTGGGACTTACTAAAGCCTGACATCATAAAATAAAGAAGCCTATCAGGCATTACCACGACACATGACCCCCATAAAGGGCTCCACGATAAAGTACGTCTAGCGCGCCAAATCAAGACTGAGTTAAATATATGCTGAATGGTCTTTATTTTAAACATTGTAAAAGGAAAAACAACTACTAAATGCTATTATAAATAAATACGAGTTAAATATTAACTAGTGAGAATTTTCGCTGATTTAGCAAATAGCTTTGAATCATTTGGAAAGAGGATAGTAAAGGTCTGTAATTTAAAGCTAAAAGGCGACATTGGTCTTGCAAAGCTGCGGTTGATTTAAAACGATTTGCAGTTCGTTTCCAGTTTAAATTGCTCTTTTCGGTTTTGGAGCGAACGTGAAAATCTAATGAATAGAAAGACAATGTCATTAGTACCGTGTGACAGACCACATGTCACTTAATCTGACTTACTAATATTATAAATGCTTATGTTTTGATGGATGGATGTTTGGAGGTATCTCCAGAACAGCCTCATGGATATATATGAAATTTGGTATAGATATTTTATTTTATTTTATTTATTAACGGGACAACTTACAGCTAACTAACACTATAATAATTTTGTAAATGGAGACTTAAGGCTAATTACAAGTTGTCACACATGGTAACTGCACAGGTAATTGTACATTTCACTTTTTTGATTAATTAATTAATCGGAATCCAGAGCTAAAGAATCGATCGTTAAACAGACGTTTGATCTTGAACGCTGATATGTTAAATATATCTATATGCTTCGACATTGCATTATAACATCTGCACGCTCGCACTAGGTAACTGTTCTCCCGGTACCTGCTCTTAACTCGCGGTGTATGTAATATGTCAAGTTCACGCTTACGAATTATATAGATAATAGTCTGGAAGAACACATAGACTACTAATTATGTTTTATTTAATTCTCGCTGACAGCTTCTCTTATAAATCTAGGAATATTGGACTTATGTTTAGTTTCATATGATTTATGTTGCTGTTGCTTTATTTCGTTACGATACTAAAGTCTTTAAGGTTTGTGTAAACGATTTTATCATATAGTCTAGATTTTTTTACAGACTAATTGAAGTATTATTCAAGTACATTATACGTTTTTTCTCATATTAATATGCTAGCTGTCGCCCTCGACTCAAAAAAGTATGTATGCCAAATTACATCAAGATCCCTTCAGCCGTTCTGGAGATAACTTCAAACAAACATCCATCGATCCACCCATTCGCATTTAAAATGTTAGTATGATAAAGTTATATGAAGTACATATAACTAAGTGATATCAGAATAAAATCTACTTTCCACTATCTTTCTTATTTGAAAACGGACACACATTTGACCTTTACCCTAAAAGTACTTACTTAGGTATTTCGATTAGACCCTTTTTCCAATGGCTCTATTTTAGCTATATACCAAATCTTAAAAAAAAAATTAAACTGACAAGACTTGTAGATCTTTGTATGTTTTCTGTCTGTCTGTATTGAAGACTTCCAATTAAGAAGTAATTATACTCTTCTAACTACATGTTTTAAAAACAAACGACTTCATCTTCATCTTGCTAATATAATAAATACGAATGTTTCGATGGATGTATGGATGTTTGTTTGAAGGTATCCCCAGCACGGCTACATGGATCTCGCTGAAATTTGAGCCTTGAAGAAAACATAGGCTACTAATAAAGTTTTATTTTAATTTACGGACGAGACGGAGTCGTGAGCGACAACTAGTTTGATTATAAAAACACACAACAAATCAATTCATTTTACAATAAACTATCAAATAGATGTACATTAGGAGTCAAACGGCGTTACTATCCTGTTTCAGTTGAATTATTCAATGCAGCAGACGCGGCTAAATCGATTCTCGCATTCAACTCGACTTTTCAGTTCAGAATGTAATCTTCGGAGTGGAAAGTAACACATGCTACGGTTTAAACAGCTCTTCAGCTATTTTACATCTTTTTGCACTCATCCTCTAGCATTTTAACAGCTTAGAGCAAATTTTTAAACTTATATTAACCAAACTAGCTGTTGCCCGCGACTCCGTTCACAAATTATTTAAAAAAGACTTAATTTGTAGCCTATGAAGTATTCTTCCAGACTACGCTCTATATCTATGCCAAACTTCAAGGAGATCCATGCATACGTTATGGATATACCTTCAAACAAAGATCCATCCATCCATACATCCATCTATGATGATAATATGAGTCACAGTGAATTGCCCGTAATACTAATAAGATATTAAAATAAAAGAAAGTATTGATAAAATTTCAAATCAGCAGTAGAAAAAACATGAAGAATAAAAAGAAATTCCTCTCCACTGATATTAAAAATAAAGTGGCACAAAAAATAGCTAAAAACTGTTCTTTTCAATTTCCAGTTTTCTCTTTCAAATATATCAAATAACGAAATCGAAAAGTGTTTTAGTTTTTCAATAGCAATCTATCATTGAGCTTATAGTTTGAAGCTGTAAGTATTGTGCAGAGTCTGGCTAGAATCCAGATAGACCAAGTATTTTATTCTCTTTGTAATTTATTTAGACCTAATATTAGCTCTTTTACATATAAGATGAAAAGAAAAATTTCAAATTTTACACACTAAGAAACTTCACTGACTTGATTCTGATATGACACTCAAGATGAAATCCAAATCATGAAGCCTCATAGGTTAAAATCGGTTCAATCTTTTAGCTACAAGAAGTATAGTGTATCTATTTAACACTAAAAATGGGTTGAGTAAAATCGGTTGTGAATCATTTCGATTCTCGAATAAAACGCCTAAATTATAGCGATTATTTGTTCGATTAATTTTATTACAAGATCGATACTCGATACTTCACAGTTGTTCCTTGAGGTCAACCGGTCCAACACTATGATAACCGTCCATTAAGTACAACATTAATCCTCATACAATATTAATTCGGTACTTCGTAGACGTCAGTTACCAAACTAATCTATCTTAAATAGACACACTATATATCCACATATATAGAAACGTACTTAAACCTTCGATGTTTCATACTGAATTTGTAGCACTTAATCTCATTACATCTTCTAAATCAACTGTGTAATTTCGATTTAGTTAAATGTCCCAAGGCGCGAGCCCTAATCTATACGAACTTTGTTCAAGAAATATCAATCAGATCCACTCAATTATGAATCTAGTCCCATGTGGCATTAAACGACCTTTATCTAATGGAAGTTCTGTGACTGATTCTTAGACTGTTCACAATTAAACGGTACTAAGTGTTAGTTCGAATCCCGCCATGTACCAATGTGTTTTTCGATTTCCAATTTACATACTCGTATGTATATTTATCCGACGTTCTTACGGTGAAGGAAAACAGTGTGATGCAACCTGCACATATCAAAGAAAAAATTCTAAGATATGTCTGAAGTCAACCAACCCTCACTGGGCCAGCGTGGTTGTCTTTGGCCTAATCACCCTTAAATTAGGGTAGACTCCGAGCCTCTCGATGCGGACTTACAGTGAGCCGATAATGAAGTGTAAGTCCAGATTACATTAATATTATCAACCTAATCGAACCAGACCACGATCTACAAGGTGTTAAGTCTAGATCTTACGAAATATCCCCGTGTAATCGATCCTGATTCAAGCTTTTCAACATTACGTAATAAAGACTCCTTAATTTTTTAGTCCCAAAATAATCATTCACAGTAATCAACTACTTAATATAGAACTTGTTTTATCACAATTATAACTTTTATAATTAAATTGTAAAGCAGAAACAATTCCTGGTAATAATTACTTAGAGAAAGTAAATGAAAACCTCTTACATTAATTAAAAAGCTCCGTGCGAACCTTTACTGTGATTGATTACCGAAACAGCTTTCATTCAAATATATATCTAAAGCGACTTTGTCTTCGAAGAATAATACTTTTAGAAGTAACTAAGATTTCTGACACATGTGGATTTTTAGTTACAAAAAATTTATTAAAAGACAAGCTGTGGTCCGCGACTCCGTCCGCGTGGACAAATAAAAAACTTAATTACTAAACATTCGCATTTATAATATTAGTAAGTTAAATAAAAAGCAGCTCTTCAAGGCATAAATTAGAAAAAAAGAATTAAAAAAAATGAAGAAATAGTATCCTATGTCGGTTTCCTTGCTTTAAGCTACCTTTTCACCAATTTTCAGCCATATTGGTAAAGCCGTTTTTGAGTTATAAATAGTGTACTTAACACGACTTTCTTTTATATATATATATAAATTTTAATTATAAACGTCGTCTAAATGTGTCAAATTAAATACCCAATAATATTATAGAGTAATAAGTTATAAAAAAAACTGAAATCACAAAAATCCTAAAATATTATTATGTTCATTAGCAAAATTAAAATTTACCATAACTTTAGATGAAGCTTGCGTTAAAAAATAATGCTTTGTTTGACAGAAAATTATGTTAATTCGAATTAGCATTAAGCTAACAACTTTCCGGCTGTCCATCGTAAGAATAATATTTCTTTTTCCCCTGTCCGACCCTGTTTATTATCGGAGCTCGGCTGACCCGGGGCTCGTACCGGACCGTATATTTATTACTTTCATATATTTCCTTTTTATATAATTCTAACTTTGTACAAACGTTAAGGTTTCGGGGTAAAAAGATAAGAGAATAACTCAACTGAAGCGGTTGAAAGTACACGGATGAATAGATTACAGCGCCCTTAACTCGATAAAATCAATATCTACCGGACAATGCTTTCATTTTTTTTTAATAATATAACGATGATTCTGTTGATCAATAAAAAAATATTTGACGAAAATCTTTGCTACAAATATAATGTTCTGATATGTTTTTAAGAAATTCCACGTAAGAACAACTTCTTGTTAGGTAGAAATTTAACACAACGCCTCGGTATTCGAGATTTTAGTATTGTTTCATAAATTTCTTTGAAGTCGCTTAAACAGACAGAAAGCATTAATCCAAGACTCGGCATTGGCAAATGTTTTGCGAGAAATTGTTTTAAGTTCATGTTTCTTTATAACGAAGTTATTTTTAACTTTATATGGAATGGAAATACTTTGCTTGAAACTTTAACTTGAACTACCAAGAAAGCTATGCTTTTTAGAATCAAATGTCAAATGACAAAAGGTACTATGTCAAGTAATTTTGAGATGTATTTCGTTGTGCTTGCTTGTTAAAATTGCTATTTTTCATCGAAAACGTTAAAGTATAAATCTTAGTAATATTATACTTGTAATAATTTATAGTGCACATATTTTTAGGGTTCCGTACCTCATAGACGGAACCCTTATAGGATCACTTTGTTGTCCGTCCGGCCGTCTGTCGAGACCCTTTTTTAATCTAATGTAATTATGATTATTATGTGACTCGTATTAAGTGAAGTTAAAGATATCTTTATATTAAAGTAATCTGTACGTACAACTTAAGTAACATTATATTACTTTTTATAAGATAAATAGATATTAAAAAAATCGTAAAATGAATGTAGCACTTTACGTATTGTATAGTGAAAGATTTATTTTATTCAACTACAAATACTTACGTGCTAATACTAAATCATGCACAACAAGAGAAGGGCATTTACGGACCCGTTTATTTCTTAACAAATTAAGGTGTCAAGTTAAAGGGGAAATGGCTGAGTTACGCACATCGGACGTGACATTAATACCCAAGTGACAAATCTCGGAATTTATTTATTCTCATTATTATTCGATTTTCAAAATTTTTGCAATTATTTTTTTTTTCTTTTTAACTTTTTAAATATATACATATACTATTAGTCGCCCGCAACTCCATCCGTGCAGAATTAAAAAAAAAACTTAATTAGCCTATGTATTCCTCCAGACTATGTTCTACATGTATGCCAATTTTCGGCGAGATCCATACAGCCGTCCATCCATCTAAACATTCGCATTTATAATATTAGTAAGATTTTTATTTTTATAATAATTTGTTAAGTTAGCAGAAACACCGATATAAATATATTACGTCAAATTAAAATTTGTTAATCAGTACAAAATGAATAGTCTCAAATATTTAATTTTATCATGTACCGGGACTTAATTTGAATAAATATTCCATTAAGTTATCGAGATAAGGAACTGTTCGATTAAAAGTTTCAACGTTATCTAATAAGTTTTTATTAATGGTTGACGTAATTGAGAAAGTTTTGTAATAAATTGTATTAAAAAGCCAGTAACTGGCTCAATTATTTAATAATACATATTATAATTAAAATTAAATCACGTTACATACGAAAATTACAATATTTTTCTGAAGTACAGATAGCACTACCCACACAACATAATATAAAACGCTTATGAAATAAAGCCATCTATAAAACAGCGCCATATTGTGACGTCATAGCTCCCAAATCGAATTAGAGTAGGATCAAGAAAAATATTCAATATTACTATAAATCCAATTTCAAAAATAATACTTACACATAGTACTGTGTACTTTTACCGTTGCCGTAAAACATTAATTATGACTCCAAATATATGTCAGCCATAATAAAAATTATCTCTGATTAATTTATATCTTGTTCTGTAACGAAGATATATTACTTATATTTTCTTGCCTTCAAAATTAATGGCCGTCGACTAAGCTTTAAGCTTGAAATCAACGCTATTCGTTATTTGGGTGAAATATTTAATCTACAAGAAAATTATAACATTAATTAATAATTATGAAAATAATTAAACTTTTTTTATTACTAGTTGTCGCCCGCAACTCTGTCTGCGCGTAATTAATAAATAATTCAATTAGTAACCTACACCTTCCAGACTATGTTCTACATCCATGCCAAATTGTAAACCTACAAACATTCATCCATTTATCTAAACTTTCGCATTAATAATTACTAAGATAATTTTCCTATTATTACTGGCAATATTTATATTTAATTTAAAAAAAAATCAATGTGTGTAAAGTGAGACAGACATACAGTGTTGCATAAACATGAATGTGACGGCCACTTCCTGCATTCATTAACATAAATCCATGCGAACTAGATTGTTGCTTGTTGCCAACTAATAAAGTTAACATAGTGTAAACATAAAATTGTCACTATAATAATACCTATATATTGCCATTCCTTTCTGTATCTATGAAAAAGAAAAGTAATAGCAATAGTCCTCGTATTGTGAAGATAAGCGAGAGTCCAAGAGTCCGTGATGTTCTCGCTTATAGAGGTTTCTTTCTAACCCGAATTTCTCGCTTTTAAAGGTCATCAGTCAGGTTAAAGACTCTCGTTTAGAAAGGTTTCTCGCTCTAAATAGTTTGCTTTATTGAGCAAAAACTCTTGTTTTATGGCCATCGATAAAAAGAGGTAAATCAAGTCACGTAAAACAAATAAATCTTTATTTAAAGTTTAATTACTTACTGCATCAGTACGAATTTGTTTAATGGTAGTTAAAAAACAAGCTTAAACTAGCTGTCGCCCGCGACTCCGTCGGGAGTAAAAAGTAGGTTATTGATTCTCAGACCTACTGAATATGAATATAAAATTTCTTAAAAATCGGTCATACCGTTTCTGAGGAGTATGGTAACTAACAATGTGACATGAGAATTTTACATATAAGATGAATCTTGTAAAATTTCTAATTCTAGAATGTAACATGAGTTTCGATACATCGAAAATTCAAAATACTTGAGTATTCAACATGTCCAGTGCTGTGGATAACGGTAGGGTTGCAAATACCGGCTAAAACCGGCTTCAACTCAATCCGCTCAGGCTGAACAATTCATACCGACTAGATTCTCTGAAATCTTAATGTTCCATTGCCTGTCTACGATACTAGTTATAAGAATTCAAAAACATATCTACTAGCACATACGTAGAGATTGCCGAAGAGTATTATTCAATACCTGTCAAATAAAATTCTAAGACTAATCAATAACAACATAAATAAGTCCTGATTTCGTGTATTTTAAAGGTGCGCGTTCATTGGCCCTCGCCGGACGCATCGAACGCACGGATTAACCATTGGCTTTGTCTTTCGATGCGGGCGGCGCGGATAATGGACGCGAACCTTTAGTAGAAGCTTGCAGTGCGTAATTGTTTTAGTGTTTATTCCTATAAATTATCTAGTAATTACAATTGATTACTATTTGATTCTATGAGATATTTAGATTAACAAAAACATTCATAACAACAGAATCCATTAACTCATTAATAATTATTTTATAACAATAGCAAAGCAAACAAAAATTAAACGAGCGGATTTGCTTTCTAATTTTCTTTCTATACATATAAATAATATTCGAATGTGTCTGTATGTAATCTTGAAAAAAAATCATATTTCGTAAACATGATGCATTTGCATTGTTCATAACGACAAAGCAATTTTAAATAATATTGTCTGTCTGTCTATATTTCTATCCGCAAAGGTTCTTGTTTTCCGGGTAATATCTGGAAACGTACGATCGATTTTTACGAATACGATGTAAGGTAGCTGTTGTAAGCAGGAATATTATTACTTTTTTTAATTTAAGTGCCAATAGCCCAATGGTTAGGAGTACGGCTTCCCGATCACGAGGTCGGGGGTTCGAATCCCGCCATTCGACTACTGTCGTAAACCATATCGTAGCACAAACTTTAGCTGGAAAGGTAGAAGGAAAATTTGTAAATTCACAAATATCTGCTAATATTTTATTAAAGAAAAAAACAAAATCCGTGCTGACGAAGTTGCAGGCGATCACTAGTAGTGTAATAAAACTTTAAACCTTAATATTGACCATCTATCAAACGTATAGAATCCCGAGGGTAAAAGTTGTTAACATTTTCTAAAGCGAAAGGTCATTAGTTAAACCCGACACGTCAGCATTGTACGTTCACATTGTAAACATAGCTATTCTTAACAATGAATGTGCAATAACTTAGAGCCTTTTAATATTATTAAACTTTACATAGCTTTGATAATACTAATAACTCACCCTAGGTTTACTCATTTCAATGTACTGATTGTAAATTATAAGCTCTCTATCAATAAAATCTGGTTACGTGTCACTTTCTAATAGTAGTTTTTGAGTTTTCAAAAAACTAGCTGTTGCTCGCAACTCTGTCCCTGTAAAATTAAAACACTTATTAGTAGCCTATATGTTCTTCCAGACTATGTTCTACATTTATTCCAAATTTCATCGAGATCTGATTAGCCATTCTGGAGATTTTTTCAAACAAACATCCATCTATCAATCCATCCAAATATTGGCATTTTTAATGTTAGTAAGATTATGAAAATATTTAATATGAATAATATAGACAAAATGTAAAAGTAAAGAAAAATACGTTGGTCTTCAAATTGAAAATTTAATAAAAAAAAATAGACACCATGATTGGTTGTGAAGGATATTAAAAAGTTATTTTGCAATAAGCGAAATTCCATTTTTATATTCCCGAACCTTCACGTCGAGGTCATAAATGAAACGAACGCTCTCGTTTCGTTTCTATATGGAATTATCTCAACATCTGCTGCTAAAAACTGTATTATTAAATAATTTAATATAACGAAAATATTTTATTAAAATATAAAAACCAGCCAGTCATATATTGATTTATAGAATTTGATGAACTGCGCTAGCCGAACTTCTCTCTTTCGTTTGATTTCGCTTTAAACGCGGAAAAAACATCACCGAATATTTTTAAAGGAGGAAGAACAACAACACTTTCGTGATCTTAAAATATTAAATGCCAACAAAATAGTAAAAAATATATTTTCATAAAAATTACTCGCGTATTTTCGATTTTTTTTTCTTAAATTTCATTCCAAATTAACTGAAAAGGATATCCGAAAGAGAAAAAAGAAATACATTTAGTTTCCGAGTGAAAAAACCTAATGTACTCGGAACTCTGATGTCTACAATAATCATATCTTTGTTTTCGCTTGACCGATTTTTCACGTCCCACTTAAACAAGGTTGCTTTATAATACAGCTCCAAAAATATTAAAGGAATAATATTATGTTATAGAAAACATTGCCCCAAGTCCACTTTCGAAAACTCATACAAAAAATATTATCTAAATTTTCTAAAAAATTAGATTTTTTATGTCAAATTCTAAGTCAAAATATGTAAGGTTACGTTGAAATAACATATGTTCTCGCTTAATATACCTCATAGTATTAATTTTGTTTTAACATTCACATCTACATCGTCACAACGTCTACGTCTGCCGCTACGACTTCTTCTACGACTAAATCTTCTTATCTTATATATAAAATTCTTGTGTCACAATTTTCGTTCTCATACTCGTACTCTTCCGAAACGGCTTGACCGATTCTCATGAAATTTTGTGAGCATATTGAGTAGGTCTGAGAAACGGCCAACATCTATTTGTAATCCCATTGGGACGGAGTCGCGGGCGACGGCTAGTTGTATATAAAAATCAATTACTGTTCGTTAGTCTCGCTAAAACTCTGGAACGGCTGAACGGATTTATCTTATCTTGGTCTTGAAATGTTCGTGGAGGTCGGGAACTAATTAAGTTTTTTTGATTCCACGTGGACGGAATCGCGGGCGACAGCTGGTTTTGAATAAAATTGTTAAGCAATTAAAATAATAATTTGTATTCATTTAATCAAATACCCGTCGAGTGAGACTGCTCGTACAGACTATGTTGTTGTGGTTAATTAAAACAAGTTAATTAAAATTTGTTTCAAAGTATAATGAAATTGGACTTACAAGAACGGTCATGCAAAATGTAACTGAGTATCATTTAAGCGACTAATTAAGTGTAACTACAAACTATTTATTGAAAAGCTTCACAAATAATCAAATTGAAAGACTTTAACTATATGACAAAACTTACAGAACTTTGTAATCATTATTTTAAATAAGTATAATATAATATTTAAGAATGTTTTTTCATGTCTATATTATGCCATATTCGTTTCATTTTTAAATTTTCCGCTTTTTCCGAAGAGTCAGAGAAATTAGTTTATGGAATCTTTTTTATATTTACGTGTTTAGAGATAAATTGTGAATTAAACATATATTTTGTACTTTTGTAATAGTCAGTTTTGCCCGCGACTTCGTACGCGTGGTTGTGTGCAAAACACCTACTTATTGGATAAATATTTTAACATAACCTACTACGTAATGCGTAAGAAAGCTTAATACTTGACCGTTACGAGTATCTACGAGAAACGGAAATTAGATGTACGTGAGAACCCTCCGGCCATTTCGCATCGAGTAAGCGCTATCAATACAAAGATAAAGCAAAAACTACACGCCAACACTTAGAAAGGAAAAGGGAGCGATTTTTGCTTTCATCTGCGCCTCGATAGTAAAAAGAACATATAAATATATCTTACCAATATTATAAATGTTTGGATAAATGGATGTTTGTTAGAAGTTATCTTTAAATGGCTGCATGGATCTCGCTGAATTTTGGTAGAGATGTAGAATATAGCTTACAAGAAAACATAAGCTACTTTAGTTTTTTTTTATTCCGCACGGATGGAGTCGAGGGCGACAGCTTGTATAAAATATATTTTATAAAACAATAAAAAGGCAATAGCATCATCGCATTTATAAAGATATCGGGGTTGCGTCATTTTTTTATAAGGTTCTAAACGAGCAAGGTGCCATCTTAATTCGCCGAAATGGCGAAGCAACCGTTGCACATAGACATCCGAAATTTCATATGGATCGATACAAAGGAGGAGACGCACAGAAAGAAAGTATTACCCCTTCTTATGCGTCCTCTCCTCCATCCATACTACATTACTTTAGCGTTCGACAGATAAGTATCATTTTCGACTATTCTTTTATATAATAGATAGTTAGAAATATCAATAAGGAAGATTTGATCTGCTTAGATATGCCGATATACGTAATAGATGGATGTTGCGAAAGCGTTAACGTTCCGTAAAGCGTTGACATACGAGGGAGTGCAAAGAGCTTGTAACTTGACTGCGACAACACGAATTTATTATCACCACCAGTATTTTGCGACATAATTTATATTGTCACGTTACATTTGTCACATGTATTTTGATATGTTTATCGATTAGTGTTTTTACCATGGCATAGAATTTTACCAAAGTATTCGTGAATAATTATTGGAGATAATGATGGAAAACTTTAATATACTAAAATAGCTGGAGTTGCGGGAGCTATAAGCGATGAACTGGTAGAGAACGGCGCAGGACCTGCGACTTTGGTGATTGATTTGTTGTGAAAGAAGCCAAGACCTACTTTAAGTCCCTGCGCCAGCGGAGTATATTCAAAGATATTCTGTACTTAAATTTAATATTAGCTCACTGTACGTCCCCACTGAGAGACTCGGAGCCTATCATAAGTTAGGGGTAACTCTACGAAGGTGGTACTCAAATTACATAGAAATATTTACTCTAAAAATCTATGTAGTATAAATACGTACGTAAAAAACTACGTATAACGATTTGCAAATGTTTACTGTACAAGGTAGCGATAGGCTGCCACAGAAGAACAATAAATTACAGCAAATTGTGAAATAAATGCAATACTAACTTTATCAATGGCCAGCAGTCGGTGATTTAAAGCTTTTTACGACTTGATCCTTCGCAGCGCCACTGTCGCTTTGATGCTACTAAATATATTCAGAAACACAAACACTATTGAATATATTCTAACTGTGAGTTTCTGAAACCAAAAACACCGTTTAAATTTCATTTTTATCTCTGCTTTTTTTCAAAGATAATAACCGATATTCAGATATTACTAATTACTAAAATTATAAATGCGAATGTTTAGAAGGTTATATGTTTATTTAAAGGTATCTCCAGAACGGCTAAATCTCGATGAAATTTATAATGCATATAGAACATAGTCTGGAAGAACACATGAGCTACTAATTAAGTTTTTTTTTTTTTAACATACGTTGGAGTACTCATTATAACCAATATAGATTGTATAGAACAACAATATCATGTAAAAGCAGATTATTTGGTTCATTGAACATTTGTAAATTGATTCTCACATTTGTAATGCCTTTCCGAGCTCTTAGAATGTAGTCTCTGGTGTGGAAAATATCGAACAACAATAAAATATTAGTTATTTTAAGCAATATAATGCAACTTTGGATTATAACTAATTTTAGAAATTATTAGCGCACTCCTTTAACGCGAATGGCGCGCTTTTTTTACCAAATCAAGTGTCAGAATGATTAGTGAGGGGACATAAACGTCAATATTTATTATGCTAGTGTTGCGCCAGTACACCGGCACAGTGTCGGATTTTTTTCCTAACACTATGTATTCAAAGTTCCTTAATTTTTTAACCAGTCACTATGTTAAAAATATTTATTACACGTATCAAGGACATATAAAGAGAATGCTCAAATATTTCTCGAATAAAAAAACAGCGGGTTTTTTTTTATTGTCGGCTTCGCGTGGAATACCCATGTTATTTCTTATCACTGCTTATCATTTCAAGACACATAAAAAACATCATAAGTGTACACGCTCCTATTACTTTTTTGTACGTAACTGTCAACATAATTAGCTTAAAGAAGTTTTAATTGAAATAAAACTAGTTTCCGCTCGCATTTAGCAAAAAAGTCTTTAATTGGTTACCAAGTTACACAAGTTTAGCAAGAAATTGGCAGTAGCACAGGCCGGCGTTAAAGTTTGTGATTACACAGCGCTGCCGCTAATTTGAGACGAGACATTTTTTGACTTTCCTTTAAAGAGGTTACAATTTAAAATTCGTTCTTATGTAATTTGATGTGGAAGAAGCTATTCGCATATTTACATTTCGACTTCGCAAATGCAATTAACGCGCGAATAATTCTGTCAAAATTTTCTCTCCGGTTTGTGTGTTGTTTTGTTCGTCTGATGTAGGTAGCTCGAATAACTGTTGTTTTTCTCTAAAGGTAACTACAAGAAGCACCTAGTTCCTGTAAACAACAAGAAGCTACTAAATGTCTCAACCCGTTCGATTACGGCACTAGTGAGACCATGTTTTTTTTTAATTTAGTTGTCTTTAATTTAACTTTAACAATTGAGAACGAGCAATGTCAGATTATACAAAAACAAAAATTGTTTTATAATGTTACTAGCTATCGCCGGCGACTCTGTCCGCGTGTTATAAAAATATATTATTTTTTAGTTATATAGTAGTAGTAGCTATATAGTAGCATATGTATTCTTACGACCATGTTCTATATATATGCCAAATTTCATTGAGATCCGTTCAGCCGTTCTTGAGATACCTTCAAACCCACATCCATCCATCTAAACATTAGCATTTATAATATTAGTAAGATTTAATTATATATAAATTTCTAGAGACTAGACTAGTTTTAGAGAACAACTAAATTAACAGGCCTGTATACAAGGATATATCGTCTACAAGAGAAATCATGGATTACAAACACATGAGCTTCTGTTTCCGTACATCTACAGAGGTTTTGTTACATTTTACAAAAGATAAGTTGGAATAGAGTTTCCCTCTCTATGTTATAAGTTTCTTCCGTGTTAATCGAATTGAGACAGTCGTGTATAGTATCTTGCGAGACAAAACGTACGAAGTTTTATAAACTGTAGAATAAGCGAACTTTCTTTATACTTCAATTTTCTTTTAAATTTGAAGTAGTTCTTCTGTTAGCTTTAAATAAAACTTACATAGGATTGGTTAAAGAAAAATGTGAATTAACTACACCTATTTTTTACAAATGTATACGAGCAGAATCCCAATATTTGTTCCTATGTACATATGTCAGTTAATTATACATATCTCCTTACCGATGGTATTGGAGTCTACCCTAATAAGGCTGACTAGGCCATAGACAACCAAACTGGCCGAGTACGGGTTGGTTTTCATAAATATATTTGAATTACTCCGGAGATACTTGCATCTTGCATGCTTGCATATACATGGCGGGGATCGAACCTGGTCGTGTAGATTACGATCCGGTCAACAACTGTGCCACCGACACTTTCAAGCATTACCTTTGTCTAAATAAAACATAAATTACACCGTGCATTAAATTCTGAACCTTTTCCCCTCATTTGACACTGTTATACAAAATTCTCCCCTATTTTGCCAAAAGTCTAAATAAATAAAATTTCAATTTAGATATGAATTCTATTTTATTTGGCTTGTAATGAGCAAGTAGATTGTCTGTTCCGACAATTCAGATTCTACCAATTTATTTTCCCTTCTTGATGAAGGAGTAAATTTATTGTATACAAAATTAATTGTACGCTTCATTGAAAATCGCAATTCCGAATTGAATTTTGTATACTTTTTGACGAGAAACAGACTAAAAATAATTTAATAAATAATAGAAATTTGTTTGTTACCTACATCTATATTTTTTAAGGCTGGACAAAGTTAACAACTTCTATTTAGCGTCGTTTGATCTTGCTTTGAATGTTTCCATTGGACGATCTGGACCATTGGACCATTGGACCAAGATCAGTTGGCAAGGAGGATTGCTTATTAGAAATTAGAAAGTAAAGGTTATTATTAACTTATCTTACTTTTTACTAATCTTACTAATATTATGCGAATGTTTAGATAGATGGATGGATGGTATCTCCGGAACGGCTTAACGGATTTTAAAGAAATTTGCCATACATATAGAACATAAGCTACTAATTAAGATTTTTTTTGATTTTACATGGATAGAATCGAGAGCTAGTAGCTAAAAATTCCTGATTAAAGTTTTATATCCTTGTATTCAAAGGCATTTATCGTTATATTAAAAGCCGTTCAATTACAAAACTTCCCTCCAGTAATCCAACAACAAAGTAGAAGTGTTTTATCGCCTCTGAGAATACAAGCACAATACAACTGCGTAGAGTAACTAACTGCAGAGATGTCAGATATGTGGGTGGATGATAAATTCACTGGTTTGTTGCAAATATTCCATCTTGTCTGTGGTTTAATTGTCTACATGTAGAGTGAGATCACAGATTGAAAATTATAAAATCTTAGTTTCTTATTCTGCGTTTGTAGCCCTATGTCTTTTATATTTTCTAGTAAAAAAATCTGAAGCTTTAAAATGTTATTTAAACGTGTTATATACTTGTAGAAGTAAGTTATATCTTTAAGAATAAAATAAACTGTTGAACAAAGAGAGTCAACAATTTATTGGAATATTATTCATTGGACGGAATAAACAATTCTAGTTCGAACTAACGAGCGACTTGATATTCATAGATAAAGCAAATTTTATAACCGTAATAAAGTTTAAGAAGTTCAATTTTATAAAATCTCATAAACAATGCTTTTTGTATACTTTATTTGACGTAGTGAAACTGCAATAATGCATATTTGATACTTTTAGTTAATGTAAAACTCAGAACTCGGATTCGTTTTTTTAATAAAAAAAATAAAAATGTAAAAAAAAATAAAAAAAAAATGCTTTTAAATGGCCACCATTAGACATAAGACCTTTTATACTTACAATTACAAAAGATATGTCTATGAAAGCGTTGTGTTTGGCAAAATAATGATATTTGTATTAATTCCTGAATTGAATGTTAATAATGAAAACATGACATCAAATTATATAACTCTAGCTGACGCTTGCTACTCTGTCCGCGTGGAATTTACAAAAAAATAGTAGCCTGTGTTCTTTCAAACTATGTTTTACATCTTTGCCAAATTTCATCGAGATCCATGCAGCTTCCAAGTAAGATATGACATAAAGGTCTGTTACCAGGTCATAAAATTAAAATTAAAAAAAAAAGATCCATGCAGCCGTTTATGAGATACCTTCGAACAAACATTCATCCATCCATCCATCCATTTATCCAAATATTAGCATTTATAATATTTGTAAGAAAGTAAGATAAGTAAATTAAAGAACACAATGATATGGAAGAATCTAAAAAAACATAGAAATAGAGTAGGAACTAAAGTTAATGCCTTTATTAACGTTTCTTATGAATTTTTCCTATTTCCTTTTTCTAGAACACAAATACAGAGATTTTCATAAAATATTGTAACCGCTTACGGAGTCTTAGGATCTCAATGCATTTGAAATACTGGTAAATCCTGAATAACTTTACGTTAATCGAATAATACATACACGTACGAAACCTTAATAAGATAAATATAACCTATAAATTATTTACATACGTTTTATTAATTCATTTGAAGCATTGCGACATGTTATAAAACACATGCAAAATATGGTTGTCTCCGTTTTCTTCAAAAAGAATAAGGGAGATGACATAATGATAATGTTTTTGACAATGAACACGGGGGAATAATATTAAAATTAGATACATTTAGAAGCGGATAATTTAACTTTTTGATTATAGTGATAATCGTTTAACGTCTATTAAAATTAGTAGAATTCTTGTGAGATTGTTAGTAACATTGAGGTCACATCCCTTTGTCTGCGAAACTCTTGAAGATGATAACTTTGCCCGAATTGTGATTTATGATTAAACTTTGAACAATACAGCTATCATTAATCAGGGCCCCTTTAATTCTCACAGAGGATAAATTAATGTATCCCACAATTTGCTAGTTACTAACATATATTGAACAAATGTCTGTGACACCGCTTTGTTGTCGCCTACCGAACATGAATGTCGTGCGTTTGTAATTTGCCTAGACTAACTAGATATCAACTGAAGTCATTCGTCGAACTTCGATACTTTGTAATGTCTACTCTACGATATTTGCATAGCCAAATTGTAAACGGGCAGCATTTTCAATTTATCGGTGACAAATTAATCTTCAAAAGCACCCGTAACGATAAAATCACAAAAAAATCAATGTGCTCTCTTTTTACGTCTTAAAATAAAGTTGCTAAGCACATTGTTAAGGCTGTTATTGTCACTCGGCACGGTATCGGTTTTTGATAACCAGTTATTGGAGATCTCTGGCTGCTTTTTATTCTATTTAGTTAAACGCTCTCTACCAAAAAGATGAATTAAAGTGAAGGATCAATGTAAATTGGCCAATTTTTTGAGGTTACGTGATTTTGGCAATTCCAAGCAGGTGTTAATAATGACTTAAACCTAGAATACAGACATCGAAATTCGTTTAATAAAGCGGTTCATTTCAGACATAATAAAATCATACACCTTCAAAATAGTTACTTCAGCCTTCTTTTCTCAGTTTAAGTGCGACAAGCGTCCTGAACGAGATTAAGACTGTTCCCGCTTTTTTTACCATTCCTTTGGTTATAAAAAATTAGCAATAACTAATTTAGTTTTAAACAGTCAATGTTCCGCTTTCGTATTAATTGCTTGAAAGCAGAATAAAAACCCATGAATCGCGCGTTCTGAATACAAACACGGAGCATCTGCAAGCTGTTTTGCAAACGGAACGTTAATAAACCGTTGCTGACTGTGATAACGAATTGCCGTGAATTTTCCTCGGCTCAAGGACGCCTCGAGAATTAAGACATTATTTCACTTGTCTTCGCGAATATAATTGTTCTATAAATCTCGCGTCATGAAAAATCGACTTCTGAAATAAAACCCCTCTTGATTGTTCATTAAATTTATTTGAAACTCGGCGTATTTATTTAGGTACACTAAAACGAAAACTTAGATTTTTAACATTTGGAGAAATTGAGACGATAAATATTTTAACAACCAATGTAACAACATATCTAATGTTTGTGTATGGGGAAATTACCACTGTAAAAAAATTTTTAGTATAATAATATAGAAATTAATTATTTATTAAAAATTTTATGTCACGTGGTGATTTCCTGGTCTTGGCTATCGGTATATTATGGGACGTCTGGCTCAAACGAATCAGATTCGAAAAAGCTTCTCCGTGATCTGTAACCTAATCCTTGATTTCCTAATTTGTACTATTCATTAAAAACACAAAACTTATGTTTTTAACGGACATTTTACTACAATATCATAATTAAAGGGAGAAAGCTCAATCCGCCTTGTAAGGGTATGTCCACATGTCTGATAAATATCAGTTGTAGCTATTCTCGCAATTTCTCTATTCGCTTTTCGAATATTACGAAATTCCATGGATATTTCAAATCGGTAAATAAAACAAGACACATGCATGACGTTTTATTACACTGTACAATAAATATCGAGCTGTATACAAAATATAGAGGAATTACAAAAGATATTGTCAAAACTCTGGCATACAATAACATGAGTGTACGATTAACGTACCTTTTTACTAATAACAACTAAAAGTTACCTTACAAGTTTTGATATAGAAAACTTGTGCTACATTGTTAAGAAATCCACATATTCAATCTAGCAAGTGGTCAAACCTCGATAATTTATCAACATACAAAATTCAAGCGTACATATACATATGTACATTGGCACTCTAAAGCTTTACAAACTACCTCGGTTCCATGGAATATGCTCATATATTTTAAATCACATTTATCTTATATTATATATCTAAACATGGCAACATTATCCAAGGTTTACTAAGAACGCCTAGCACGAAAATTTGCGAGAAAGCATTCGTATCGTCAACTGCAAAATTAATATGATTTGGACAGCGTTATAACTCTCATATAAATTTTCACTTATTTTGTCGATGACGTTACGAAAAATCATATCGCAAATATTCGCGATAGACCGTCTGAATGCAAGTGTCATAACAAATACTCTGAATGTGTTGTGAAAATTCAAAATCGTCTTCGCATTTGTAGATTTACAAAAGTGTATAAATTGTCAATCAATTCCATTTCCAAAAGCAGGCACATGTAAGGCACTTGAATTAAAAATGTTCAAATACGTATATCATTTATCCAATTTCAAAATGTGTTGATTTTTATAAATGACAATTTGACATTTGTTAGTATTGCCAACATAAATACACAAAAACTACCAAAATCGTGACAGGTGTCAAATAAATACGAAATTTCAGACTTCAACACCATTTATTGGAATGTAGCTGCCGATCAAACGTACAAAAAGAATATATAAATAGGCAAATAATTTATTTTCAGTATATTCCACGTAACCGACGCATAACAGCGGTCTATCACATTGCCCGACTTAGTCGCTACGTTGAGACCAATATTGCTCACTATAATCTACACTATTCACCCCGCTGTTCCACGTCTCTACATCACTCAACAATGACATACCTTGACCTACACATTTGAGATAATATTCATATTCGCTCGTTTTACACGTAAATTATTTATTCATATTTAGTATGAGACTTTATTTATTATCAAAAAACCTTAGTTCAAATTGTTCTGTTATTAAAATAACCTCAAAATGTATTCTTGAATGGTCAATTTCTTTAAATTTATCTACTGGCTAAACATTAAATTTACATTTAGCAACGAATGAAAACTGTATACTGTATTTTAAACGTGATAATAGATTTCGGTAGATTTAAGGTGAGTTCGGTTAAAGTTTACGTAAAATCTCATACCAAATTGAACAAGGTACAAATCCACAGACAAAGAATATTAAATAATTATGATAATTTATACATAATAGAGAAATATGTACTACAAACATTAAAATCAATTTTATTGCATTATGGAGTATTATTATTATGTTGCTTGAGCTTATTATTGCGTTACATTTAATTCTTGCAAATTACAGCAATGAAAAACATGAAAATAAACTCCAAACAACGTATTTTAATTCCTAGAACCATAGACATAATAGTGCACAAAGTAATAAAAAATTAAAAACGTCGGCTTTTGTTTATTCGCAATTTATTATGAAAAATGTCGGAAATTTTGTTAAAAATTATATTCGTATTCTGGTTATTATGAATACATAATTAAAATGAAACAGGTAAATCACTATAAGCAAATAAACCACAGTAAAAATCAACATGTATAAAAAGTTTTCATAAACATTTTTATTATAATTTGTACTAAAAATTACACAGATAATAAAAAAATGTTACTTGTAATAGACAAATATTTAAGGACTAATCATAAGACAACATAGACAGTGTTTCAAGGTCATTTTACATTAGACATATCTCAACCCTTTTATCGTGTTGATTTAAAATTGAAGAAATTCTGAAAGTACTCATACCAGAAGCAATTTTCGTAATACATATTTAAAGGTAAAACATACTCTTTTATAACCACGTTGACGTACATTATATTAATCATCAGCTGTCAAATGGTTAAACACGTGTTCAACTGAATATTGCTTTTTCAGTAGTACAGATATAATTTTTTATCAATTATAAAGTCGAAAAGATAAACGTGTAAAATTGACCAGTAAATTTTAAATCTTAGTAAAATAAAATCCGATTGTACAAATCTTTTTTCACATTCTAACACAATACATTAGAGAGAGACCACAACAAAATCATTCAACGCACGCGCCAGAAAAATTAAACATTATGATAATGGAAATATAAAGTAATGTAAAATATTAAAAACTATTTTTTTAATCAGTAAAAATGTGCTTTAAAAATTCAAAATCATCAATTAAGAAAAATCCAAAAAATAGTGTTGAGCGTAGTACAAGAAGTCACTCTAGTGAAAAATCAAGACAGTATTGCTGTTAGTGAGCGAAAAGATTTTTTGGGTGCAATTTTTTTTTGTTGGCAACATTGTTACTAAATGTACCATAGTTTGATGGCACTACTAAATGCAATAAATATATCACTGTTCCAGAATCAATAAAAAAACGTCACCATACTCAATCCTAATCTACAGGAGGATCAAAAAAAATTACAAAAAATAGTGGAGGATGGTTTTAAAATGATCATTCTTACCAAATTGATACTTCAATGTCACGTTTAAACAATAAACTATACACAGATAATAAAAAAATCTAAAAAAAAACACCATGAAATTATATTTTCTTTTAAATTAAGAGGTATTTACAAATGATAGCCTCTAAATAAACCCTTTATAATGTACACATAATAAATAGAACAATCTATCTTAAAAACTTATTATTAACATAAGATTCTAACTATTTGATTTTTTTTATATAAATAAATATACTAAAGCTTACTTCACTTATAATTCTAAATGAGTATAATAATTATTATGAAAATTATGCACTATTTAAATAAAAAAAAATATTTTTTTTCAGATCGTTCCATTATAGATCCGAGTTATAGGAAAATGATAATACAAAAATTTTGATCATAACGAAAAAAATTGTGCCCAATTTTTTATGAGAAAAATTAAAAAAAAAAATTACATTTAACAGATGAAATCGTGTGGATATGCCTTAAATGTTTTCGTACAATATGACGCATTGCTTTCTTGTTTTTATGACATCCTAATGAGTGCTTTACTGAGAAGTATGCCAAGGGACGGAATTCCGCAGATGCAAAAATGACATGTTTGACAACGGTAATTATTTTATACAATTTAGCACATTGAGTGTTTGGTTGCGAAGTTACCAAAGAAAAAAAAATATCAAACTGGCAGTGGTAGAGCAAACTGCTGCTTAGTATAATTTTTTTTTATATGTTTGTTAAAATCACGATCTTTTTTTTTAGAGTATTGGAGACATTTGTAAGAAATATTTGCATCTTTTTCGAGTCATTTTCGATATGTCATATAGTGACTGATGAAAATTATCATTCTTAATAATTTAAAAAATCACAGTATACGATATTATTATGTACACTTTTATTCCCTAAAGGGATTACTTTATTCTGTACTTTTTTTGAGTATCTGAGCAAGTCCATATAACCTCTATGAACAGATCCTTGTTAATACTTTTCATACCAGATCAAACTTGGCACTTTTAAGTCAAACACAAGCAAAAAACAACACTGACCTCAACAAATTAGAGCATAATTTTGAATAATACGACTAAATCCAATATTCGTTGGTATTTCCTCTAAGCAAACTACGATTATGTATCGATTACATGACAACTTCTATTCCTACGAGTATATACCGCATCACCGAATTACTTCTAATTCCTTGTCCGTGTCAAACGCGATCAAACAGCGTCCGTACACATATAAAACTATCCAAAAGAAAGTGTTTTCTAATTATATAATTTAAGTGCAAAATCTACATTTTTTGGTCATAAATATACTGATATATAAAAATGTTTTCATTACACTATGACTACATATACGTCACCGAACGCAGCGCTCGGCAGACGATTGCAATTCCCCTCGCAATAGGCCGCACTGAAGGCCATACAAACATCACATTACTGTCTTTTAATACGCACCCCTTTGTCCATACAACACATTTAAATATAACAATCCTTGAAACACTTCAAATTCATAAACAAACGTTTTATATAGACCTTTAACAATGCGGTATAATCATTTTTTTAATTACACTAATGGGTGGGGATTAGGTAAATTGTACTTTCATTAAAAATGTGCCATAGATTATATCTTTAGGATCGTTGTATTTAAATCGCTGTGCATGGAATATCGATATTGCGAACTTACAACTCAATATTGCCCAAGACGTATCACAATCGATGTATCGAGTCCATTTGCACCGAATATCACATCGTCACTGCAACATTAGCGATTCGAGGTTACGGTTGAGAATCGTATCCTTGACGGAGTTGAAGACGACCTCGATGTTGTGCGTGTCGATGGCTGTGGTGAAGTGGTGATAAAGGGTCGTCTTCGGCTCGCGCCGGACGTTGGCGAACATGTTGAGTATGAACATCTGAACATCCTGTAGATTGTGTGGGTCGCCGGTGAACTGGGGGTAGTACCAGCGTATATCCGTCTCCTTACTGGCGACTTTCTTCGCGAGTAGATCAGACTTGTTCAAAAAGAGAATAATTGATATCCCTTTGAAGTTGACGTTGTTGACGATTGTGTCAAATATGTTGAGGGCCTCGGCGAGCCGGTTCGTCTTCCTGGAATAACAACGATTTAGTTTGTTAGCGCAACGCTAATAAGCTTCTACCGGTTTTAGCTTCGTGACTCACATTTTGGTGTAAAGGTATTGAGAATTAATTTCGTTTAACTCAACGATACATTAACTGGAATTATCAAAAAACTAGAATTCAAGGTGATAACGAGGAAAATTAAGAAAAAAAAAGTCAATATTGTGGAATGGGTAATGAGAATTGTTGATTTTATGACAGGCTGAAAGAATTAGATAAATGTTTCATAATTTTTACGTTGACTAACTCCTTTTTCCTGACCATATCCCACTCATGTGGGATCGACGCACAAGTTTTTATATAAACCTTTTTATCCTTTTAAGTTAAGTAAAACGATTTAATTAGTATTCCCGAGAGTTTATCGCATCGTCATCGACTTCGGCCACATATTATGTATTCATAAATAGATTACTATGGAAAGTTGAAAATTTTAAGTGTGTCGAATACAAGTATCGTGTATATAAAGCCGGCTTAATAATGAGCTTTTTTTTAAAGTTAATAACATCATAACTTAATCATAAAACATATCGTAACCTCATTTCAATTAACTAAGCATTTCTCATCTACGATTAAAAATTTATGACAGTAATAAATTTTTGATTGAAAATTACTTATATGACATGGATACGACACAATGTGGGCGATCATTAGTGCATTTGATGCGTGCGCGTGGGTGACGGAAATATGTGTATTAACTCTTATTTTAGAATTTAGTGAAGAGCGACGGTGGCTCAGGGGTTAAGCACTTGACTTGTAATCTGCAGATCCTGAGTTCAAATCCCAACATGCACCAATGTGCGAAGTGTATCCTTACTTTGAAGGATCACATCGTGATGCAACCTGCACATATCTGAGTAGAAATTTAAAAATATATGTAAAGTCAACCAACCCGCACTAGGTCAGCGTGGTTGACTATGGCCATGTCACCCCTAACTTAGGGTAGGCTCCGAGCAACTCAGTGGGTACATATAGTGAGCTGATGCTAGTATTTAGTGAATGACTGAATTAGTGAACGAATGATTGAAAGGTATTAGCGTGTGTTTGTGTAAACAAATATGAATAGTTGCGACTGATTCATCGCGATATCGTATGTTTCATACGAGTGCTTTATCACGCTTATACATATCTCGGTGTTGATAAAACCCGAGATAAAATTATCAAATAATTAAGTATTTGTAATTATACAATCGTTACATCACCTTTTAATTTGCGCAAACAGTAATTTTTAATTAACATTGTAACATGAACAAGTAGACCGATGAACTAACAGAATTATATCTAACTTTTTGATAATAAATGTGTTCTGTTCGTGTAATAATATGGGACAGCTTTTTTTATTTTAAAATCAATAAAAAATGCGACCATTAAGTCCTATAGTATATTACTTTTGGCTTTAATAATCTCTCTTATATTATAAATGCGAATGTTAAAATGGATGGATGTTTGTTTGAAGATACCTACAACCGGAACGGCTCAACGGATTTTAATGAAATTCGGCACACATGTAGAAAATAGTATAGAAGAACACATAGGCTACTTATTAATATTTTCCTGTAAATGCCCGCGGATGGAGTCGATAGACATCTAGTCTATTATGTTTTACATTATAATTGTTTATGTATAAAGTAATGTATGACCAATATAAACATTATAATAAACGATTAATTGCATTTATTTATTAGCATTTCCACTTAACTGTATCGACCTCTAACCGCGGCGTATCTTTTGTCTTAACTCAGCTTCGTAAGCAAACTGTTTCTGAATTCAAATTACATTTTCGTGACTTCATAATTACGAAGAATAATTTAATAAAGCGACTCCGGACTTGTCAAGGCGAATAAATAGATTTTTTTATGTTTGTACGTGCAAGAATTTCCTTAAAATCGTAAACAGGTAAATTGTAAACAGCATTGAAGCTACGCAAATTACAAACCGTTGTAATCTAAAAAATTCTAAACTGATTAACGTAAAATAGATGAAATAAAAAATACTCTACAAAAACGTAATAGCAGACCTTTTGATATGTTTTTCATATTTTTACTGAACATACTATTTAAAAACACCTTTATTTCTATTAGATTTTATTACAATTTTAACCCTTATTGTGGCAAGATTTCTTTTTTTGAAGAAAAGCGAAAAAACAAAGTTAAAAAAAAACTAAGTTAAAAATTATTTAATAGTGACCGTATATTTTTATAAAGTTGTACGTATTTTATACTATACAAAATAAAAATAAGGGTTAAAGTAAAAAACTTACAGTGATTTTTATATTCTTCAGATACTTAACCTTAGTGTAATTGAGTGAAAAAAAACTTTAGGATACCAAAATGTTTGAATTTATTCTAATACAGAAATGTCGTAGAGTATGTATAAATTATAACTGTATAGATAAACTGTTCTCTATACATTATCAAATGTAGAGCAAGAAGTCTGAGGCGTCTGTCTCGTTGATGGGCCCTTTGCAGCTCTCGACTCGCCTGCGGGAATTGATTGACCTTTTGTCCTTGAATTAACTTAAGTGCTCGGTAATTACATCTTTAAATTTGATAAAATTTATGAATTTTTGCTGTATCTTTTTTTATTATTAATAGAGAAAGACTGCTTAACTTAAATTCACACTAATATTAGAGTTAGTAAAGTCTACGAATGCATTATTTACGTAAAATTTTCTGTCCAATTTTGAATCAAAAAAAATATTTTTCACTCTATATTCTTCATTATTTACTTATTGCATTTCATATTCGTGTTAAAAGAAGATCTAAATAAATAAAAATTTATTTACAGACCGGCGACACAAATCCTAAATCGGCGGGAAAGATTCAATGTCTATTGTCTTGACTACATTCCGATGTAAACTCTAGTCCTAAGACATGCGTAATGAAAAAAAATTTTTAGATACTTTTGTTCGTCTTTAAAAAAATCAAATGTATCAAACCACGTCACGTAAACGGGAACATACTTCGTATCCGATGAAGCGGTTTTATCGTGTTATCGTTTTACGACGCCATAACCTATTCGAATAGTGACCCAATAAAATCATATTTACATCTGCGGCTTACTTTTACAACTATAGTGTGCGTGTGTAAACTTAATATAGACTGAGATTCAATGTTTACGCTTAGTTTTTATGGTAACACCTTTAAGGTGTTGCCATACATCGTTCTACTCATCATTCATATATTCTGTTGCCAAAGTATGTTTATGTTCTAATCCGATTACGACTTTATTACGACTTTAATATAACGTTAAAGTATAAGTTTTGGATAGATGTAATATTATTAAAAGATTGAGAATACCTACAAATTAAAAATTAAAACCTTTATGATTAGGACCCTGACAAGTCTTTGTATAACCGTGTCTTTAAATTCTATTATTTATAGGTCAGCCTAAGTCATTCATATGATTTCAAAATAATTTTCCCTTAATAACAGCGAATGACAAAAAATCTCTTACATCAACTTTACTAAAGCTGCACTAAGGTATCATTTCAGAAAGATGATCATTTGCCAATACTCAATATGCATAGCAATAGTAGTTATAAAGTTATAATTTAACAAGTCACTGGTTAACCCATAAGTCTCACCTGTCTTCCGACAACACCTGATCGAACTCAGACGATGACACGAGGAAGAGTATGGAGGTGACAGAGTCGAAGCACTGCGTCCACTTCTGTCGCTGCGTCCGCTGCCCGCCCACATCCACAAACACGAAGGGTACATTGTTGATATTGATGGTGCACTCCGTAATTCCCTTGGTGGCCTTCCGGCAGTGCAGGATGTCCTGGTGCGAGGGCACGTAGTCAGGCCGCGCGATACGCTCCAACTCACCGAAGAAATAACTCACGGAGTCACTCTGCAACATTATATTATTTATGATTAATACGCAAATCGATTTCAACGAGCAACCTGCCAAAAGATGTCGCTAAAATAGCTAAGACTGTTGCCCTTAAACATCTGTATTCCAAATTATTTACAAAATAATGAAGTTCAATTGTTTGGGATAAATGTACAAAATAAATAGCACTTCTAGTAACATTAATATTTGCAATACGAAATATATATTTTTTTTTATAACAGAAGGAAGCAAACGAGCAGCGGGAACACCGAGGTGTTCAACGACGCCCATGGACATCAGCAATACCAGAGGAACCGCATATATTATATATTTAGATTTTAAAGATACAAATATTAATATCTACTTTACACTTGAAAACTACGTCTTCCTACATTGAAAATGAATCAGTCAGTCAAGTCAATTTATCATTTTATGAATTTAAATTAGGCAATTATTAATTTGCCTTCATAGTACAAGTAAAAAACGTCATTACATTATTACGTATGCATATCCATAATAACGTGCAAGGCCTCGTCTATAAAAACAAACTCGGTGGTCTATATTTAATGCATTTAAAAATGTACATATTCGGTTTCTGTTTTCTGTGTTTGTGTATTTATACAAACATCTGCAAGTTCACTTCTGTGTATAGAACGTTGCAGACGTTTGCACTCAATATGTTTACAAGTAAGATCCGTCTTACGATTGCTCAATAAATAACCAATTTGAAGCGCACCAAGCCGTAATTATATAAAGTGTACTAATTATCCAACGTAGAAACACATGATATCCATGTAAAATAAAGCACCTAAGATATATTAGAGTATAATCTTTAAAATAGTAAAACACATAATTTTTAGCTTAATCAAAGGACTATCCAATGATTAGCTGTCGCCCGCGACTCCGTCCGCACGAAATTAAAAAACTTAATTAGTATCCTATGTGTTCTACCAGACTAGTTTCTACATGTATGCCAAATTCTAGCGAGATCCATATAGCTGTTCTGTAGATTCCTTCAAACAAACATCGATCTATCCATCTAAACATTCGAATTTATAATATATATAAGTATGATGAATTTACAATACCAGGTTCTTCAATCTGTGATATAACATCTCTCCAGAGGGCAGAATATTTTATCTGTGGTAGAAGCTTTCTATAACATACGTGAATGTTGTATAGGTCGCGCGGATGCGGCCGGCGCCGACTTCACTTAGCACTAATGCCTACACAGAGTGCACTTGTGTCCGCACTATATGCTTTACAATTTGCCAACTATGTACTAGTAAAATAAGGATCAAATATACGTTGTACTCAATCTTTGATCCAGGATCTTCATGATTCGAATCATAACGTAAGTTTAACCTTCAAACAATAACAACCTTTTAACCGATTATAAATTCTAATACTACGACAATAGAGTTCATTGAGATCTTATGAACAAAGCTTGTTCATTCAATTTTACATGAGCTGTTAATTCAAGTGTTTAAGCCAATTGCTAACTTAACAAACTACCTAGATTTTAGTATGACATTTAATAGTAAAAATAACATACTAGCAGTTGCCCGCAACTTCGTCTCTGTGGAATTACAACGATAGGAAAAAATATATATTTGTTACCAAGTGATAGTGTAACTTCCCGACAGTGAAAGCATTTTTAAAATCGGTACTTTCGTAGTCTATTCAGACAAACAAACAAATCTTTCCTCTTTATAACATTAGTGCAAAGTTTTAGATAATAACCTAAAACCGCTATAGGTAGAAATAATCTGTGTTAGGTTACCTTTCCAAGTATAACTGTTCATAATCTAATAACTAATTCAATAGCTTCCTTATCAGTGGCCAGCTAGCTCCTTGTACAGTAATTTGCCATTCTGGATATTATTTAGTTTGACATACGATAAATAATTATTGCAAAAGATATGATTTTTGTATTACAACATTCATTTTATCGTAATCTTAGAAAAATAATTTAACCCTTAGTAGCCTGATTTACATATGAAAGTGAATTATTTTTAATATTACTAAAATAAAACAATAATGATTTTTTTTTAATTTCGTTGGAAAGAATATCATACAACAGTAAAATAGGTACAGCCAACCCATAAAAAAACTAATAGTAATGTGAACATTCGGTTTAAAAGATTGTTATCAAAATTGAAACTCTAGGCTAATAAGGGTTAAAAAAAAATAAAGAGGCCAAATTTGAAACATTGTAACATCCTGTAGCTTAAACGATTGAAACAATTTAAACGAATTGTTATTCGATTCTTATTCTTCCCCTAAGTATTTTACCGTTACCATACCTATCAATTAAGGCCTTCAAAAGCACGATATCTGACCACATTAACCGGTCACGAAGGACCTCGGTCTAATCAGAAAAGCAAAGCGAACATGGATCAATCGACCTAGATATTCAACTGGCGACCAATTGTTCACGTGCGTCAAACATATCTACTATGTATTTGCTCTTTTGTCAAAAAATATACCGTTGTAATATATACATTAAAAGACAAAAAAAAAAAACAACCTAAATTTTGACACAAAATACACGCACTGAATTTAGGCAAATACTAAAAATTTTATTCGCCGAATCATATTTAAAAACATATAGTTACTATATATATGAAATTAACATATGATAAAATTATATATAGCATAAGTAGTATTATGACGGAAAGTCGGAAAGTTTTTTTTATGACGTACAATGTTACACATAGCAGAAAACAAGTCAGTGACTAGGGCATGGTGCGTCCGTTATTCGCCTTATATATTAAATACATATAAGATTTGCTGGCTTTTTAATGATACATTCTATTTTCAAAAAGCAGCATAACACTTGGTCACTTACATTGAAGCACTTGAGTATTAAAATCCTGGCAGGCAACATAATTAGCGCAGAAAAAAGTTTGACATTGATTTTGTGCTTTATTTTACGAGTCTGTGACATCGCAGACCGGGACGCAATACATTTGGAGTTCAAGCTTTATGTACAACATAGAGATTGCACATTACTGTGAGATAACACACAGACATACAAATGCTAAATACATAGATATACAGGTAACCGCAGCGTGCACAATCATATGGTTGTAGTACGGACATTTGTAAGGCGCGGTTCACACCTGTGTCTCAAGAGTACGCTCTACTCGCGATGAATGCATACTTGTAACTTAGTTTCAATTGAATGTACTGAGAATGTTTTAATCATGTACATATGTAGATAATATTTATTGAACAAAGATGTAACTTATAGTAGAGCGCTTAGATCTTACTTTTTATTTCTTACTAATATTATAAAATGCGAATGTTTAGATGAACGGATGGATGTTTGTGGATGCTAAAAGGATCTCGATGAAATTTAGATATAAAGAACATAGTCTGAAAGAACACATAGGCTATTTAATATGTGCTTTTTTTAATTCAGCGCGAACGGTGTTGCATGGCTACTTTTTAATAAACGTGACTTTTCTCCGATATTATTAAACTGTTGTATATCAGTAAAATAAACACAATGTTTTATCTATCTATCTATTAAATAAAAACAGCAAGGATTTCTGTTTTTCAATTACTATCTCGGACATAGCATCAATAAGCTTAGAAGACCACTTCAGAATGCCAATTTTCTTTTACCATAATAATATTACGAACAAGTACAGTATAGAAAAAATCTATCGGGCGTACCCACATACGTCAACAGCATAGTAATATAAATATACAGGAGGATCAACGTCGGTGGAGAGTTCCTTCACCTCGACGTACAAATATGGTGTAAGAACTACGTACAGTGCACCTGCTATCCTCTCGCCTCTTCAACTATAAAAGACAAGGTCCGAGCCGCTTTAAAATCGTATTTGGATGTCTTATTTAATCACACCGTAAATGAAGTTTATAGTCGCGCGTTGATCCCGAATTACGTTGTTTTTATTTATAAAGACGCGAACTGTTTCCTCATAACTATTATACGATATAAATAACACGTTGTTTTGTTATTGTATGTAACTTATTTAATACTTGTTCGTCTATATAACTATCCGGAGACAGGAGTTTGATTTTACAGAATACTGCTATATTTTCATACATTACATTTAGAGTCGTAATCTAAAGGTTGATACACAATATAGCACATTCTCGAGCATATAACGTTCTTAGGAATGGTACCTGTATTAACAGGTAAAAGCATAGCTTTTAAATAACGTATAGTTCGTGAAAGGTCGATACACTAATATATAAAGCGGCTCTATATTTTGTTACAAGTAAACGCTCTAGTCTATACCTACCTTAACAAAACTGCGCTTTTATTGTTCAACTTCTTTTCTTTCTAAATACCTTATTTACTAAGGCATACCATTTTAAACTTTAATCTTTGAATCAATATCATCAAGTATTACCACATAGATATATGACAGTCATAATTCTTTCCAATAGAGCATTTATATATCGCTGTATTTCAAATATGAAATAGCGAGAACATTATGAATTGAATTATGCACAATAAAGCCTATTGACGGCACTAAATATAATAAATATAATCGCGAAAGCATTCTCAATGTGGCATTGTTTTCCATACGATATGTAGGATTATAAACAATGGACCACCAGATGTGGGGTCAGCAGGGAACAGTATCTCCGTCAGCATGAAAGATGCCGGTATAACCTTATGTAGAAAATATAACGTAACAATCTAAGTTATACATCGATTATTACCCGACTAACAAGAGAGTAATTTTGAGGGAAGCTTATATGTATGTTGATTTGTAAGTATGTTAACTCCATTGTGACATCCTTGAGCCTTGACGGCTGAACCGATTTCAAAGACTAAGTTATCATCCAATTCCAACAGACGCTCGAGTTTTTTAATTAACAAATATCTAATCAATTGTAATCATACCAGCTTATACCCGAGTCCTGCTGGATCCGTTTTGGACTGCTAACGAACATCCATCCATCATCAATCCATTTTAACTGTCATATTTATTATGTGCGTAAAAAAAAAGAAGTAACAAGTACACGACATGTGTAGAACATTAAGTTGGCAAAGAGTGACGTTGTTAAATTCAACATTTTACCGCGAATAAGTAAATTACAGAAATTTCCACATTCCAACATTATTACTGTCACCTTGTGATAACGTACGCACGACGTGTAAACTTAATGCAACCTGCCACATAGCGGAAATATCTTATTTACTATATTTACCACAAAGATAAAGTGGAAAACTCTCTTTTTTATATAACTAGGAAGGCTATATGACATGACGTATATTTAAATAATTACAACACAAAGAAAAGACAAATAGTTCTCTCGTGTTCTCTGATTTCATAAAATAATTTTGTAAACGTACCTATTTCCTTTTATCGGGATATTCTTTGCCTAGATATCTATTTGCTAAAGTAATTTTATACTTCAAAAGTGAAGCTTATTTCGACCGGTAACCGAATTCCGAGTGCAGTACAAATTAAAGCGAGTGTTGTTAACATCTGTTCGTGATGAACATCGGGTGTAGGTGTCGATGACGTCACGCTACATTTAAATCTACCAAAGATCTAAGTGGAGCACCGTTCTAAAATCTTAATTACTGTCTGACGACCTATCCTAACAAGTCACTCGTCTAGCGTAATTAGTACGATTAATCACTTTGTTTTTTGCAAGCATTTACCTACTTTATAAAAATACTAGCTTTCGCCGGCGACGCCGTTCGCAAGGTATTAAAATAAGCTTAGCTTAGGTGTTCTTGCCGAATATTTTCTACACTTATACCAAATTTCAGAAAGATCCATCCAGAAGTTCTCGAGACAAACGCATTTATCATATAAGTAAGAAGTAAGATAAGATCAATGGGAAAACAAGAGACGGAAACATTAAAAGCCTTACAATCAACAATGCTCACGTTAACTTCGAATGCTATAAATTGCCCACATAATGCCGAAAACCGTTAATTTGTGGCTTATTTAAAAATATATACTCTATGAGCATCCATGTATTAATGGCGTAATATTTAAAAACAAAACACACGAGACAATACCTCCCTATCCTCGTCTACTCCCAGTTCTCTGTTACATATGTCTCAGTACATAATTGGACTATTTCCAGACGCAACACATTAACAACTCAATCAGTACGGAAATAAACAAAGCGATCAATAAATAACTAACTTTAAATAGTTATAGGCACTGGCAATCGCCCACGATTCCTATCAGCCAAGTTTAATTATTTTCTTCTCATACAAATAACTAGATCATCTAATCAATACCGTACCAGTTGGCAGACCATAGCAAATTAGCATAGCAGCAAAATTATCTTTGTTTTGAACCTCTTTTATCTTATACTCTATGGCAGCTTTAACGTTAACAAATATCATGCAACTTTTGTCTTAGCCTAGTCAGCATTCAAAGGCAAAATAAATATAATTTTTGGCAAACAACAATACTGCGGGGTAAACAGCATTCGTTATATAGTACCGTAAATCGGTGTGCGTAAACTCACGCAAATACGATAAAAATCTACAATGCCATTGTTAGGAAATGGGAACGCTCCAGTTTGCACCAGCAGTGCCGCACCATCTCCCCTCACACCGCACCCAACCCGCTAACCCACCGAGTGCTAATAGCCCGCTCTAATTGAACCCTAATAACGGCTAAGGTTTCGGATCGCTTCGAACAATATCCACTTAACCAACCAATTTTGGATACGTTAATGAGTAAAGTTGGTTATACACTAAGCTATACCAAACTAAAGTTTAGCCTATTGTAGCTAACTAGAAAATAATGACAGCGAAAACTAAGAAAATATCATCCCAGTAGAGTTCAGTTCGAACATTACGTTGTCATAAAAATATATCATAGTTACGGAAGTTTTATCAATGCTACAGTAAACTGACAAACATCGTAAAATAACTCTAATACTACGAAGACTTTAAATAAAAAAAATACCAAAAATACTTTTACAATTGAAAAATAATAATTATGTTATTCATTGATATTGACCCCTTATTTTATCGCCTTTGACAACCCTAATCCACATCACGTATCCCGTATATACTTGGATTAGAGTGTGATCGGGGAGAATTAAGTGCATTATAACACCATGGTCGATACACGGGGCAAGGCGTGCACTAATTCAATCAACATCCCGGAGAGAACACTCAAACAGGACCGTCGGACCGCATCGTTAGCACCGTCGTCTCCTATATGACTCACACATAGATTTAAGCCGGATTAGGATATTTTCTGACTAATCTCGTAATACTTTTAATTATTTAAAAAAAACTAACGCTTGGCTTCGATATCACGTGATATACATATTTCAATGGAACACAATACAAAAGACATTAATTGTGATTTTCAAGGACAAGCAAGGTCGAAAATCCTTTGATGAATTTAAAGGAAAGAGATCCTCGATTGTTACTGCCAATCAGACAGATGCAGTCACGCAAGTGCTTCGAGGAAGGCACGAACAAATTAATTGGTTGCCTTACTTTCCGACAACGAACCATTTCGCATTTTTAGCGTAAGACGTGTCTTTACAAGTTAAAGAAACATTTATTCAACTAAAGGACTATACTATATTCAAAAGGTACTCTAGCACAAAATCCTATTATCCTCGTTGTGGTTCAAAACTCATTGATTTTGATTAATAACTTCAAAAAAAATACCGTAAACTTCAACACGAATTATTTCAATTAAGGTCACAGGCACAATGATTTAAAAAAAAAACATCTCCAAGCGCTTATTGTAATTCAATCTGGCCAAACACAATTAGTGTTAATGAGTCACAACAAAAAAAAAACTCCGCCTTCCCAACCTTTTCGTTTTCGCTTCAGAAACCGGTCTCAAGTCTCGTTCACCTATGACGCGTTACGACCTAGGCATTTTAATAGTGCACCGGTGTAGCGTATTTTTAAAAGTCGCAATTTTATACAAATTTAACGATCGAGCACTTCTCGCGAATAGTGATGTATATTTGCAAGATAATGTCGATAACTATCATATTATAAACTATCTGTAACTAGTAATTTTCAATGCTTAACTTCAATGCTGCTGTAAAACCAGCTAACTGTTCTTAACATAGTTAATTTGTAATTAACAACATTATATAAATATAGCAATTATTTAAAAAATATATAGCGTATAATTTGTCATGTAAATGTTTAATATCATATTAATGTCATCGATATCCTAAGATAAAAATCGATATCTAAACATAAATATAAGACCACAGATCATCTCTAATAGTGAATCACTTTCAACGCAATCTGCTGCAAGATCTGAGAGTCGAGCCATTCATATTACGAGGCTCACATCCGCGTTAGTACACTTCGCGCAGTTACGTACGATTTTTAATAGAAACAATCTTTTGAAGTTATCATTCATCTTTAATGATCTTTTACATACATAATTGCATGAACTATTTACTTACAAATTTTTAAAAACAGTTATGATTTACTAAAAAAACCAACCGTGGGTTTCTGACACTAAGATCCCCATTTAATAATAATAATCTCTGTTTTGCCAAAAATAATGACAGGGATGGCGATATGTTTGATACAGATATTTTGTTCTCAGAAACCCACGATCAGTTAGTTAATATATAATAACCAGTCATCCCGTTATACTATCGAGTTGAACTTTCTTGATCTTGAGTATGATTCAAAGCCACACGTTCATAAAAATTATTTCAGAGTTAAATAAACCCTAAAAAAACCTCATACGTATATTTTTTTCAATTCATGGCAACTTTACATATTCTCAACCATATTAAAGTCGTATAAATTACACAAGTTGTCTCCTACGCATAATGTGTTCTTAACAAAGAAAATTACTTACTCTGTTTATGACTAAGGAATACGTTAAAAATAACAAAGGATCTGCCAGCTATCATTGTTGGTACCTGTACAATGAAAGTACATATAAAAAAATATTAGCTTAATTATCTATTGCCGACATCATAATACGAATATTAAAACATTTTTTGTGTTACAATTGATGTTTCGTAGTTTACACGACACATTTTTTTCTTTAGAATAATTTTATAAGCCATTTAAAAAATCATATGCGAACCTTCCTTAAATCTGGATGGAAATAAAATTATTACGAAACCATGCTGTTATCCCAAATAACCTTAATCGGCTCACCAATGCCAGCGGCGTAAAGAATTGGTCCAATTAAATATCTCTTTCGTTTTTTTTTTCTTAAAATCGACGCAAACATAAGTGCGTGGACACTTAATTGCGTGCAAGTACCGCTAATGGCTTGAACACAACGCCACGGTTCGACATAATCTCGCATAAACTCCTTATTTTAAAACAAATTCACGGAAGCTACACCTTGTCTAATAGCGAAACGGTCGGCCGCTTCGTTCCTGGAAACCTGCACACCTATATTTGAGCTTAATTAAGATAAAAATATACGGTCTAGGCATTCGAGACGTAAACTGTCTGACGCAATTTCGCATCCGTTCCGATGTTGCTGCGAGTATGTACTTTCATTTTTCAAATCATAGATTACGTAATACCCATGCTTTCTGTTCAAAGAAATATACGATTTTTTTTGTTTAAAATGAAAGGGGAAACGAATTAAGATGTTTTTAAGTCGGAATAATACAGAGGCAATGTAGTTGAATAAATAAATGTAGATAAACTTTGCTTCACAAAAAATGTTACACAATATACTAATTTTTTCAAACGATTTTAAAGAGTATTTTAAGAACAAAATCAAATAGATTAATCATTATTATTACAAACAAACATGAATTCCTATCATTAAAGTTTTGAATGAAGAAGGGTGGAATACTATAGAAACAAAATACATACAAAATAATTTCTGCCCACTTTTAGAAGTGAGAAGTGATCAAGCGATAGTATTTGTGATACAAAAACGTGATCCACAAAGAGTTATTAATATTTTTTCTTCGTATAATCAATTAACATAGAGATTAGTATGTTATAATCATAATTCCATTCAATACTAAACTTTAAAATGTTAACATTCCTTTACGTTCAAAGTTGTACCCGCCTACAATGACGGTAATTGCTTTAAATTTCCGGTCCTTTCGATCTGTAGGTAGTTTGCAGTCAGCTGCATTATAACTGAAGTCGAGTCGATTCAAAATTGCCCAAGGCACGCAATTAAATACCTTAAATGCCAGCATAAAATCACCGTAGCAAGATCGAGATCGCAAAGTTAACTATGCCGGATACCTAGGTATTATGTAACGTGCGTGTGGCCTGATAAACACATCTTGTGGTTTAACATAAAGTTTTTGATATAATACTACTCACTACGGTTGCTGAGTGAATGTTACGTCTTACTACCAAAAGATCGAGGATCGAATCCCGGATTATGTCCACTACTATATACTTGACTTGCGATATATATTGACGTAATTAATTCAATTGTCTAGGTATAGTGTTGTTTGTTACAAAGTATTAGAAATGGCATATGGTAAATAGCGGTTTACCCACAGCCAAACAACGAATGGATCGCATCCAAGTCAAAACTTTATATCTATAGCATCAAAACATATTCGTATATGGATTTCACACCATTGCAATAGGCATGTAGTCTTCATACAAATAGGGCTATCAACGTATGTATTGCGAAGTCTGATGCGAAAGTTAAGTATAAAATCTAACATCGAAATCGTAATTTTACAGACTTTTAACCGTATGGAAATAAATATGTAGCCATGACTGGATTGTTGCAGTACAACTTCTACTTATGAAGGACAATAATCCTTAGTTAATATTAAATAATTAGATCCCTGACGACATTTTATAAAATAAAACGCTTATTCATTATTTTAAGTCATGAATCATGATTGATTGTGTAAAAGCTTCAATCATCAAACTTTATACAAATTAAACTATAAATTTCCCAACCCTGACCACACTATAATGTTATGGTGACGTAGTATTCTTTGTCCACAAATATGCGATGCAAAATCATGTCATCGCGTCGAGCAATACAATTAGCATTCGTGTTACACGCACGTTACCACATGCAAAGTCACCACACCACGGCTTTACCATAAACGTAGCCGTGTACCAGTTTTGGCTCGAGATCCGGAAAAATGTTGTCAACATCGGGAGAACGAGCGTGCTAACGTGATTTCTAACACATAAAAGAGGTCACACTGTTAAAGAAGATAAAACTTTTTTATGACAACGACTTATTTTTGCCCGTAAAGATAAATCTAATTCAACGAATTAATTCTAACTATAAATAAAATCGATTAAAGGTAGTTCCTTAGATAAGTTGTTTATCAGAAAAACATAAAAACTTGTTTACCCGTTGGTTACTAAGACCAGAATCTTTGCATAAAACATATCTTCATCCCTGTCATCATTGACGAAACAGAGATAATTAAACGGGGATTTTGGTTTCAGAAACCTACGGTGAAACAAGTGCTACTTTTACGAATTACACTTATAAAATGTAGTCTAAAACTGTACAAAAACATTCATATAACATCACAGTAATGCACTATCAATAAAAAAATAACCCGAACAAGCACAAATAAATGAATAGGAATGTATAACGTGACTATAATACATTGCACAATACGAGGTACAAAGTACACACGTTTAATAAACTTAAAGAGATTAGACATATAAAAAAACGTAACAGAACTTCTTATTCTTGTATGAACGACTACCGACTCAAGAAAAAAGTGCGATTACTTTAAATCGTGTAGTTTTAACTTTTGTATATTCATTTTTATAAAATGTATGCGGCACAAGACTGACACCGAACCTGTGTTTTAGTTTAGACCTGTTCATGAAAATTCAATGCTTTTTATAACTAGAGGAGTCACCACTTTGGTCAGCGCATTATTGACAACTAATATAAAAACCAAACTCTATTTCTTGTGGTTTTTTTACATCATTCAACTGTCGACAATGAAACAAGTGTACGACTCATACCCAATTAGTATAGTAAATAATTTTTAAATTGACGTAATGACTAGCTATGAATGGACGAAATGGCGTCACTGATACACTTCCGTTTTCGAAGGAAGTCTCACAAATACAGTACGGAATAACAACAGCGTGGCGGTGTATGCTACAACAAAGCTAATGGACGCACGACCCGTAATAATTAGAATAAAATAAATCATTGAGGCTCTAATACCCATATTAACTTAATGGCTTGGGAGAATAAAGGTCCATTTAGACGATACCACTTTCTTATACGGACCAATAATTGAATGCAATAAATTGCGCGCATTATTCACCTTTAATAACTGTAAGCAACTTTTGAATAGACATTTATTAAATTATTTGCAATATGCACGAAACTTGTATCATGTAAATAGGTCTTTATATTGCACGCAATTTCATATCAGATCAGGTCACTGTCGAAACCCATAAACGAAAATATATCGATGTCTTTTTTAGTGTATAAAAACAGACCTAACAATATGCTTTTATACAGATGTTTCGTCAATGAAAATTTCCGATAACAAGCACTAAACACATTCTGACTTCTTGAGGCCTCTAGCAAAGGTCAGTGGCATATATTTTCTATCTCTTCCCAGGCAAGTTGGGCCCAAACCGTTGGACATTCACAATTCCTGCCACATTTTTTGAATATGCTAAAACAATAGTGTGGTTATGGAAAATCCCATAGGTTGTATTTAATAGCATCAAGAAAATATTACATACAGAATACCATGTGGTTATCTAATATCTTTACTAAGCGATTTAGGTCACACACACAGGTTCTTTGTGGATTTATTTTAGTTGTAGAAAACAGTTGCAATATTGACCACATGTGTGTCCTTAGAATCAATGTATATCTCGGGCTGTGAAGTGTGTCGCAATGCAATGAAGCTATGACTAATACTATAAGATAAGAAATAATATAACAATTATTTCATTTACAACCTTACAATTATGAGTGATGCATTGTTAGTTCTAAACATAATATAAAATGGTTTTATATAGCTTATTTTGTATGTAATTTGGCATTTTTGTGGCAAATATCTGAATAATTTAACAACCAAATAGTATTGTTATGAAACTGATCACCAGCATCCAATCATAAAACATAACAAGTACAAGCATACAAGAAAATTAGAGTTGTTTAAATACAACACATTGCTAAATATTAAATTTATTTATTAATTATTAATTAAAAAATATGTATGTATAATATAATAGGTATGTACATACCAAAAAAAATGTAAATTTACTTTAAAAACTCTTAGTACACAATATGAATCAACAAATTACTTTTTAGCAAAATAATTAGACTGTATTAAAAACAATTTACACAAAATTTGATTAGTAACTTTATAGAAATATATGCAATTAAATAAATTTGTTACATATTTGAAATGTACAAACTTCACTCTATTGTATTGGTGTTTAGTTAAAGCAACAAAAGTAGGACCTGTCTACACAAAATCATCAATAATGTTGTGTAAATAATGCTTATCAAAAACAAACTATGACAAATATTGGAACAGATAAAACAAAGAAAAGTGTTACACAAGCATTGTTTACTTTGCAAACATGAGAGGCACTCACCAGTTGGAACTCTCTCCGCCTGTCATATGCCCTTTTTATGGCTCTGTCCAGCCATAGGGAGTGTATGTGTGGCGCGTAGTGCATGAACAGCAGGCTGTCGAGTGACGCACTGCTGTTGAAGTGCAGCGCTTGCTGCCCGATGTCGAGGTTCCTCGGATTTTCCCACGGGATCGCGAGCTTGTCTCTAGCGTCCACTAACACTTGTATACCCTTCACAATGTTCTGATAAATCACATGTTGGTATTCGCGCACTAGTTCCGGCTCAAACTTGACTCTGTGTATTATTCTCATCTGTTTCAGGAATGTTGATTTTCCGCTTTCACCTGCACCGAGTAATAAAAGTTTGACTTGTCGCCGTAAAGTCTGCTTGTCCTTCTCCAATATTCTATCGATCTCTTTACTTCTGTAACGTTGCTCTATCTCTTCAGGTGATAGTTTTAAGCGCAACCAACATGTCAGTGCTTCTGTACAACAGTAACATGACCACAAATCGTTGGCCATTTTGCATGATTATTGCAAATACTGGAGAGAAACTGAGTATGTGACCTTACACGCTATTTAAACAGGTTAACACATTTTCACAATAACACATCGTACACGCTGACAATAATAAAATAAAATAAACGATTTATCCGGAATTAGTTGTACACACGCACCGTACCCCTCCCAAACTCATTGAGAAAAATAAAATGAGAAATTGTGAAACGCCACAGATAAGACATTTGATGATAAGTGTTGTTCTTTGGCCAATCGATTGAGTGACAGCGAAATATCGATTTCATAAAAAAAAACTTTCTTAGCGGGCTTAATAAAACTAAATGGATTTAAGGGATTATTTTATGAAATCAACAAACGATCAAAACCTTAAAAATAAGCAACAAGGCAAGACTCGTCACTATTGGCTTTTTTGGTGTGATTGGTTTTATACTCTTTAGTAGCCAAATGGCCATTATTTCTTCTGACATTTCACGGAATCTGTCAATCTGTCAGATTTAAGTCATTTTTTCCAATGTTCCGCGCACAATAAGTTGTGCACGTGTTGTTTTCAAGTAATTTTCGAAATTGTGATTTACTCTCAATTTGCTTATTAAAGATTTAAGCTTATTACCGTTCTTATAATCAATTAGCTTTTTTTACATATATAACCGATACACGATGTAAATTTATTATTGTGCCATGTCCAAAGAAGGTTATAGTACCGAGAAGAAAGAAGGTGACAGTAAAGTCGTTCTGGAAAGGTTACAATCGTTTTTAAAAGATAAAAGAAGCGCTGAAACAGCGGAGTCCAGCATAAGCTACCCTAAACCTAGTACGAGTTTTGAACAGAGCTCACAAGGCACTTCAAACGTTGAAGACAGCAGTACTGTTTTACGGGAGATTTTAAATCACAAGAAAGCTGAACTGCTACGTCAGCCAGAAATTATTGCATATTTGAAGGACGTATCGGCGGCTCTTAAAAAATAATGGAAATGATAACTCAGAAAAATGTTGCCGCTTTGATGCGGAAAACATTAGACCGGCAAAATGCGCAGGCTCGTATGAAATTATCATTTAAAAAAGGTCAAATAGAGCAAGTTCTAGTAAATTATACGAGGAACAGTAATGTTGGTCCATACCATGATCTTGTCAAAGTATTAGAGGAATATCCTATAAATGATGACAATTATCAGGTACTGCTAGAAGATTGTTTGGCATGTGTCGTTCTTCTTGGAAGGGAATTGAAGCATTTTGTCGATGTGTTGTGCAATGTGGAGTGGGCTGGTAGAGGAGAAAAGTTTGTTGAAATGTACAGCAGATTTGTACTTAATCTAGTTACTGCTCATACATACCATTGCCCTAGAGTTATGACAAACTTAGTTAAATTATTTAAAGGTATGTACTTTGTTAAATAATACTACACTAAATTCACATAAAAATTGAGAATTGTTGTGCAATGTAATTTTTTTTGAATAATGAATTATTGGTCCTTTTTTATCAAAGTAAGGTCTATTTTATAGAAGTAAGACGCAATTATAAAATCGCAATTATAAAATTTAATTTATTGATTTTTACACAAATATTTGTTCAGTTTTTTTGACAGCTGTCAGGTGCCGCATACGCATAACCTACGTATAGAATACGCATTAAAAAATCGCAAAGTGAATAATACAGTGAAAAAGTGTAATAAATAGACAAATTAGACAACGATTTATCAGTGAGAATGTTTTCTGAAGAAACAAAATAGTGAAACAACTTATAAACAACATTATATTATGCCCAGTTTTAACTCGCAGAACATTGTGTAAACTGACTATTATCGTTTAAATCAACAATTTTGTGTCTAATTAGGATCAACGAAACTCATAAGTGCTTAAATTTAGGACATACAGTGTTAATATTTGTGTTTGTTTACAAATAAATTGTGCACAATGACAATTAAAAATAATTAGTTTTTGGACAATACCCACTTCGAGAAAAAATATTATAGCGCCTACAGAAAATTTAGCTGCAAACTCTCATAATGCGATAAATGATCATTTTATCCAAAGGCGGACAAAACATGAAACATAGAAAACACTAAGCTGTCACTACCTAGTTTTCCATTTCAATAATTGTTACGCACGTCGCTAATTATACATACTTGCCATCTACTTGCTGCGTTTTACCAATTTAACGATTATATAATATGGAAGGGCAATTTCAAATTCTGTTTGATAAAATGAAGGTCGAAATGCAGAACCAAACTGCAGAGTTAAAAGAATCGATAACAAAAAATGTAATGAAACATATGGAGGAAAAATTAACTCCCATTATAGAAGAAAACAAGACATTAAGACTTAGAGTAGAAAAGTTGGAGAAGGAAATTGAGTATTTAAATAGAGACAAAAGAAATAATAATATTATTGTGTACGGTGTGGAAGAGAACGAAAGATCGGATCTGGAACTATTGGAAGAGGTCAAGAATACTTTTAAAAATGATACGAATATTGATATTGACCCACGCGATATTAATAAAATACATCGCATCGGTAAGAAATTAAGAGAAGGTAATAAACCGAGGCCTATACTCTGTTCGTTTACAAGCAACTGGAAAAAGAACGAAATCATTAAGAATAAAAAGAAATTGAAAAATATCTATGTAAATGAAGACTATCCAAAAGAAGTTTTAGAGAAGAGGAAAGCGTTGCAAGTAGAACTAATTGAAGAACGTAATAAGGGAAAAATAGCATACATAAAATATGATAAATTAATAGTAAAAGACCACAATACAAACAAAGAAAAAAGAAAAAGAGAAACATCCGTCTCGCCTTCTACTCATGTTAGCCATCCGAATAAACAACAGGCTTTATCTTCCATCAAAACGAACAGGACAAACGCTTTTGATATGATGAGAGCTAGATCAAACTCTTTTCCTAACTCACCCGCAACAAAAAATCAATAACAATTAAACATCGGCAAACGGAAAACGAGACTTAGTGATGACAATAAAACATTTAAATCAATTAATGAACACAAATCTCCCCCAAGCCGACTGGTCCTCGTGGGGGCTAACGACCACGACCCTCTAAAAATAGAAGGAAAGACAGGAAAACATTCATCAGATATATTTATAGCAACTCTCAATACAAGATCACTAAGAACCCCGGAAAAACTTATAGAATTAGAAACAGCCATAGAACATATAAAATGTGATATCCTAGGAATAAGCGAAGTAAGAAGACTGGGAGAAAAAATTATCGACTACGACAACTATATTCTACATTACAAAGGTGAAACCGCAGGGTTATATGGAGTAGGGTTTATTATTAAGAAAAACCTATCAAAAGGCATAATAGAGATAAAAGGAATATCGGAAAGAATAGTAATTCTCAACATAAAACTACCCACAAATAGGAAAAGATATGAAACATGGTCGATTATTCAAGCGTACTCACCTACAGAATCGGATAAGAAAGAAGATATTGCAATAACTGACCAATTCTATCAAGAACTACAAACAACACTTGAAACCGCTTACAAAAATGTTATCGTTATGGGCGATTTCAATGGACAGATTGGAACAAGACAGGTGGGTGAAGAATATACAGTAGGAAAATATGGTATAGGGAAAAGAAGTAAGAATGGATCGAGAATAGTAAACTTTGCATTAGAAAACAAACTGAGCATCTTAAATAGTTTTTACAAAAAGAAGAAAACAAAGAAATGGACATGGACATCTCCTAATGGAATGTATAAGAACGAAATTGATTTTATAATGTCAAATAATAAAGACGTTTTTAAAGATGTTTCAGTCATAAATAATCTAAATTTTAATACGGACCATAAGATGGTTAGGGCCACATTATCAGCAGATATTAATAAAACGAATAGAAAATTTTACAGAAAAATCCTACCCACCATCTTTCCTAGCAATAATAATGATAAATTCCTTAATAACTTACAAAATGAAATAATAAAGAATGACAAACCTAGTATGTCAATGCAAGGAAAATATGATAGTTTAATAAACATATTAAAAACTTCTATAACGAAATCGGCCGCAGATGTGAAAAAATCTATTTCAAAAGAAGCAAAACAACTACTAGAGGAGAGGAAAGATCTTATACGAAGTGGAAAGAAGGGAGAAGTACGCAAACAGATATCAGAGTTAAGTAAAAAGATTAGTGCACTGCTCAGAAAGGATAGGAAAATAAAAAGAACAAATACTTTGAAACAACACATAATAAGAACAGGAGGTGTAAGGAAGGGATATAAGGAATTAGACAACAAGAAAGAATGGATGGCGAGTGCAAACACTAATAACGGAACATATACCACTAAGAGGTTAGAAATATTAAAAGTCGCCACTGATTACTACAAGAATTTGTATAAGACTCGAAACCCCGTTTTAATAACAACAGAACTAAACATAACAGCGGAAGATGACGAACCAACACCAAAGATAATAAAAGAAGAAACTATAAGAGCTATTCAATCTCAAAAACTTGACAAAGCACCGGGATCGGACCAAATTACTAATGAAATTTTGAAAGCAACAATATCAGCAACCGCCGGAAGATTAACTGAAATTTTTAATGAAATTCTAAATCTAGAGACTGTGCCTGATGATTGGACTAAATCAGTAATAGTACTAATACATAAAAAAGGTAGTAAAGGGGATATTGCGAATTACAGACCAATAAGTTTAATGACCAATATTTATAAAATCTTTTCCAAAATATTACTTTCACGAATTGCTGCAGTACTTGATTACAATCAACCAAAAGAACAAGCCGGCTTCCGCAGCAAATTCTCTACCATAGACCACATCCATGTGTTAAGACAGATTCTTCAAAAATACAGAGAATATAACAAAGTCTACTACTTAGGTTTTGTCGAT
>NW_013533761.1:3096734-3175930 GCF_000836235.2 Papilio xuthus
AGGCAGGATGTTTTTCAAACAGAGCTTACATACATAACTTAATATGGATGAGCAAATATTTGCCATTGCTAAAGGAACAACTTGTTATGGCTGTTATTAACAGGTATATATCTATATATTTCTATTACTTAAGCTTTCCAAAAAAACAAATAATACTGAGGAGTATGCCCTTTGAAAGATTTTATGAAAAAAAATAATCCGTAAATTTTAAAGAATAAAAAGAATCAATTTAAATTAGACAATTAAATATACCAACTTAATATCATCAAAATATGTAAATTTCTTTAGGTCAAGGAAAAATGCTGCCTTTTGCTTTTAGATAAGATAAAATAATATAGATTTCTCATATGCTTATTTTATATGACTACAAAATTGATATAAGCTTATCATATGTTTTGTATTAATATTAAAAAAAACCACAATCACTTCTATACTTTGCAAAAAAAGGCCTATGTTTTGATGATAATGTTTTTAATTAAACTTTAAATTAACATTAGGAATTTTAAAGCTACATACAATATTTAGTACTTGTTAAATTGAAATGTAACATTCACGGCGACCATAACTTGTTAATAGCAACAGTTTTAAATGTATGAAATACCACCAACACACAGAAAACAGGCGTGAAGTGGAAGCAATTCCGCGTTTCGTCTGATGAGTGTGGGTCTCGGAGGCCGAATTTAGTCCTCTTTCCCTTCTCACCCTTTTCTTACAAGGAAAGGATGGGAAGTGGAAGCAGACTTTCCGGACGAGAGGATGCATGGAAAGGGAAAATATTTTCTTTCTGTGCATCCTCTCCTCCGTCGATTAAAGGTAGGCAACGCATATGCAATTGCGTATGTCTATGGGCAACGGTCACTTCGCCACTACAGCGATTTCAGGTGGCCGCTCGCTCGTTTGCCACCTTATGATATAAAAAAATAAAATAAAAAATAACAGCTTCAAAGGCTGTTGTCATAATTAGTTTAGTATTAGTCTGTACTACCAGTTGTTGTGGTTGTGGGAACAACTATATATTTAATTCAATTGTCTTTACTTCAGAATGGTTACAATGGATGTTAATATAGAAGATCAAGCTAAGAACAAGTTACAAATAGACACAATGTTTGAAATGGACACAGAGGAACAAGACACTGTTTCAGAGACACTAGATTACTGTATGATAGAAGTATTGAAATGGTTAGAAGATGAGAGAGAACCTGCTCTTGTGATAATGTGTAATGTCTTTGAAAGAGTCATATTACCAACACATGGTATAAGGTGAGTTTAAATTATTTAAAAATAGTATTATATGATAAAAATGTTATGCATTGAGAGTTGTGACAAATTATTATCAGAAGAAGAAAATTAGGATATTTTGGGTACATTCAAAGTAATTTTGGCATAGAAATATTTCAAAAGATCACAAATTCATGTATTATAAACCCTTTTTATATGTTTGCATTTTTAATATTTTCAGACATGTTCAATTCCTAATACTCTATACGATATCAATAAGCCAACAATGTGCTGATCGTATATTTTCCAATCTATGGATGATTGCTGCCGGTCTGCACGGGTCCGGTCCGGGAGCATTGGCCACAAGACGGACAGCAACCAGTCATTTAGCTGGCTTACTAGCTCGCTGTGTCCGTATATCAAACAGTAGACTGATACATTACCTGAAGAGCATGGCCGAATGGTGTCACTCTTATATTACTGCAACTCAAGAGTCAACTGCAGTCAGTGATAACACTAAAGTGCATGGTGTCTTCCATTCTATATGCCATGCAATATTCTACCTGGTTGCGTTTAAAAATCATCAGCTATTTGTTAGTAAAGAAAGTGAGTATGTCTTTTATATTCTACTACACCACTTTGTCCTCACAAAAAACTTACTAATAACCTATATGACAATGGTCTGCATCTGTAGCAAATTTCATCGTGTCGTCACTTCGTCCACAACTTATGTAACCTCTTTGGTCTGCGTTTTAATAATTTAACAATTCAATTATTTATTTCCAGGTCTGAACTTTGTGGAATCATTAAACCTGCCTCGTCTTGTGACATGTTCCCTGAATCCACTCCGTACATGTCCACCGCAGGTGACGCGGGCGTTCTCGTCTGTGACGCGAGCACATCAAGTGGTCTACTGCCAGGCTATCATAGAGAAGAACACGCGACACTCTCTACAGTACAGTACTGAGGAATGTTACAATGAATGGTTCCCATATGACCCTTATACATTGCCAAAGTAAGTGAATACAAGGAAATAGTTAAAAATATTAAAAACTCTGTCAATGGAAAAAAAACCCGATGGTTTTTATGGAAAATAAAAAACGAATGGTAAACATACAGACAAACCTGCAAACATACATGTAAGCTGTGATACAGAAACTATTTTCACAGAAGTTAATTTATTTACTCTTAGTTGTCGCCCTCGACTCCGTTCACTCGAAATTAAACTAATTAAGTAGCCTATGTGTTCTTCCAGACTGTGTTCTACATTTGTGCCAAATTTCATCAAGATCCATTAAGCCATTCCGGGGATATCTTCAAACATCCATCCATCTAAACTCTCGCATTTATAATATTAGTAAGATTTATCCAGCACCTTATTGGCATTGTGAAACAAGCCCTTAAAGACAAACAATTTTACCAAGGTCTTATGACTCTAATAGCCTCAAGTTGTTAAAGTGGTGTGGATAAATAAAAAATACTGAAATTAACTGTGCTTTTTTATTTTCTTTACAGATCCGGTCAAATAATATGGCCGTTGTGCATAGAATATAAAGACTGGGCTAAAGATGGCGATGATGAAACACAATATTCTAGTATCAAGAAGAAATTAGTCGCAGAAGATGATGATTATTTAATTGCAAGTCCTAATCAGAAATTGGCAAGTTCACTCTCAAATAATATATTACCAGGCTTCAAAACGAGTGAGACTATTATTATGTGAAATACATATATCTATGTTAAATGAATTAACAAGAAAAGTGATATGTAATTGTAAAATACTAGTGTATATTTTATATTTATCATCAAACTTTAAAACTAAAGTCTTATTTTATTACAGAATAATTCTATGATTTAAGAAAAAAAAATGTACAGTCAACCAGTAAATACAAAATAACCTTTGTATCTTTTATTAAAATTTATAAAAAAAAAGATGTAGTTCTTAGTTATAAATTGCGGCACTATTTAATTTCATATACTTATTCAAATGTATATCGAATAAGTCAATAATTTAGTGGATTTTTATTTTTCAGCTCTAAACATTCAACTTTCACTATTTTATAATTTATCCAATAACAATACTGCTGACAAAACTTCCGTCAAAAACGAAGTTTTCTAATATAATAATAGATTTCATTTATCTCAAAAACGGCAGAAAGAATAATGAAATTGAAAATTAAACACAAAAGTATGCTAAAAGGAGGTACAATTTGTGATGTTATTAAAAATCTTATTTTACATAAAATATCATTTACGAATTTATAATTTTAAATCACATTAATGTAATATATCTCCGCCTAATGCTGTTTCTCATTTAATTGTACAAGAATTGTTTCAAAATCTATGCAATTAATAAATTGTAACTTTGTGATTATTAACAATTTACAAGCATGATCAATATTACAGCGGCTTTTTTGTAGTAAGGCTCAAGTCTAACGCAAATTTGATACGTCGCTATGTGTTTATTTTTCGCCTCAAAAGTTCTTTATTTTCCCATCGTTAGGGTATTTTGTTTTTTTTTTTTTAATATGGAGCCACAAGTCTTAGAACTGAGCTGTTTTGACAAAATCAGACCATAGTGAGCTTTTCAATTTGTCTATATAAGTATTAATTTGTTTTAAATTAATTTTATTTTAACAGCTAAAATTGCAGGTCTGATTTTTGGCTTTATCATAAGTAGAAATAATATTTATATGAAGTAGCATTTTATATGTTAAGGAAATATGTTAAAATAAAAAACTTTTATTATATTACATTGTTTTATTTTAATTAAGATAAAATATCAATTTGGGCTCAAACAGATTTCCTAGCACTAGTAATATTTTTGACTATATCGATTTTAATTAAAAAAAATAGTTAAAAAATTCAAAGTCTCCGATCCACATAATAAGAAATCTAAATCTCCAAACCATCAAAAATACATTTAGTTAGAACTTAAGCAATAAGTCATAGATTCACTTTTTTGTAAAATTCAAATCTAATGAACACACTCACGGTTTGATAATTTGTAATATTAAAAGGCAAAACCTACTTCTAAAGTTAAAGAAGTAAATTTGGAGAAGAATTTTACTGTTAGAGTTCATCAAGCTTCTATATCAATTCTCAAGATAAAGCTCAAATTTTTGTCAAATAAAAGCAATAGAAATATTTGGTCATTATAGTGTTAAAATTGCCATTAGAATGCAAACAAATTATTAATATACTTATAAATAGCATAGAGAATGTTTTTATGATATATTTTATTTAAACATGAAATTACTGCATAAGTGGTAACATTAAGAACAACTCCAGTCTATATTCTAAAGGCTAATTTAAAAATATTTTGAACAGTACACTTAACTTCTAATATCAAATAATACCGTAAAGAGATTTCCACCCTCCGGAAAAATGCAGCTATCTTTTTTTATGATATGGATGTCTCCGTTTAAATGTACTGATGGTTTTATTTGTTGGATGATATTGTTTCGTTTGGTACTGAGCAATCACCGGTGCTTCGTTTGCTGCTAATTTGTTGATTACAAAATCATCACCTGCATTCATATTCTCCATCATCTTGAGTTTAGCTTCAATTGATTGGATAGCAGTCTTCTTACTTAGTTTCATTTCTGGCTTCGCACCAGCCAGTGCTGGTATGCCCAATTCTGGCTTCGGTTTATCTTGATCGTCCTGAAATATATTAGACGTAGATTTTATTTTGATATCGTAAATTTCTTTTTCATATAATTTTTATGGTTTTGATGAAAACAATCCCTGTACTTTAAATATGAACTCAATTGGAGAGTTTAATAAATTGATTTGTTTTGGAGTCCCTCATATAATTAAAACTTTAATATATTTTCTTAAACAATATGAATGAATAACAATCCCTCATTTATTTAACATTATGCTACATCTAGTACTATGTCACCAAAAACTATTTATTAACCCTTAATTTGATGGTGTCCAGTGTGACAAACAACTAATTAAAAAAATCCACTGAACTAGTCTAGAGAAAATTACGTAAGTATGACTTTACTAAAAAAAACAGTTTTTTTTGCTACAAAAAATTTCGTTGAATGAAGGCTTAAACATTGAAATATTACAAGTTAAAAAAATATGTTACATACAGAAGTTGTTTTGGCGAACTTCACACATATTCTTTTGGAGCCCAATAATTGGCCACTGAGTGAGTTCATCGCAGTGATGGCATCCTTCCGTAGCTTGTAGGTGACAAATGCAAAGCCTCGTGGCTGGCCTGCATTAGGCCCACTCCGGTGGAAAAGCATGTCAAACTTCTCGATGTTTCCGTACACACGGACCATTTTCAATAATTGATACCGGTAAAGTGAAAAGGGTATAGGTTACTGGAGTGACCATCAAACTGATACTGTTTACAATAATATTTTGAACAAAGTAAAAAAAAGTTTTTTTATGTTATATCTCTAAAACAATAGAAGGTATCTAATGAATAAATCTATTTTAAAAGTTTTAGCAATAGCTGCTTTCTTAGAACCAGGCATTTAAATCTTTGAGAACTTCCTAACAGTAATTGAACATTGATCACAAATGTTTAATAGAAGGCATAACAAAAAATAAATATTCATACTCATTAACTCTGAGATCCAGATTTCCAATCCATAGTCTCCTGTCGCTCACTCCATTCTGCTGCATGGGCTCCAAGTTCAAGGGTACCTATAATGGAAGGGTACTTAATCAGCGAAAAGGGGAAACATAGAAAGAGGATACTATCATTTCCTTACAAGAAAAGGGTAGAAAGGGGAGTTCTATAAACCATATTTAGGCCTATGGCACGAACACTTATCAGACAAATCGCGGTATCGTTTCCACTTGACGCCTGTCTTCGCTTTGGTCGTGGTATTTTACTGGTCAAGACGGCCAATTTGTGCAAAAGATATTGCCGTTACTGGTCCTAGCACTGATGAATTTGTACATAAAAGACGGTAATTATTAATTGCAGCTTTTGTTGTATAGAAGAGAGCCATAATAAGAAACAGTACATACAGTTACGTCGTCCATTTTATCGCTTAATGTTCACTATTGTACGTTTACCACATATATTTAAATAAAAGCATCAAAATTATTGTCCCTTACGCGAAATATACATTATAAATCTATATATTTTGCGATATTTTTATAACTGCAGTTGCACCATATTGACATATTGTTTGTCACTGTCACCTTGCTCATCTTGTCCAAAGAGTATATAAAATATATAAAATGATCTTGTCAGACAGACTAAAGAGTAATTTAGGTAGTAACAGAACAAGGACGGAAGAAACTTTCAGAGCGGTGATAGAATACTTAGAAACTTACTTATTTTATGCTTTAAACAATTTATTTAACTAAAAAACCATAAGAAATACGATTATTATAATTACAATACGATTTTTAATCATAAGCTCTAAAGACAAATCTCCAGAACTGTTAAAAATAAAAAAAACACCTGCCAAAAACTGTCAAATTATTATCTATACGTCAAAATCAATATGCAAAACAAAATATGAAAACAAGGTTACATTTTGGGTTTTTTTTACATGATTATATTACACAATTAGAGGAATGAAGAAAGTTATTTTAAAGAAAATACCTGGAGCACTACCACCACCACCAAAATGTGAAATCGATGGTAAAATCACAGATCTATCGTCAAAAACAATTGCGGAACTTTTTGAGCTTCGAGATAGACAGTTAAAGTTATTAAATAACAAGGGATTTATTAATAGATTATCCGATAAGGGTGCAAAAATACAAGAGCTGTATGATAAAATAGTAAAGGAAATAAAATTGAAACAAGAAGAGGACAGTACTTGCAATTTATTGAAAAATTTGAATCTCAACAATGATAGCGTTCAAAATGTTGAGTGGGAAGGTAAACTCGTGAATAAAGAGAATACTTATCTTGATTCTGATGATGACAGTGATCCGGAAGATGTCCTACATATACTTAGTCAGCAAACAGCTCAAGAGAAAAAAGTGAAAGTTATACCACAAGAAAAACCTTTAGTTACACCTGACGATTTAGTTAACATTGGTGAAATTCCACATGTAAAATATTTGGTAGGAAAAGCTGAACAAAATGTGAAAACAAAACCAACTGGTCATTATAAACCATTTAAAACAACAAAATCAGATGTACATAATCCTGAAAAAGAGATTCAGAGAAAAAAGCACAAATATTGGGAGGTAACGGCTGCAACACCACCTCCTATTCTTCATGGTCCTGCAAAGGTGCTATCATTAGAGGAGTCTTTGAAACTTCAGAAACAATATAATGTCCACTTAAAAGAAATTGAAGTACAACATGCAGCTGAAAAGTTATTGTCACGGGCAGGAATAAAAATGGCATCAATTTCAGATGCATCAAAATACGGTAAATATAGGGAAGTTGAGAGTGATAACTCCGCAGAAACATCTGATAACGAAGGTAGTGATAAAGAAATCCATGATGAAGAACCAGAGAGAGGAGGGGTAGTTTTTACAGTTATGAAATAATATTAAAAGTAGTGTGTAAGATAAAGTTTACATATTTAAAAAATGTGTTATTGTATAAAAATTAAATATAGTTTTGCTAATAATCCTTTTATTTATCTAATTTTATCCACCTTACAATATGTTGGAAATGGGACACCAAACAGCTTTAGGAATTACATAAAAATATATTGCAAAGATTTAGATTTTATAGATCTTATAATTTATTCATAAAAACTTGCTATATGGCTTTCCATCAACACTGACTTTCTACGTCCTTACTTTTAACATTGTTGAATATCACAAGTTTGGTCATGTAGGGCAAAAAAGAATGCCAATTCATCACTGCATTGTGAATTCGATTGTTAATCCCTCACAATCAAATTAGGTAAACTTTCACCAAATAATACATATTTAGGTTAAATAGAATTTTATAACCAATAAGCCAATGCTTTTTGTATTACAATAGACAAACTTAAGGGTTAATATTTAACTGCAAGAGCATATATTCGCATTGCAGGTGAGGTTCAATCCAAAGAAAAATATCATCATCATATCACCTATTTTCAAAAATGTTTTTATTTTATTTTGTCTCGCATCAACATTAAGTCTTCAAACCAGTATAATTTATTTGTTAATGTACAATAGAAACAGGATGCTTCCGTATGTTTATTGTACATGACATACAACTTGCCTCCAACATCATTCAGTACTCGGCTATAACGGTTGACAGCTGTTAGTTTGACAGTTAAGTTAGCTGATTGTAACTAGCTATCAAGTTGTCATATAAAATTTCGCGTCCGCGCTGTGTGCACGCATCAAGTGTGCTCGACCCCGAGTGTTAACCTCGAATTAAAATAAAAACAATTGTAAATTTTGTGATTATGGCCCCAATGTCGAACGCAGTCGTAGGCATTGATGATGACCAACGTTTTGCATTAATGAAGGTAAGATTGTAAGCCCTTAACTGTATTTTCTTATTACAATTATTGTGTTTACGTTACATATATTGTTAACCACATTTATGTCAACATTTGAACCCTTTATGAAGCAATGGATATCTACTGGAACGTTGATTCCTTAAAATTTATTATTATCTAAGAAAAACATACATTTATCATACCATATACGTATTATTTTTAGTCATGACAAAAAACGATAATAGAGGTAAATGTGTGCATATGTATACCGAACATGTTTCTGACGTAAATAATAGAACATATCTGTTTTGGTTTTTGAGAACAATAAAAAAGTCAACCATGGGAAAGTTTTGGGTTTAATTTCCCTGTTTTTATTGCATTAAATTCTTGTTTTAAATCAATATCCTTATCTTGAGGTTAATAACTTTAATGTGCATTGTGTATTGTCGCCTATGCCTTAGTTGTTAATATTAATCGACGAAAAAGTATCGACTGACTTCCAAGTTACTTTTAACTTGCAAATGTTTTTTTCCGTTTGCGTAATTTTTCAAATAATCTTCACGAACATTTGTCGTAAAAAATCGTCAATGCCATAATCTTTACCCAGTTATTACTTATTTAGTTTTCCATACACTATGCGAAACGAAACGAAAGAGCATGTTATTTCAAGGTCACGATATACAATTAAGCTCGAATGCATCGCTCAGCGCCAAAGAAAAAAAATCTAATAAACAACCTATTCTATGCATTATGTATAAATTATTATAAATACCTAGAGTATGAATTAGAACTGTAATTTTAACTTTAAATGAACGTTTTGTGCAATACAAAAACATAGTAAAACATTTTTGATAAAATTTGTTGTAGAAATGGAAAAAATTTGACAACCACAAAACTGTTGCAACTTTTGATATATCGTAAATACAAAGTATTATACATTGTTAAAGGTCATAACACTGCAGCTAAAAGATAACGCGATTATATCAACTGTTATTTAATTGATAAATATTATGATGACGTCTAATTATTAAATAGTAGCGGTTGCCTGTGACTTTTTCCGCGCGGAATTAAAAAAAACTACATAGTAATAAATATAGACCCTGTCAGTAGGAGATAGTGTAGCTTCCATACAGTGGAAGAATTTTTTAAATCGGTTCAGTAGTTTCGGAGTCTATTCAATGCAAACAAACAATCCTTTCCTATTTATAATATGAGTATGCTCAATGTATAGATTAATCGTGTATTTGTCAGATATAAATATATTTATTAGGTTTATCATATGACAATCTATGCATTGATCAAAATAGTTAGGCACATAATCTATGACTTTTTAAAACCAGCTGCCTATCTCGAAAAACTGACGATTGTAAGTTGCCGCTAGTCTCTATGTACGTGAGTTTTCACTGCTGTGACATAACCATATTGTTATTGGAAAACCCGAAATAAGAATATGTTTTCGTACAAGTGTCGAAACAGTGGAAATGTACTGCTAAATTGTCAGAGGGTTGCGAGTTTTTTGCGCTGTTAGCCGATTAGTTGACAGTCAACCTATTAGCTAAAGCGTAAGGTTCTTTTTAATTAAAAGCGACAAATTGCTTGTTAAAATAACAAGTATTATCCGATTAAATTATGTAACAAAGTAAACGCTAAATGTAACTAGTAGTATGGAAGTGTTTTGAAAGTGTAACGGTATTAATTAAAACGAGATTCACCGTTGCAACGCAAATTACTGCGAAATACGTCTCACTCCTAGTGAAGTACCCAATGCTCATCTACAAGGAACAATTGTGTAATTAATTTTAGTATTCCAAAATTTTCTCTTTCTAATTTGCAAACTATATCTTAGCTATTTAATACACGCATCTGCTAATTAGCTAATGAGTCATATTATAAAGTAAAAATAACACGGGCAGTGCAATTTCTAATAATTTTGTAAAATATATGTCCAAATTAATCTGAATGTTTCTTTTTACTGTGTGCCTGTATATTTTAATGTTTTAAAATAATTAACGTCGTCGTCGTATATTTATGTATCAACATTGTTAAACCTCATATATAAGACATTATTTTTATTGGTGAAAGCTGTAATATGGTATTGGATGTTATGAAAGACTTACGTAGGATAAGAAAAGGTTACGGCATAACACTTTGAACTTAAAAAAGCTTAAAATATCGTCAAAAATTGTATCAAAACTCTACCCTTCTATTCATCTTTATAAGTTACTAGCTGTCGCCCGCGACTCCATTCACGCGGAATAAAAAACAACCTTAATAAGTAGCCTATGTGTTCTTCCATGCTATTTTCTACATATGTGCCAAATTTCATCGAAATCCGTTACGCCGTTCTGGAGATACCTTGAAACAAACATCAATTCATCCATCTAAGCATTCGCATTTATAATATTAGTAAGAAGTAAGACTTTCTGCTACTTATTATTTCAGTTGAGTCTACTGTTTATGAAACGGTTACGAGTATTTCCGTTTATATATAACATTTATATAATTAAAATTATTTAAATCTAAAATATTTTTATTCACGGTTCAAGGAACAAAGGTAACCTTGATATGAATACGGATTGATTAATAAGACGAAGTAGCTTTTGAATAACTTATATAAAATATGTAATTTATATGCATATCAGCACCTAAAGACGAGACACGACAGTCGTAAATCAAACTACGAAGACGCTATTTTTAAATATTAATCTAACTAAGTTATTTAGTTGCATAAACAGAAGCAAAGCAAAAGCACATCAATCTGCTCCCTTCTTTTACATTATCTCTTCTCGTTACAATACAATAAAATCATCTGGTGAATGACGAAATAATGGCAAAAACTGTTCTATTCCAAACGTGTTTTTACCGCTAAGTATAGAAAAAAAATAATATATACTAAATACTTTGTAACTAACTCATCTTAGATTATATTGCAATGGCAATATTATATTACTAGTTGAATTGGTTTTGTCAGCGGAGTGTTAAAACTTAGTGGCCTTTGTGTTCTTCCAGATTGTGCTCTATCTATGCCAAAGTACACCAAGATCATTTCATCATTACAAACATATAAGTAAAAGAAAGACGACGAAGAATGCGGTAGGTAAAATGATAGAGAGCGACTAATTTATAATAGCCACGACTGAGTAGTAATTTTTTACTTCCTTTTGTAAAAGTTACGACTACGATGAAGTGTTATCTTGGCCACTTTCTTCCGTATAATGTTATGCATTAACATTTTCTATCTAACGACACTAGTAATATTGTTGCGTTCAGATGTGTAATGTATTTTTGATTGCGACTACACAAATGTGTAATTTCCTAAACGTTTCTATATTTAATGACTAAGCATAGTTAACTTTTATGTCTTGGTATATTACACAATTGATGAGATATTAGTCTTCACGGAAGTGGTAACAGATTATATTGTACTTTAGACAGATAAAAAAATGTTTGTACTGTTGTTTTCCAACTCAAGATTATATAAGTTATTGCCTATAATTTGATTTTTTATGTATATATTATGTAAATAAATTTCGTTACTAAATTCATTGTTGAAACACTCAATAAAGCGAACGCATGAAGCATTATTCAAAGCTTTAAGAGTCAATTTTTACTGTCATTTTGTTGAGAGAAATAGCAAAAGGTTATTGACCAATGACTTTCACTGAATGATAGATCTGCATCGTGTATCATTTTCATCTAATGGCGGCTTCACATTAACGGCGTGAATTCACGGCACAAGTCATGCCCTCCACATTCACGGGATGTTCAATTATTCTTCTTTCATTCAGCAATTATTTTGCTTTGGAAACATATCACTGTTTAGACGTCCAAACGAAGATTAAAACCGTTGTAAAAAAGGACGTGGTGGATGACGTCATTAATCTTATACTCATTATATTAAAAAATAGACTGGCACAAGGCCATGAATTAATAATGTGTAGAAAGTGAACATGACCCCTTTGTCGCCGTACGAAATATCAACACTGTCCGAAGAACAAGGCGCAAAACGAGGCATACGTACGCGAACCACGCAAAAATCATCCACATTCACGTTCACACCTGCTCATGGAGTTTCACAGTACTAATGTGGAGCAGCCATAATAAAAATTGATCAGAAACAACTTTTTGATGTCTAACCAAGTTTTGCACAATTGTTACATGTTGTACAGGGTCCAAATGTTCGTCATAAAACATTAACAATAGTTAATAGTTATGTCACGTTTGCTAAGGTGACATTAAAGTGTGATATGATTGTTAATGAATATGTTGTATTGTCGTAACAAAAGTATATCTTAAACATGAATTATTTTTTATTTCAAGTAGCACACGGTTGATCTTTTATTTTTCTTTTGAAATCGCAGCTATATTCCAAGGAATACTGCAAATATTATTTGCTTTACTGAACTGATGAAAACATATTAAATTCAGACTGTCTTCAATAACAGAGGAATCTCCATAATCGCTAATAATCGCAAAGGGAATTTCCCTTAAATAGTACGTTTTACTTAATTAAGAGTGTAATCTAGTATTAGAAATGTACTAATTAAGGGACCGCGAATGATCTTGATATTTCACTTATAACACTATAATCTATAACGATTTTGAAATAAAAAAGGAAACATAATTGTAAGTCCTTCGTCATTGTAAATACATTGCAAGATGCAAGTCGCGATTGCTTGTTGCGTTCACCTCACGCCTTGACCTTGGTACACGCTCTTGCAACACCCTGTATGGACGAATCATTAGCACTTAGTGTTTGTGCAACGCACTTAGGTGCCGTCTAATAAAATCTGACTATAAATATAATCATATGAAACATGTTAAGATAAATGCAAGCGTTAGTTTCAACTTTTTACACATTTAAAAAAAATAAAACCTGTTCTCTTGTTTTGTGGCTTAAGAAATTCTCCATTTTTTGTACCATTTGGGTTATAAGTTATAACCTGTTTATACGGATCTGTATTTGTAACTAATATGTATATACGTCATCATCATCATCAACTTGCCCTTATCCCTATCGAGGGTCGGCACGGTATGTACTACTCCTCCATACATCTCTATCAGCCGTCATATCCGAATCTACCCCCTTCTTACGCATATCCTCTTTCACACAGTCATTCCATACTTTTTTTGGTCTTCCCATACCCTTGTAGCCATCCACATTCAATCTCATTACTTTTTTGCTTATATCATCATCATCCCTCCGCATAACATGTTTGGACATGTTGTGGTTTGGACCACGCTTATCTTTTACTCCTCAATTTCCCGATCACTGGCGCTACTTTCAAATTTCCTCTAATATAACTAATATGTATATACGTAGATTTTATTAAGACGTGGAAAATTTTAAAATAAAGTTTGTCTCACTAAACCTTCCATTTTGCTTCTCGGAGAGTAGAAATTGGAATAGGTCCGTCAAAACTATCAAAGTAATAATGATAATTAAATAAAAACACATTTATTTATTGTTTTAATTTAATTTTCTCGGTGGCCAGTGCTAGTTTACGTATATTGCAAAGACAACCTGCAGATGCTTCCTGAAGCACTGGGTCTTTAGAGCCAATCGTTTCTAAGAGAAACTGCACCACGCCAGCCTGTGAAAATAATAAATAATATATTTAGTTTATATAAAAAGTTCCTAAATAAATTTTAAACAACTTGTTTGTAATAATAAGGTTTAATTTGCTTTCCAAAACTTTAAAATAAATAGTTAAGTTTTTAAAATGTCAATATTTTCTCGAACCTCATTCTCTTTGCAATGTAATAATAAGAAATTTTAATATTAGCACATCTTACATAGACACAAATGTTTGACAGCTAACATCAAATTGATTTATTTATGTTTTGTTTACAAAAAGACTCGTTTCGCAAACATTTCCAGACAATCATAAACATTGATTTTTGACTACAATTTAAATTTTACGAGATGAAAAAACGCACAATATAATTTGATAGCAAGGACTCAAAGTACCAAATTTTTTGTGCTCATTGGTTGCAATTTTATTGTTATGTTTGTATTGCTTTTGTGTACTAAAATGATATTACGACCATTGTTTTTAATTATAATGAAGCTGCGGATGAGGTTATAATGCTGCTGCTAGAGGTTAAAGGGTCATCTTTCCAATCTTGGAAACCTCATTAAATATATAACACAATATATTATAATTAGTAACATATGACATTATTCCAGCATAACAGTAATTAAATATATACATATATAATATATAAAACTGTGTAAATATTTGTCCCATTATATGCAATAAAAACTTTATTGCATATAACTATGGCAACAAACTAATTAAAATAAATGACTACACTGTAAATATCAAGAAACACACAGAAAAGCAGAGTCATTAAGTATTATAAACTTTGTATTTTAAACGTTTAACAATTACTTTTAAAAACCATAAATGTATGAAAAAATCCCCCTTTGCACTCAAGAACACAACAATAATCTTCTATAGGACTGTCTTAATTATATAGAGTACTGGGTGTAAATATTAGCCTGACGCCTCTAAAAGTACTGGCTGGCGTCCTACCAGAGTCCAGCGCTCAGGTAGCCTATAACCCTTGGCAACTTGCCCTACTCTTATGCTTGTCGAAGAACAAAGATATTTAGCATATACATTCAATAGATATGACATTATGACCCAAATCGTAAAAAAATGTTAAAAAAAACTCTACTATTGGTAGAGCTTAGAGTAATTGTACTGTTAGGAAGAAAATCCGATCTGTGCCGGTGTACTGGCACAACACTAGCCTTACTCAAATGTCGACGTTTCCGTCTCCTCACTATTCATTCTGACACTTCAATAGGTAATGAAAGCGCGCCATTCGCGCCAAAGGATTCTAACTAAAGTACTTACAAATTCCCGTAATTTCCGCTCTATAACGTTCTATAGTATGAAATTTGTATCGCTTTGCTGAAGTTTTACTTACTGCATGCATGGTGACACAATTGATAGAGTAAAAGGAGAGATGGTATAGGGCGAGTGCGGTGGCACGATGTACGTTGGGGTCTCGTGACGTCATATAGTTGACTAAGGGTGTGATAGCACCGCGCTTCCCGAACTCCTGCCGGTTCTGTGCCCAGTCACAGCAGTACGCGATCGCCACGCCCAGGTTAGCGCGCAGATGGTCATCGGTGGTACTTACTGAAAAATAATCGATCGAGTCAAAGAAAGACAATTAAACTAGTGGAAATAGAGTCTAAGAGTAATCATAGTAAAAGTCAAGCGGCCAGTGTCGCCTGTCTACTCGTGCTAATCGAAAGTAAAGCAACTAGCTGGTAATACTTTGATTTGAATTTTTTTGCATAGTTTATTTTTAAATTTAGTAGCAACATGACAAACTTTAGCAACAGTCATCGACCACAAGTACCTAGAAGGTTAACAAAGATTGTGTAACGGTTAAATCAAATAAACTTTGAAGTCATGGCCAAAGCAAGAGATGTCCGCTCATTGAAATGCAAGTTCCGTTAAACACACAATGCGATAAAAGAATCGACAAAAACGATGATAGTGTGCGTTATTATGCTGTCTTTTGAATACTAGTAAACATTGGACTTATGTTTAAAACTTTCACGTTATCGCAATTAATTGTTATCAACGTTTATGCAACATTTACGATAAAATTGTTTTTAAATTAGACTTCGTAAATTACAATTATTGACAATGGTTACATAATGATGTAAACATTTACTGGATTTTATATTTTAGAAAGTGAAAAGTTAGATTATCTCATTGTAGCTCCGGTACGAACATACATTTATATAAAAATACATTGAAGCTCATGATTTTGGTATTCCACTGAAGTTGATCAGTAAAGTTGATTAACTATTCTCCACCAAAGGGGACGTGTATGGCTTACTCAAGGACATAACAAAACAATACATACCTAACTTGGACAGTTTAGCCACGACACCATGATCAGAAATCACAGCTAAATTCTCATTGTCTTTAGCGATCGTAGCAATTGCAGCACACACGGCGGATAGTACATTATGGTCGTCGGAGTCCAGTAAATCTACGGTCAATTCCAAAGCGCCCACAAACGAGCGGACCATTTCTCCGGAATCCGGAGCGTTTTGAACACAGGGACTCAATGCTAACGCTGCATTCGTTTGCACTTTCTTAGAGTCATTCTTCAACAAGGACCAAATTAATCTGACTCCATCTAATTCGTCTATTTGCATCATACAATTATGTTCTTTTGCACATTCCATCAAAACCAATGGTACGTTCTCCAATAACGGTTTATATGTATTGTTCAGATGATGTACTGTAAACAGAAAGATATTTGACGATGATTTGAGTAATTGATAAAATTAATTATTCTTTGGTTCTTACTTAACATTGGAATGCCACCGGAGGCGCGTATCTTCTCTCTATTCGGCGGGTATTTAGCACATTCTGCCAACGCTCCAGCGACATTTGTCAGAACACCATCATTTTCATCATCAAGCAGTCGAACCAATATCGGAACTGCACCGAGGAAGTCTAGTTTTTTGACACTAGCCTCACTGTTGGCACATTTCCAGAGTGCTCCGGTCACCGCAGCCATTAAAGGCTTGTTTTCTCTATTTGTGGTATCTTTTGCGGCATCTATTAGAAGCTCTAATCCCCCAGCTTCTCTTATCATGTCTCTAGTAATTGGATCACTTGCACATTTGTATATGGCCAAACTACAATAAGTCTGCAATAGAAAAATAAAAGTTAGTTTATAAATAGGCAAAGAAACATATTACAGTATAACATACCTTTAAATCTTTATCTTCGTTTGCCAAATGTGTGATCAAATCATTGACCATTTTTTCTGTTTGTATCGCCAACTGAAAGGAGGTTTCGTTGGCACACATTTGTAGAAGACCGACCGCAGGCACGGCGACATCGAGATGTACGGTCTTAAGCAAACGAGCTATCAAAGGTATCATGCCAAACTTTCTCATAGCCTCACGGTTTCTTTGCGAAGCAGACATTGACCACAGCGCTTTAGCACCAGCTCGAGCAATATCTAGAAATTGTAATTCTTCTAGATTCAACTCTTCTCTTGGCGTCACCAAATATCTATGAAAGACAATACAAACGTAACTTTTTTTAATAACTTGGAGACATTCATTATTTAACACAATTTAATGCAATTATTACCTTTCTTTAATATCCAGTAAATCAATTAATTTTGGCAACCCACCAAACTTTCTACAGAATTTCCTTGTCTTACGAATCCTTCCCAAATTCGCAATCGTCTCAGCCGCTAATATTTGAACATCCTTGGCAGGATCTGACAATAATCCGACCAATAAAGGAATAGCACCTAGGTCTGTAACCTTTTTTCTTATTTCAATGTTTGGTGAGATATCTTTTAGAACTGCCAAGCTGCCGAGAATACAGCAAAGGTCTCTTGTTTCTAATAAATTAACAAGTAATTCCAACCCGCCGATTTCTTGTATAGCTCTTTGATTGACTTCAATCGTTAAATCGTGATCCTTTAGACAGGATAGTGCGACCATTGTAGCCGTTTGATTTCCAGCCTTCATGTACTTGACAAGCTTTTGTATATGCCAGTACTCTGGTGGTATTTCTGAAGACTTGATAAGATCTGCCCAGTTGTCTTCAGAGGGCGTGGTCGAGGATGCTGATGAGGCTGACGTATCAGATCCCTCTGTGACCATTACTATTCTCGGCAGTCCAACCGCATCCTGCCCTCCTTCCATACTGAACGCCGAAATGTTATCGCCTTCCGCCATGATTTATCTAATAACTACGTTCACAAATAAATAATTAACTTGATAAATAAAATATAGTATTCTAAAAGCGCGGTATGAACATTGAGTTTTCAGTATTTTATTGACTAGTGATATGTCAATACGGTTGCTAAGCAACGCTGCTTGATCGACGAAAAAAAATGACAGCAAAATAATAGCCGCGAAAACACATTCCTGCAGCCGGCACGTGCATGTCAAAGCTGCAAGCTAGATTCATTTTACACTCATACTGAGATATGGCATCAAGGCCGTATTGCAACTTTTTTTTGTGACTGAGTAGTCACTGATTGCCTTGAAGAGGCATTTATAGCTTCACCGGGCTTGAGGTGGCCGAGCGCAAATGGCGCTTAGCCTAAACCTCGTTTAAGAGTAACAAGACTCGAAGGCTCCCTCAGGAGCCTCGGCTCGGGCTGTTACTTCGTTATAGTTACCGGATTGGGAGGTCACCGAGCTCTTACATCGCTTAGGTGGACGCTCCATGGAGTGACTGGTCTCAAGGGCCCCCGAGAGGGGACCTCGGTTTGGGCTGTCACTCATTACGCGTTTAGCATTTCGATTCAAGGGCGCCCGAGAGGGCCGAACTTCGGCTTGATCGGTTGCTATTATCTGATTGCTCCCATATTGCAACGGGGTTGGTAAGGAATACAAAATTGTATTTAACACAAATGCTCTCATAAAGCATAAAACATAATTTTCTTTATACAAAAGCACATTAGCTGTAAATAAATGGCATGTTAGAATATTAATTTACGTAATCGTGTACGTAACAAATTTGTTTCTAGGTTAGATTAAAACGCATTAAACTTAGTTTAATTAACATAATTTAACATTAAACGCATACATCGTTCTTTGTTAACAAATAACTGGCAATTAACTCTTGTTTTGTTTCAGTTTCGTCGGAGCGTTCGAGATGTTCTAAAACCGGAACATAACGACCACTACCTTCTTAGATGGCTCCGTGGTAATTATCATTTTCAACACTTTATACTCTACTTTTTACGGTGATATGTTACCTTCGATCATATATTATCAGTGTAAAGCCACGCGTCCATTGGCCGCGCCGGACGCACCGCACGCACGGATTAAATGGATTTGCTTTGCCTTTCGATGCGGACGGCGCAGATGATGGACATAGCATAGCGCATGTAAAATCATACGTGCATGCCTGCGGTGCGTCCGACACGGGCCAATGGACGCGTTTTTTTAAAATGTAAACAAATACCATCAATATAAAAGCTTCATTGTTAACACACTATTTACGTTTTACATCAGCATAATCAAATTCGTCGTTACTTCTTGCGTAACATATTTTGATCTCATATTCGCGCCAAAATCTCTCGTTTTTCTTTTCATTATCTTTTTTTATGTTAGTGGCCAGTTTTTATGTAAAAATTATTATTTAATTAATTTTTTATTATACAAATCTCATTCAGTTATGAGCAGTCAAAGGCTGAAAGACGTGACATTGCAACATTTAGGATTAATTACAATTCTATGATGACAGTTTCTTTCCCTAATGATCCGAATTTAATTCTTTGACTGTCAAAAAATATTACATTAGATTTTTTTTTAACTTACTATCAAGTGGGTTTGTGGTCACTGGTTTATTTATAATATAAAAAAAAACTTAGGTATTTCGAAATGTGGCAGTAATTTATAAAATAACCAAGATAATTAACACAGGTATACTTATAAATTATGCTCAACTGACAGGAGGATAATCTTACGGTTTTACAATTTTTAATTTTTTTTGTGTTATAATATTTTGACTCATTATGATTACGACTAACAAATGGAAAAACACAAATTAATATTGAGTGAAGTCAGGGGTTATCGTAACCTTGAATCTATTTTCCTTATGGATGAGGTTTTTAAATAAATGTTAAATAAAATTTATTAATGTTACTAATATACTGGCGTAAAAAATGTGTTAGTTAATACCATTTTCCACTAACGCGACGCTACATTCGAATTTTTTTGAGCATTCTTGTGACATATCTGTAAGGATCTTTGCGTTTTATATATTATGTATATCAAGGTTTTTTTAGTATAAGTGATATCTATACTAAAATTATTAAGCGGAAAAGTTTGTTTGTTTAAACGCGATATTCTCAGGAACTACTGGTCCGATTTGAGTAGATAGTCCATTTATTGAGGAAGGCTTTAGGCTATATAACATTTCGAAGCCTCAGTAAGAAATGTTGCAAAAACGGGAAAAACACATTTGAGGACTTTCGATGCGTGCGCTGCATAAACGGTTTGAGTCAAAAAATATGTATGAAAGCATTATTCCTTTTTAATATGTCTATAATATATAATGTTTAGATGAATGTATGGATAAATGGATGTTTGAAGGTATCTCTAGAACGACTTAACATACATATAGAACATAGACTGGGAGAACATATAGGCTATTTTTTTTTATTTCCGCGCGGATGCAGTCGCGAGCGACCGCTAGTATATCATAAGCATCTTGTCTCATTCTTTCAGCCATTCGTATAAAATGTTGTTTATCTACAACACGAATAAATCACTGTCAAAAAAATAACACAAAAAATTTACATTACTTATTTCTTGGATGTAATCATAATGTAAGATTAAGATTTATCTTATAATTTAGCATAATGATCTTTTCATGATTAAAAAAATATTAAATTAAAAAAAAAAGTTGCACAATTGTCTACTGCCATGAGTCCGCCTGATTGTTTTATAAATATACCACTTGTTAGCCGTTTAGAGATGTCGCGTATACCAATTTTTAAACAAACGCAACCCTGAGACGACAACCATCGTGGTAAAGTTATTTAAAGAATGCATTATACAAGATGACGCCAGATAATTAATTTAAAAAAAAACTTAATTAACCTATGTTGTGTTCTTCAAGACTATGTTTTACATATGTGCTAAATTTTAATAAGATCCGTTGAGCTGTTTCGGAGATGCTTTCTAACAAACATCTATCCATCTAAACATACGCATTTATTTTAATAAATTACTGAATAGTAACATTTATGTTAATTTCAAAGTAATTGCTCTTTAAGCAGGTTAAGAAGGACCATTATTGCATATTTCGTAATTTAGAAAGGATCTTGTTCATTGCCTTGAAGTGCAATTCGAGAAAGGTAGAAATAATAAGATTTCAATTTAAAATTGCGATAATGACGTATTAAGCAATTCCCCAAATGTACAAAATGATTTCACAAAGTTTGAACTCGATTAACTGCATAACGAGTTGATTTTTAAGAGTAACTAACTGTCGCCCGCGACTCCGTCCGCGCGGGATTAAAAATAGATGTTGGCCGATTTTCAGAGCTACTCAATATGCTCACAAAATTTCATGAGAATCGGTCAAGCCGTTTCGGAGGAGTATGGAAACGAAAATTTTGACACGAGAATTTTATAAGATAAGTGTAATATTATAATACAACAAACGATAATATAATATATAGCATAGATATAGAATTAATAAAACATTAGAATTAAAAAATTGTATTGTTTTTAATGTTTTGTTGCAGCGCGGCAATGGAATCCGGAAGCTGCTGAAAAAATGTTACGAGATGTAAGTAACCTTTTTAAAGAACACGATTTCAATATAATATTTTACTTATTTGGCTTAAATATAATACTAGCCGTCGCCCGCGACTCCGTCCGCGTTGGTATATAAAAAAAACTTAATTAGTGTAGCCAGCCCATCCATCCACATCACATCCATCTAAACATTCGCATTTATAATATTAGTAAGTTAAATAAAAAGAAACTCTGACAGGCATAAATTCGAAAAAAAAATATGTCCTATGTCCGTCTCCTGGCTCTAAAGCTACCTCCTCACCAATTTTCAGCCATATCGGTAAAGCCGTTCTTAAGTTATAAATAGTGTAACTAACATCACTTTCTTTTATTTATATATATGTGGTAAATTCTATTTGAAATACTATTCTTTTTCTATTAGTCCAAATTGCTTACTAAGTCTAACGCGATTTTCATTTAGCGCGTAGCCGCGCGACTCTGGAAACGCGCCACCGACAGTTGCCATTGGGTCAGAGTAACGTAGCTAACCGCTAGTGGACGTATCCCTTATAGAATCAATATCTCCATAGTATTTTTATGACAGTCACTAGTTTGGCGTGAGAAATGGGGCATTGACACTACACTAGACACGTGGAAGGCTCCTGAAGCACTCGAAAAACACTTCCCCAGTGGAACAACGGGCTTCGACAAGGAAGGATCGCCTGGTAAGTTAACGAATAATTTCCGATTTGTGTTTTAACATAATACGGACAGATATTTAATTTTTATATTGTTACTAATATTCCCGATACCACAAAGTATGTTTCTTGTAAATGTTATTGTGGGTGCAACACATAATGTTCTCTCTGTTTGTTCAAAAGAAATGAGAGAGATGTCATTATGTGTCAATACAAGTGTCGAAACATGGTGACATGCTTATATTTTTGATTCAAATCTTTTTCTAATGTTTTAGTCATTGTTGTCCCGTTCGTGGGTCTGGATGTGTGGGGCCTGCTGCACTCCGTCACCAGGACCGACCTCATCCGCATGATCCTACGTCACCTGGAGAATTACCTCGCTAGTGCAAGCAAACAGTCGCTCGTACACGGACCTAATGCACTCAAGGTATTAATTCCGCACTTGAACAAAACAGACACTTCCTTAGTTATTGTGTTTTTTCCCTCCTTTTTTTTTAAAAGTTCTTTTATCTTTACATTATAATGTCTGATTTGTAATCAAGAGTTTGCCTTCTTTATTTATTATTATTATTAAATAGTGCCATCTCAGTTTTTTCAAGGAAACCGTGAGGGACAGAAAAATGTCATTTTATTTACATAATAATGACATTTAAGATTGTAAATGACCTTTACTCATCATTTATTATCTTATGTATAATTATATTTATAAATAAAATAATTTTGTCACCAGGTGACAGTGTTATTTGATCTAGAAGGGTTCAACATTAGGCAGTACGCGTGGAAACCTGCAGCCGAGATGGTGTTCACTCTCCTACAAATATATGAGGCTAACTATCCGGAAATTTTGAAGAAATGTTTTATTGTGAACGGTTAGTAAATTATAAGAACAGGCTGAATTCTGTTCAGCTATAAAATTAGAAATTTGTTGTTTAAGCCTAACTACTATTTATTTAAGACTAGCTGCCCGCGACTTCGTCCGCGTGAAATACTGTCATTGATCTGCGCGCGGTACTTGGACATTGCAACATTACTTTATTTTAAAAAAAAGATATTTTTCTAAAATGAACGCAGCCTAAGTTACTCCTTATTAATTCAGCTACCTGGTAATATAAGGCCCATCAAAATCGGTCCACCCAATTTTATTTATATGCATAGATGGGATGAACTAACAAAAATTATGTTTTCTCTTCATCTTTCCAGCTCCAAAGGTCTTCTCGTTGGCGTTTTCAGTGATAAAGAAGTTTATGCATGAGTATACAATATCAAAGATAAAGATTTATGGTACGGATGAACGCAAGTGGCAGGCGGCAGTCCTTGAAATGATCGACAGAGAGCAGCTGCCCGCGCACTACGGCGGTACCTTGGTGGATGAGAATGGTGATCCGAGATGCAGTCTTATGGTAAGCAAGCACTAATTGTTCATCTGTTATGGATGTCCAATGAGTATATCAACTAACTAGGTAATGCTCTAGTTCTTTCATGAGAGTCTTTTATGTCTATAGAAAGAAGACCAATCAGCAGTACATTTAATTGGGTTTTTAATCTTCGTCTAACCATAGTTTTTGTATGTTTTGCGCCAAGGAACCGCGTCAACTCTTGAAAAACATAATATTACCTTAATTAAGTCGTTATTTCATAGAAAAAACACCATGTTTCATGAGATTAACTGTTTTTCTTACATGATATAAAGAAGTTTTTTTATAAAATCACTATTTCAATAGTCAATAATTATTCTTGTGTGACTTAATACTTTTGTCACGTAGGTAAAACCAGGCGGCAAAGTTCCTAAAAGTTACTATTCAAAGAACGCCCCCAGCGAGCAGAACAAGGAGTACAAACGAGTCACAGTCAAGACTGGAGAGAAACATTCTGTTGACTTACTCTGTATGGAAGAAGAAAGCGTTTTAAAGTACGTAAATATTTATTATTAGGACAAAATATACTTCACTAATCTATATTTTTTTGTCAGTCAGACTGAGATTGTGAGTTTTATCGCTAATTTAGTACGTATGTTACCCATTAACTAGTTTGTTTGTTTAGTTGTCCTTTATCTCTCACTTTCCAGTAAATATTCCTTATTTGGGTGGTTTCTTCTATTCTTAATTAATCTCTAAATCGCTTTATTTATTAAATTATTATTGCATTTTCAGATGGGAATTCGGTGTGGACAGTCATGATATTAAGTTCCTGATAAAACGTAAGGACGAGGAGGGCAACGAGAGTTTGGTGCACGGACCCCGCAAAGTGGCGGAGGGACCCGTCGATATAGGCTTCCTGCCCGTCACTGGACCTGCTACTTGTAAGTTCAACACTTGTATTCTTTAGCCCGACCAACTGATGGGTAATTTCTTGACTGATTTCGATTTATGAAAGACTTCTTTATGTTTTATGCCAAATTATTATAGTTGATAATGAGGCTAAAATACATGAGCCATTTGCCGTCTTTTCATTTCTTTACTAGCTGTCGCCGCGGAATTAAAAAAAACATAATTAGTAGCCTATGTGTTGACTATTTTCTATATGTATGCCAAATTTCATCATTTTATCAAGATCCGTTCAGCCGATCTGGAGGTACCTTCAAACATCCATCCCTCTAAACATTCGCATTTATAATACTATTTATTGTAAAAATAGCTCAACACTTTTAATAGTGTTAGGAAGAAAATCCGACAGTGTGCCGGTGTACTGGCGCAACGCTAGCCTTGCTAAAATGTCAAGGTTTAGGTTCCCTTACTATTCAATCTGACACTTGACTTTGTAACAAAAGCGCGCCATTCGCGCCAAAGGATTCTAACCAATAATGTCTAAAAATAGTTACCTACTTTATTTGCAGATTCTGTGATATTCGACAATAAAAGTGCTTATTTGCGTAACAAGAAGGTGTTTTACGATGTACTGATATCTGTCCCTGAGAGAGATCTCAACATGTCGGATGAACCCGAAGACGCCCTGGAGGCCGCCGACACCACTCAGAACACAGAGGGTGCTCAACTTTAAACTGATGCAAAAGTAAAACACGTTTAGTACTAGCCAAAGTCGACGCGAGCAAATCAAGGAGTGGAAGGAGGCTAGTGCTAAGAAAAATTTTATTCCAAAGAGAATGCTTTTTATCAACATGGTACGATAGACGATTCATTATGCCCTTATACCGAAGTGGCCGAAAGTTAAATACGGTTTGTGTTTTTTTGGTAATAAACTAATAATTACAAAGATGTAATATTGAACATTAATTGTTAAGTTTTTTGTAGATACTAGTTTTGTTTTAATTAGATTATTTTATGTAAACATGCTTCTATATCTAGGAAGTAATTTTACGTGTGTACAAAATGAAGACATAGTTTCGTGTAGGTTTTATTTTTAAATTTTAATTATAATGTGGTGTTAAAATTTTGTTAAAGCAATAAAAAATTATTCATATAAAAACACCATGTTACAATGATATCGGTGTAAAATATTTGCTCAAAAATATAAGATATTTTTATTATTATGTAGAGCGTAGTCTGTGATAAATTAATTAAAATATTCCAAAAATCAGCAGCAATCTTCTTCATGAATCCAATTATCATGGATGTTTTGGATGTTTCTCACTAGGATGACCTATCCATGGTAATAAAAAAAATCTATTAGGCCTATTGATTGGTAGGCTCAATGGGAAACACCTTTTTTAGTTCAGTAGTGTAGTTTTTTCGACCTCAAAATGCTCTCTAACAGAAGAAACTGTATTATACATAAAATTGTTAATATTTAATTTTAAGTTTAATATATGAATTTCGCTGTGGTTTTGTATTTGCTTTTTAATAAAATTAAGCGAAAAATAATTTTTTATTTACTTGATATTCCATTCATTTTAAGTTTTCAAACATGTAACTGATGAGTATGTATAAGTTAATATATGCATGAATGAAATCGGGGCAAAATTGAAATTTTTTAAGTATTTTTGTCCCTTCCAACTCAAATACCTATTGATAATGACAAACACGCAATCACAAAAAACAATTTATACACAATATTTTATTTTTAAAAATATACACATTTATTGAAGTATTTACTTAAGTATACATAATCATTTATATCGGCAAAATATACCGCCTTACAAACGCACAAAGAGATGGACTACAAACATTGGTTTAAAATGTAGAAAAAAATATACAACAAAACAGCAAATTGTTGAGCACTCTATAAATATATACCAGTTTTATTGAATAAAAAAAAATGACAGTTATTCAACGAAAATGTACTAAAACAAATTATATATGGTTAACACAATTTCCTCAAGTCTGTCTGTATACATAGAGTTCTTAAATTACATTTCTTGTATACTCAGTCGTCTTCCTCAAACAGCATTTGCAAAAGATCTCTCTTTGTACACTGACTTCCTTCAAGCCGCTGCACTCCTTTCCACTTGATTATTGTTGGAATAACAAGGAGCTTTGTGCGACTGTCTGTCCTGAATGGACAGGCTTTGTCTTTCCAGCTGAAAAAAAATATTGAGTAATGATAGATGTATACTAGTGTTTATAGAATACAAGACTTGTTTATACAGTGTTTTTAAATATTGTTATACATTTTAACGGGAAAGTAGAATCCACCCTCTTCAATATCAATTTAACATGTGCAATGCCACCCACTTGCCCGGCAACCACTTTTATACATGAACAATATATAAAGTAGCAAGGAACATGTTAAAATTATGTCTAGTATGTCAATAGAGGTTTATGGATTAGGTATAAAATTACATTGATAACAAACTAGGTCACATATTGCTTAGATGTTTGATTATCTTTGATAATAATTACACAATCAACATTCCTTTCACTGTAATGCAAACACAACAAACAATATTAATAGAATATTCTTCTATTGCTTTGGAGATAAAATGCCATTCATAAGTATAACTTTGGTGGACTGTAGATTATAAAGGCTACTGAAGGTTAGATAAAATACCTCTGAAAAATTAAATTAAACTACACCAAATATAATAGAAGGTATTGTGGCAATTCCCACAACTGTAAATTGAAATAAAACTAAGTCATAATCCACATATGAAACAACTAGCTGTCGTCCAAAACTCCATCTGCGCGTAATGAAAAAAAACTTTATAAGTAGACTATGTGTTCTTCCAAACTTTGTTCTACATGTATGCCAAATATCATAAAAATCCATTGAGCCATTCTAGAGATATCTCCAAAAAACAAACATCTATCCATCCAAACATTTGCATTATAATATTAGTTTAATAGCGTATATACTTACTAATCCCTGTCACCAACATCAACATAAGCAAAGACAACATTTCTTTTTAATTCATCTAAAAATGCTTTGACAACTGGTTCAGCTGAAAAACACAATGTAATGATTAATAAAAGAATATGTGACAAGAACCATGCATAAAGGCTATCATAATCAAAAACTATGTGAAGACTTTAAGCATGTTTGATACCCATTTGACAATAAATACACCAGCTCCTTCCATTTTCTTTCTTACTTCCGGAAAAAAGGAAATAAACATTGGGACCATTTTGAGGCAGTTTATTGACGAAATTAGTAAATTCTTCATGATTTTTCAAAAATTCTTCTTTTACTTTAGGTTTAGCCATTATTTCAAATGTCACAAAAATTCTTCTTAAAACTTACATTGACAACATAAAAAGAGTTTTAATAATCATAATTACCAAGGAGGTTTAAAATGCAAAGGATTGAACCTTACAACATTGTTTATGAATCATCAACTGTCAATATCTATAACAACAAGATTTTTAGCAACATTAAAATCGTCTCAAATACGTTAGTAAAAGTACCACCAATTTACCTTCTACGCAGTCTGGACACCAGCTTCTACCTTCGGCGTTTTTTGATCCGCTAAAGTAGATCAAAACAGGAGGACCTTTAAGATCAATAGAAGCGGTGTAGTTGGAAAATTCTTCAAAACCTTTAAGGTTAACAAAAGAAACCATTTTAACCAATTATCGTGCCCGGTATCTCAACACAACTTTTATCAATGCAACGATATTTTATCACCAAGAAAATTAAAAAATCGCCGATAAATAATTTGACATATAAATTGAAGTTGACATGACAATATCATGAACATGACATTTGAATTTTAATACCACAGAATCTGAAATAGGCATTTCATAAATCATTAGTCATTAAAATAATTACCACGTTCGACTTGTTTCAAAACGAAATTAGCCACTAAAAGCTATGAAAAACTAACAAAACATCGCCAGTGCAGGAAAGAAATTTGTGAAATAACGTAAAAATGTCTGAATTTGGTGCAAAAACCCCAATGTATTATTTCTTCCTAATGTAAACAACACCTAAGCTACTTGTTCTCAATCGATGACTAAAAGGCTGTCCCATAAATAATCCACAATTTATGCTTGCTTTAAACTCTTGCGACAGTATTTGTTTTATGAATTAATACACAAAATAGATAAAACTATTTATTATAAAGTAAACTAAAAACTATGTTAAAGTATTAAAAATAAATTATGAACATACAAAAGATTCTTCTATTATATAAATTTACACATATTCAAAATTACATTAATTTAGCTAATTTACATTTACCATAACATTTATGGCACATCTAGTTTACTACACATTTTTAAAGTAAAAATAGAAATAGTTCTTAGTGTAAAGTCTATAAAGAATTTATCAGCTGAACCACTCAATATCTAATGAAATGTCCTTTTTATATTTTTTAAAGTCTGTAGACTTCTTTTCTATAAAATTTATTACTGAATTTGTACTTCACTATCGCATTTCTGTAAAGCCCATTTTATTTTACAGGTAACCAGTACTTTAAAATATTTATTTAAATATACATTTGGTTAGATTTCATTTAATAAAAAAAATGTAAGTCACACTAATTTTATTCTAAATTGTCTTTCAAACTTAGACTTGAATGTACTATACCTATGAACAATTATACAGTTTGTCTAACTGCATTTGAAGATTTTGCGACGTAACAGCAGGTGTGTTCGGTGCTTCTACATTTTTAGATTTAATAGGCGTATTTAAAAAAATCATCTGCTCTTTCATTTTCATATAAATCGAAAGAGCCTTGTTGTCATTGTCTTTGTTTGGAGATTGAGTGCCATTAGATATATTAGGCATAGATTTATGGAATACCTTTTTTCTTAAACACAAATTCTTTCTAGGTATCTTATATGTTGGTGATTTTGAAGGAGATTTGATAACGGAACAAGGAATTGCGGTAGTGTTGCTCTTAGTAACAGATTCTGAATTATCTAATTTATTTTCACATAAATACTCTTTGTTTTCAAATTTTCTATTAATATCAGAATCAATCTTTTTCTCTTTGATGATTTTATCAATATATTTTTGTTGTTCTGTCATTGTTTTTAAATATTGTTCCATTATTTTGATTTTACCCTCATTTTGTTCTCTTAGTTTCAATAAATCATTAAGTTGCATACAATTTAAATTGCTTTGGTTTACAACATCAAAACATATTATAGAATTAACTGGCGGAATTATTTCTGTGTCATTATTGTTGAATAGAAAGTCTTCATGCCTGGTACATTCCTTTGGAGGTGTAGATAATATTGGGGATACTTCTTCGATATCCTCTAATGTAGGACCTGCTTCTTTGAAAGGCTTAGCCTCAGTTTTACTTATTAAATCTTGTATCTTCTTTTCAGTTTGTAGGAAACTTGTGTCACAACTAGATGTTGACGATATATTAGATAATGGTGCATCGGGAATAGTTTGTAGAGGTTTCCGGAAATTACTTTCCATTTTTACTTTTCTTACATCATTCTCTTTATTAAAAAGAGTCTTTCTGTTTTTATATACTGAGTTGCTTTTATTTGTTGGTGTCTCTGGTATCCTGTAGACACCGCTGATGCGGACACCATTTTTATCTGAAATATTTATTTAATTTTAAAATACATATAGTAAAAAATTTAATAGTCGATTGTAATTATAAAACCTATGTGCTAAGCTACTAAATAAATATAAGGAATGTTATTTAATATAACTACAGTCAGCGTCATATAGATCGTCACAGACAAGATATGCAAATATATAGGTACATCAAAAGTAATCAATTATATCGGTACAACAAAAGTCCTCAAAATAATAGATACATTCACCCTGCTCAAAAACATCGGTACATACACAGCGTCAAATATATGAGTACATGCAAGATGTTCATAAATATCGTAGCAGCCACAGCGTCATAAGTAACGAAGCAGTCAAGGTGCGCAAAAATATCGGTACATTTGACAAAATTGAACTCTATCTCTATATACTTGTGATACAATTTGGAATAAACTACTTCTGTTACATTCATTTGACACTTTGTATTAACATTATAGGTTGTCCGGAAAGTTCGTTCTGATTTTCGATATAAAGCTTACAATAGACTGTAGCTGAAGTGGATTCATTTTCGGATTTCCACTATTATCAAACGTCACAAAAATTTCTATATTGTGAATAATTTCATTTCATTGGTTGAGATAAAAACTAATTTTTAAAATTTTATCCAATAATAAAAGACGTTTTAGGTATAGAGTCGTACCAATATAATTTAAAAACATTTTCAAAAATTTAAGAGAACAGGGTTTCAATTTTCCTTATAAAGCGGCACGAACTTACTGGGCAACCCAATATTTTTCTTCTCCTGTCATAACGCTTAAATATATTATAAAAGTTTGTCACGCCGAATATGACAGATACGTAATAACTAATATCAAATTTTGCCTTGTCACAATATATACAAGTTTGGCGCAGTATTCTAGTATGTTTGCCGTAATATGTAAGTATACCGGTTCGAATCTCAGGCTACTTTTTTTTTCATTTTATCAATCACGCGGTTATTTTTTCATAACCAGTAAAAATTTGGTAATGTAAAATTTTGCTCGACAATTTTTTTTTATAATTTTCGCTGTCGGGTAGAAAGCAATTTAAATAACGTTAACAACAATTAGGTCAGACCATCGCGGGTGAAGTGAGTGGGCGGAGCGTGGATTGTCTTTGCGGGTTTTATGAATGGTACGCGCGGAAACTATACGTACAAGTGTTATCTACATATGTGTGCGCACGTACACTGGAATGTTTATTGCAATCGACCAAAAATTTGATGTAGTTTGGATATTGACATTCAGTTTTTTTTCTTTCTTTCTTAAATATAATCAGTATCAGTAAAAGGTTAAGGTAAAAGTGTTATTTTTACCGGTACAAGTTTAACAAACATGAGTAATAAACAAATTACATGCCAATAGCATCGCTTTATCTCCTTCATTTTTGTTTGAAATAGAAAAGTACTTTAACAGTCAAACTCATTAGTCCAAAGCAATATCAAAAAGTACCTAATAACTACGGCGATAAAGTTGAATTACAAGTGCTTCGATATTAAAATTAAAAAGTTTAAATATAAAAAAAAATAGTGGCTTGGGATTTGAACCGCCGACCTTACGTACCAACGGCGGCGAACGGTAAGGCCACGAGACCAAACTAGCATATATGATGACAAACTTAAATTTGATGTTGGTTTTATCTACCTAATATCTGTCATCCGCGTCGAACACTTTTAGTAAATTTTGAAAAATGGTTTGATGCAAAGTGTCAAATGAATGTAACAGAAGTAGTTTATTTCAAATTGTATCACAAGTATATAGAGATAGAGTTCAATTTTGTCAAATGTACCGATATTTTTGCGCACCTTGACTGCTTCGTTACTTATGACGCTGTGGCTGCTACGATATTTATGAGCATCTTGCATGTACTCATATATTTGACGCTGTGTATGTACCGATGTTTTTGAGCAGGGTGAACGTATCTATTATTTTGAGGACTTTTGTTGTACCGATATAATTGATTACTTTTGATGTACCTATATATTTGCATATCTTGTCTGTGACGATCTATATGACGCTGACTGTACATACCTGGTACAATGCTCTTTTTTCCATTCCAAACTGGCTTAGAAGCTTTTGGTGTTACAGGATTTGTGAAAGTCTGAAAAGCATTGAATGAGTATGTTTAGGCCTCAAAAACTAGGTTTATAGACTAAATCAACAGATTTCTCACCATTGGTTTTGGTTGTAATTTTGGTGTTTTTCTGGCAGAGCTCTCTTTGCTAGTGACATGTTTTGGCTCAGTTTTTGGCACTTTAACAGAGTAGTTCCACCTACTTTTCCTATTTTGGTTGACTGCTGGAGTACATTTTACTGTTGTATCGTCTTTTAATTCTGAAAAATTTAAAAGATAACTGTTCAACACAAAAATCTATTTTTATTCTTTTATGTGAACTCTTATGGAAATTTTTCCAGAAATATTTCAAATTTAATGAAATTTAGGATAAGATTTGCATTTTGTCTATATATGGCAATATTTAGGCATTAATTTGGTGTAAGAAACAAAATATAATAGTGCATATTAATAATTAAAAACAAATACTACACAATATTGAATATAGGAAACCTTAGAAAATTATTGATAAGTAGATAGCACTTGTCTACATTGCTATCACAAGAAAATAGCTGCCTTTATCATATTTATTTTTTAAACAAATAGAAAATGAACACATTTACCCATTAAAACACTTCTCATTTCGGTAAATGACAGTGGTTTGAGATCAACTCTTCTAGGGGTTGGTTGTGCTGCCATTAGAGTCCGCATAGAATCCTTTGATATTATGCCTAAAAACATTAAAGAATAGTAGAAACATTGTATCCGTTACTAGTGTTTTAGATACTGACTGTTATTGTTATTTAGTTTGTCTGTACGAACCCTTAAGCTCTGGTAACAATTCACGAATTGGCTTAGCTTTGGTTGATATTTGAATGTTATGAGCCGTGTTATCCATGATATATCTTGTTTCACTTTATAATATCCATGTAACTTGACAACTTTTTAATTATCATTTAACAAGCTAGTTAAAAGTACGTAGTAGTCAAAATCTAAAACTATTTTTATTTTGTAAGCTATATATTTAATTGACTTAATTACATGTCTCACGATAAGTGATAAGTGATCAATATAACTTAAAATCGTCCAATTATTTATCAAGAATAATACACGAATAATATACTACACTAATTAAACTACAGAGAAAACCAAATTCAAAATACTAAACAAAACTTATAACAGAGACCATCAAACAATCAAAAATTTTAAATTATCAAATTCAGTTAACTGTCAATTATGTCAAACAGGAGAAGTCAAATTTTAGTCTGTTTCACGCCAAAAATTTCAAGGTTTTTTAGAGAAATTAATTGCTAATCGATTTTTGTCAATTATTAGTTATCTTATTTCTTCAAAAAATTCGAAAGAAAATGTTATGTTCCGTGTAAGTCCTACGTTTTATACTTTGTCTTGTTAAAACGTCCACAAATTTGTTCCAAAGTAATGAACATTTTCCAAATAAGATGTGACCTAAAGGTCTATGTTACCAGGTCATAAAATTTAAAAAATCCACAAATTTGTTTGGTCAACTGAACAACGTCAAAAAAATAAAAAAGGCAAGGCTGTACGGCTTAGTTCCTTTGCCTGCTCTTTCGAGCGAATAATAAAAACAACAACAACAACGTCAAAACTTGACAACACAATCACAAAATCCTTATTTGTTATGTCAGTTTTGTTCGCACAGTAGTTGATAAGTTGTGACAAGTAATGATAACAGACTTATCATCATAAACTTTGATCTATAGATACTGCCTTGGTCTTGGACCTTCCGTAACAGTATTGCATTGTTATCAAGAATTTTAAAAACTTTTTATTTTGAACATTGGTAATAAGGAAAACTGTCCAAAATGTCTCTATCGAAACCAATAATGAATCTGGTTGCATCCTATTTACAAAACTTGTACCTACACCCTATTAAAACAAAAGCACTAACAAGGTATGTTTTTTTTTAAATTTTTATTTCTTTATTGAGTTTCAATTTCAAGCAATAAAATACATAGTATTATACATAGTAAATTTATTGTTCAAAGTCCATGTCTTGTCAAAAAACTTATTATCATATCATGAAATATTACTATTCAAATTATTCAAAATTCTATGTACCTACTCTACATAGAATATGAATAATCTTTAACATAAAGTTCGTTATCTCATTTTTGCAAGTTATCAAAACAGGGAATTAATATTTATATTTATTACTATTATATTGTGAACACATTCAGGACAACATTAATATCTCCATAGAGTAATGAACTTCACCAGGCAGCTCTAAATGTTATTTCTATTGCTTCGCAGTTGTGTGGTAGGATCAGCTGGGAGCATTGCATCACAGCTTGTTGCTGGACAATCATTAAAATTAGATCCTGTATTAGCTTTTGGATTGTATGGGTAAGTAAACTGGCTTAGAAACTTTTGATAAGTTTTATTATGAATAATACATATCTACATTAAACATAACAAGATACAAAATAATGTTCGTGTCTAACAAAATATAAAAATAAAGTTTTCACATTTTTCTAGGTTATTATTTGGAGGCACCATACCACATTATTTCTATGAAATTTTAGAAAGATTATTCCCTGAAGATGTTGTGGCTTTTCCATTGGCTAAGAAGTTAATATTTGAAAGAGCTATCTTTGCACCGATTATGCAGGCATTTTCTTTATACACATTATCAAGGTTTGAAGGAAAGAATCACAAAGCGGCTGTGAAGCAGCTGTTTTCTCTGTATTATTCAGTACTTGAAGCTAACTGGAAATGGCTTACTCTGTTCCAAATCATAAACCTAGCATTTATTCCACCAATGGTAAGTTATTTCTATATGCATTTATGAATTGTTTGATGTTAAAAATCATATTGTCATCATGAAAACAATGTCTCTTCGAAAAAAAAGTGATGACAATTATTTAAAGGTGTTAAAGAGTAAACCCACTGTTATAGTTTCTGAGACTAACATATCTATAAAATATATTGTGTATGTGACAAAACAAGTAACATTATGTTTCACACTGGAATTTTAGTCTCAAAAACCCGCAGTTACACTGTTTAAGTTTTAATTCTCATACATAGATAAATATTTCCTTACTGTAAACCTTATTCATTGGTAGTTACAGGTTTTAATGTAATTTTGTTTTGTTGTTTCCTTAACATAATGAACAGTATTGTGCTCCCTAACAGATAGATTTTCCTCATATTGTTATTGACAACATTCAGAGAGATTTCAAATTACACAGCATGCAACACCACATTATCTTCATAATCATATCATATCATCATATCCCAGAAAACTGTGCCAGTGTGAAAATGTCGCAAATTAATATAATTATTTTGTACTTTTCTATTGATAGTGCACAATCTGTAGTTATCTACTATAAAGATAAGGAGATAATATTTGATGCTTTACTGGTAAATATGTTTTTTTTTTATTTTCAGTTGAGAGTCCTGTTTATGAATCTCGTTGGATTCGGTTGGGCAATGTTCATAGCAACTAAACGTCGCGAACAAAGTCAAAAGAAGAATGCTGGAAACTAAAGTTATTGATTTGAACACATCCAATGCTATAAATATATAAAAAATAGTAGTGGCATGGATTGTGTATTGACTATTGGGACGGAAGGTGGTGGTAATTTTTTTACATGTTTACAGGGATGTATGGGGCATGTTATAAGTTTTTGTATCCTTGAGTCATTTAATGTTGAGAACATATTACATTATTTGTTTAAAAAACGAAACTTTTCAATTTGATTGTAAAGGCTGTGAAGCAAAAAATCATTCAAGGTCAACATTAGTCTATTTGAAATGTCTATTTTTGGTATATTAGTACTTTAACTTTTAAAAACTCAATCTGAAGTGAAAACGTGAAAGTCAAAGCTATGCTGTATAACATAATTTTTGTAATTTTATATCTGATTACAATAGTAACAATATATTTGATTCAGAATAATGAATTAAATAAATTGTTAGAAATATATATTTTTAAAGAGATATTTAACATTCCGTGATTATTTTTCAATCCAGCATTCATTATTATTTAATGGATGTATTTTTATAAGAGAATATATGTTATACTTAATAAAATTATTAAACATAAGTTTTGTACTGAATATTTTCTATCCAATTTATAAAAAAAAACCGAAGAAAAACTTGAAAAGCGAATAATTAAAATTGACTATTTGACACTTCGGCTTTGGGCAAAAGCATTTTTATCAAGGCGTTTGGCGGGAAAAAAATTATTACTAATTTTAGTAAACCCTTAAGATCAGAATCAGAGATTAAAGATTTGAGCTTAAAACAACAGGTAGGATAGGAGATTAAAAAGGAAGTATTTAATATCAATAAAATAACTAAATCGTATCATGTAATTTTATTTTGACAAGAGTGATGATAGGGTGTAAGTGGGATTTATCTACTTATACTAATGCGTTCCAAATGATTATTAACAATTCCTAAGATATAACGGAACGTAAAATTACATTCGGGTGTCTACATTAACTGTAATTACAATTTCTTTAAGCAAATTGAGATTCTGTACTTCTTCACATCCAATTTATTGCTTATTAGAGAGACATTGATATTATGAAGCATATTTACATATTATTATGTGTAAACAGTATTTATTAAATACTAAAAAAAAATTGCATTTAAAAACAAAAATTATATGAAAACAATGCGGTGATTAGCACAATAAATAAATTAGACTAGACTGAAAAAAAAATATGTATAAATCGACTAGATTTCACCGTGGAAATTTTAATTGCGATCTTACTTTCTACAAAAAAAATATCGAAACAAAATAATGTTTACAATTTTTTTGAAATAAATAAGCTGTAAATGACTATTATTTGTATAATTAATATAAATATCAGTTTTCAATAAATATATTGCACTATAATCTAAAATATATCGAATTAAATTCTAAGTTTTTACGACTAGAGTATTTTTGGTATGCTTAAATGTCTACATATGAGATTCGTTTGAATAAAATTATCAACAAAATATTACATTTTAACAAAATAAGAGTGTAAACAGAGATCAAAACAACATTTTTTTTTATGATTAAGAGTATTTTTGAGTATATAACACATCGTTATATAGATGTATTTGTTAAATATGTCTATTAGCTGGTTTAAAAGTAAATAAATATTCTTTGGCAATTTATTTTATCTTAAATATAAATTGGAATGCTTTTATTGTAATTAATGTTAAAAGCATTACCGCTATTCATAAATAACGAATAAAACTCCCTTAGGTGTGTATAACTACTTTGAAAATCGTTAAAAAGGTAAATTATTAATTAAATAATGTTTTTATATTAAAATCCCGACAATATTTTCGTGGGATTGCATTAAATTCATGTAGTACAATTATTCATTTACATATAACGTGAATATATTTTGACTTTATTTTAATGTAATTTTTATACATGTCTTGATTTCTATGGAGAGTTTTATAAATATCAGTATATCGCAATTTTAACAGCAAAGAAATAAGCCTTGATTTAACTACATAATAATTTTTGTAGGTATTCAAAATTCCTCATGATCCCACTGTATAGGGTCGGCACAAAATGTATTCCAAATCCGCCGGTTTTTTTATTAAAAATATTAAAGAATGCAAAGATGCCAAACGGAGCTATTGTTATCACCATGAATTTATGTTATAAGAAGGTACGCGTAAAATTGAAAAATCTTTGCTTTATGTACTTTGAAATTAGGTTTGATATTCACTACATCTCATGTAAAACCCATGTGAAGTTTTTCTAATGGGAAAGCTATTTGTTCAATGTTAAAGCATAATCTCCGATAAACTAACTTCACCTTTTTATTGTTTAGAAAACAACGGCCACCATTAATTACGTCATATAAACAGAAGGGAACGGGGAGCGCTACTATATTAATTTGGTGAACAAATGAAAAATTCCCATCCTAATTGTAGGTCTATAAAATATTTTCGCAACACTTTACTTTGAAATCATTTGATAAAAATAGCGTATTAAGAAAATGGGACTAGAACAACAAAAATAAAAACCGTAATATAAACAAATCTTTTGGCGCCAATAATTGACGTTCCGATTTCTATCCATAAACAAAGTGGGTTGTCAACACAAAAAAGTGTAACGTAATTTATGGTTGGCCCCACACCAATTTTTTCATTTTTGTCGATGGTTGGTTCCTGCATCAGTCGTGTTCAGGCCTTGGGGATCGAGTCCAGCTCCTTTGCGAAGATCTGCTGCTGTAGTAGCTGTGTGTGCTGGGTGACGACGGTGTCGGTCGTCTGTACGGTATCGGACGCTTCCTCGCGCTGGTCAAATTGTTAATTTGTTAGCGGACATGCATCAGTTAGTAGTTATAAATTAACAAAATTAAATTGTCATCATGCAATTTTAATTTGAATGTGAAGTTAAAACAGGCATGTGTATGATTTCTATCTCGATATATTCTAACCTATTTAAATATTCACATAGATTTATTAAAATTACGCTTTTAAAAAGTCATAAAATCAAAATGCAACTGTTTTTTTTTAACATAATTAAAAAGTTACTAAGACAACTTATATCGAGAAAGCATACCATACGTTATAAAAAAAATATGCAAATATGGCTTACCTCCATTACTTGTAGTGATAATGCCAAACTAGCTTTATAGAAAATTGAAAGAAAAAAAATATAAATTTATTTCATTTAAGTGTGTTCTACAACGTCTCTGTACAAATGCATCACATTACTTTACCAATCTAGCATGCAAAAAAAAAAGAAAATAAAAAACAGATTAAAAAATAAAAAAAAAACAAAAAAAACTTAATTTCGCAATAAACTTTAATGTAAAGAAACAAATCCGATTAATAATAATATAATAGAAACAAACACTTGAAATAAATGTCCACTGATATATAGCAACACTTTCTACATCTGGCTGTCAGTTTGAAGTTATTTCCTTAACGATTAAAATTGAAACATTGGATTCCATTAGTTCACCTTCTTCTTCGATATTTGTATCTGTTCGATTCGTATGTAAGATCTATTATGGGTGCGCTACGGAGGAAAATATAGTACATTAATAAATTACAAAAACTACAAGATAGTTAGTGACACTATGGTGATTTAAATCACGTTATTTAAAAACACGTAAGTAGCACACCCCTGTTAGTAACAAATGTCGAATGTTAAAATGATTCCAAATGGAAATATGTTTTAAGGAAATTGGGGATTCAAAATGGCTTGTGTAAATTATGACAATATTGCTCAATTTTCTAATATAAATTTAATATCGAATTATTTGAATATAACTTTATATTGAGTGTCACGATGTCTGAGAAAACTGTTAATTAATAAACTACTAAAACAAATAATACAATTTAGGAAATCAAAAAATGAAAAAATAAGTATAATGCCAGCAAGAAAAAATGAGCATGTCTACCACAGGTTAAGTATATGCAAATATAAACACCATGTGAATTATTCAGCAATATATTGAAAACATAAGTCTTATATAGTGAACAATTATACAATACATATTATAACTTAAAAACTATTCTATCCACAGTCACTTCACTAATCGGAGCTACTGCTCGTGTCTTCAGAACTCGTGCTATATTTTCGTGACTTTTTTCTACAAAAAACAAAATGAAAAAATTTCGATAAAACAAAAAGAAAAACAAAACCATACTATGAGGTGATACGCTTGTTGCAAAGAAAAAAATTAAGCTAAAATAAAAATAAAAAAATTAGCATAAAAAGCGACACACGGAAAATGTTAAAGTACTACAAAACCACTTGAGACAATAATGATAAAACATCAGTATTATGCGGAGATAAACAATAAAAAAAACTATCATTATTATTTCAACACAATCCCTACTTTGCCCTATACAGTGCTTTAAGTTTTATATTCTCGCTTTTGGATTATAAGTAGTTTGAATAAATGATACTAAAGAAAAAATAATTGTATTGTTACGTTAGTGAATCAGTTTACACGAGTAGCAAAAGATTTTTTTCAAAAAATAACGTCACTTTTCTTTATTTACAAAGATTATAGAAAGAAACGTAAATATCATTCACACTTGTATTTATATAACAGTGTGTACTTAAGGCACTGTATGCTAGGTGGGGTTGGGGGCCGGGCAGTACCTCGTGATGCGCCTCCTGTCGAGGAAGCTGGGCGAGCCCGCGCGGCGCGGTATGGAGAGCGAGCGCGAGCGCGTGCGCGTGCGCGTGCGCCGCGCGCCGCTCGATCTACGGTAATCGGCGTACACGCCCGTCATTGTTCTGTACGTTATTGCGTCGCGCACGTTGCATGCATTCACAAGTTCAATTCGTCCGTTTCATTGTGGTTTTATATTTATTCGCATTTGAATTGGTTTCGATAGCGGAAAACATAATTTCAGTTAGTTTTGATTTATTAGATCGTTCGTCTTGATGAGCTTTTCCAATACAGTGTTTTTTTATCGACTATGATATACCAAGTCGACAACAAACAATTTCTTTGATTTCTTAATACAGTGTTTTTGTTTGTTTTTTCTTTTTTATTGAAAAAACTCACCAATGATCAAATACTTAAAATTAATCCAATGTGAAGCCTCAGTTAGTTTACCTGGAGGAGCGAGTAGATCTGGAAGAGCTGCGGGTGGATCTTGAAGTACTTCTGCTGCTGTAAGAACTGGAACGACTGGACCGTGACCGCCTGCAATTAATGCATATAAATTATACTTTTTAAATTTTCCTCATGCCGCAAGAAAACGCCTGAGCCAATCTACATAAAAATTATAATAACTATATTTTTTTGCTCATTACGTATGAATCTCTAACTAAATTTGGTGTTTTTATTTAATTGTAAGAAATTAAAATACAATGCACAAAGCACTCTTCAAAAGAATGAAACCTTACCTTGACGAAGAGTAAGAACGAGACCTCGAACGCGATGACCTGGAGCGAGAGCGTGACCTTGACCGTGATCGAGATTTCCCTCGTGAATTGTCACGGGAGCGAGATTTGTCCCGTGACCGTGACTTGTTCCGAGAGCGTGACTTGTCCCGGGAGCGCGATTTGGTGCGGGTAGACTTGTCCCGGGAACGAGATTTGTTACGAGATCGGGATTTTTCCCGGGATCGTGATTTCACGTGCAATGGAGATTTCGATCGAGACCGGGAGCGCCGTGAGCGCCGTGAAGACGAGCGCGACCAACTGCGAGATTTACTCCTCACACATTTCACTTCTGGTGAACTATCAACATTAACCGGACTCTCCTTTGGTGGATCGCACTTATTCACACTTTTATGTTCTGGTTGTGGCGATTTGTTCGTTTTATCCGTTTTTGGGCTAACTTTACTAGTTTGTTCTTCTATTACGCTAGTGTTAGGCTGGGATGTGGAAGCATTAGCTTCGTCTGTGGCTTTTCCCAAAGTAGCTTTAGCCATGCGAGCTAGTTTCTCTTTTAGCCAAGTTATTTCTTTGATATCTAATTCCTCCTGTCTGTCCCTCGTGTCCAATGTTAAGAAATCATCTTCGGAATCGTCGTTCTCACTGGATGAACTTCTGATGCACAAAGTCTTCGATTTGTAGTTTCCGACGTCTTTCTTTTTGGGATGTAGGTCAGATGGGGATTTGATGTATTTACGCTTATCTTTTTCGGGTAATTTTTCAATAATATCCTTGTAACGTTCGGGACTACGTCGTGCCGGAGAATAACTGAGGCTCGATGTGCTTCTGCTCCTTTGGTTAGAATGAGATCTCGATCTATAACTGCGATGTTCCCTACGATCATTGTTTTTTTCTTTATCATTTTTGTCTCTAGGCGACGAGGAACGTCTTCCTTGTCGTTTCTTCGATTTACGATTCGGAGTTTCGCTCTTATCTTTTTTGCTTCTCTTTTTGGGAATGGAAGACGATCTTGATCGGCTTCGTCTGTGGTTGCTTCTGTTATCAGGTGTTGCAGATTTTCTAACAGCCTTGCTTTCAAGTTTATCGACATTTTTGAGCAATATTTTGATTTTGTCCTGTTTTTTTCTAAGCGGTGATAAATCTTGCCTCTTGAATGGCGAACCTTTAGGTGAGGGCTTTTGACATTTTCTTGATTGTGGTGAATCGCGACTTCTTACTGGTGAATCACGTCTTCTAGAGACTGATGAGTCCCGTTTTCTTAATGGCGAAGATGCCCGCCTTCTTGGAGATGAAGAGTCAACCCTCTTTGGTGGCGATAAATCACGTCTCTTTGCCAATATTAATTCCCGGTTCCTTGACGGTGATTTATCACGTTTAGGCGGAGAAGTGTTACGTTTTTTTGGTGACAATTCTCGTTTTTTAGGCGGCGTAGAACCGCGTCGCCGGTTCGCTGGTGAATCTCGTCTTGTTGGGGGCGAAGAATCACGTTTCTTTGAGTTAGTTTCTCGATGTTTAGGTGACGGGACACGCCGCGAGGGCGTTGGAGAATTTCGTCTCTTAGTCAAAGATGCATCATGCTGTCTACGAGCTGGTGATGGGCTCTTTCTATTTTGTTCCTTTGTGGGAGGGGACGCACTTCTGTCTTTATAATATTTACTTTTGCTTTTTACTTCTTTATCACGTCTTTCATTGCGCGGCCTTTCATCTTCAGACTCTGATGAGATTGATCGGTCAGGTTTTGTCATTTTGTAATATCTTTCCGGTTCTTTATACGTTGACTTGTTTCTATTATCTCTGCCTTGATATTCTGTAGATGAATCCCGATGTCCTCTTCTGCTGGATTTACTTGCTTTATTTTTAGGTTCCTCGTCATAACTGTCTCTACGATCAAGTCTGTGTCGATCGTTGTATTTTTTATTGTCATATCTTTCATCTTTTTCTGTCCTAAAAGTGCTCTCTCGTCCTCTGTCATTCCTATATTCATAAGATCTGCTTCTTCGGCGCGTTCTTCTGTCTTCACGGTAAGAACCTTCTCTTCTATTCCTGTCTATGTCTCGATCTATATCATTATTATAGGAATCATTTCTGCGATATTCGATAGAAATACTCCGTTTCCTCTTCGGCGGGGGTGAGCCACTCTTTTCTCGATCATTTCGTTTTTTGTTTGCCTTGTGTTCTTTATGTTTTGGTGGCGGTTCTTCGTCGGATACAGTTATAGATCGTGCTCTTTGACGTTTCCCTGACCGTGACTTTTCATAATTATCTTCTACAGATTCACGGTTTTTGTTGACAATTTTGGTGACATAAGATCTTTGTCTGTACTCCGGCGACTCTCTTCTGTCATCTTTGGATGAGCTGCGATCTTCACGTCGTCTCCGATCAGATCTGGAGTTCCTCGTGGTCTCGTCACAGCGCTCACTAACGCTTCTCTTGCGACGTTGCAAATCATCACGTTCGTTGTCTTTCTTCTTGCTTCGTACATCTTGTACAGGTTCACATTCGCGTTCTGATCTTTTATCTTTTGTCGTTTTAATTGGAGAACTGAAAAAAAAATTGTCTATTAATAATGTTTTAATGTTGTATTAATGAGGTCGCAATAAAAACTGCATTTTAGATCCAGATGTATGTAAGTACATAAATATTTACAAACCTCTCGCGGCTGGATACATCAATGCTTGCACGGTGTCTGGCACTCGACTTTTTCTGTCAAAATTTAAGTAAATATTAATACTTTCATAATAAAGCTTGATTAGAACACCAGTGCCAAAAAAGAAACTAAGTGTTTACGCAATTTTTTTTTAATCTTTTTACTAGTACCAATGAAATCCTTCAAGCCATTGAAATGTGAAAGAATGGCGTGAAGAATTTCAACATAAAAAAATAAAATGTAATTTCTGCACATGCACTTCTATTTGTAAACATTGAAACAAATTAATCAGAGGCAATCAATGAAACACGTTAAATAATAATTAGAAGCTACTCACAAAAGCGTTTAATATAAATATCACAATGATGATACGTTATTTGTGCTAATATAAAAGGATGTCACATTTATCATCCATAACATTCTCAACGATTTGAGAAAATACATTACTGATTAGCACCAGTGCTTCATCAAATACTATACTAAAGTTAATTACACAATAACGTTAAGACTGTTCGAATGTTATAAAATACATATATTATACAATTATTACACAAAATCAAATGTAAAATAACACTTCTGGGACGTACCTTATACAACAAACGGTGGTGGTATTTTCTACCATTTAAACATGTGGAGCATCCTTAACAAGTTTTGAGTAAACGAGAAGAGGGAGAATGTTATGGATTAGTTACATTTTTATTAATCATTCTTGACAACTAACACTAAACTTAAATTGGAAAAATGAGCCGATATCTTGCTCGAAGGACCATATTATGTTGACAAAAATAATCAAAATAGTAATTTTGTAACTAAGCATTGTTATAAGCACATTTTTCCAATAAATAAAGGTAACGCGTCTTAATAAATGCAAAACCACCATCTTTTGTAAGGACTAGGAAACACCATGCAAGTAAATAACTGCTTACGTAACCTGACAATAGCCCATTGAATGCGTTACGTTATTTGTACGATCTCAGTTAGTCGCGAATGTTAAACTTCATATGAACGTATAAAAGTTTAACACCGACATTTTAGTATTCACCTAACATAGTATTTATACTGAGTGTTATTGTTTTGTGACATACTTACAGTAAACTTTATTTCTTCAGATAAAGATGGCTATCCTATGAAATGATGCACAGTTAAACAGATCATTTTTACTGGCTATTTCATGTATTTACAGATAAATAAATAAAACAAATAAACAAAATTATATAAGAAATTTTCAACACTGAGACATTGGATATAACCCCACATAGAAAAAGTTATTTACGTGTAGGTATTATACTCATAGCAAAAAAATGGACAAAATTATTTTTATTTCACTATCAAGCGATGAATCTAAAGAAAATACTGAATTGTGTGAGTCTGTTTTACTTTAATATGTAGTCAAACTCTCAATTGTGAGTATTGGGATGTGCTTTGAAGTATAAACCATGTTTATCAGGCCAATGTGTTTTTTATATAACAGAAAAAAAGAAAGCGAGTGCTAAACCGTCTAAAATGACTATCCCCTCTAATCTATCGAAGACTCACAGATAAAATAATAAGGAATGCAAAGGGTTAGTGTTGTTCAAAAACATCCCATCATTTGAAAGTAGAAAAAAAGTGTGTAAGTCCCGTTTTTCTTTGCATGAAAACCACAAAAAATAGATAAATATAATTGCAAAGAGATATACAACTCATAATTTATGTTTTATAGATATTTAAGTGTAAATATGAATTCTGTAGAAACCCAAGTTATTAAACAAAGTTCGTAATTAAGGAAAATAGTTATAAAATGTTTAAATCTTTGGTCTTCGTCAAGTAATTATGTTTTTTTAGATATCTATGTCATTTTGATGTGTTCACAATGAATATAGTTAAAGATAAAGTTTGAAATACCTTTTTCTTCTTCTTCTGCTTTTCATCCTCGGAGCTGGCGGAGTCACTATCGTGTGCTGCATCTGAACTGCTAGAACTTTCTGTGTTCGGTGATTTGGAGCGCTTCTTCTTTTTCTTGCTTTCTTGTCTATTGAATCAAAAGTGACAATGATTTTTGATTAACCTTTTCTGATAGGATCGGAGAAAGTTTGAAGGTTATGTAGTGTTGACTAGAAGGCACAAAATTCACAGTGTCGCTTTGCCTTTTGCATACAGGTTAAAATATGAAACAATTTCTCGACATTTTTTTTTAATTACTAACAAACTGTAGAAAAAAAATTGTAGACTGTAATTTTAACTAGCACGTTTTTAATTATCCTCTGACCCCACTTTCAAGTTATCAATGAACATAATAGGTTTATTAAAAATTTCATACAAATAAAAAAAAAATCTTCCGTTAGTTTACGCATTTATGTATGTCAGAATTGGTATGTTGTTACAGGTGGTATCCTAAACCAAATATTGAATTACTATGCTCCATTAACAGCTTTATAATTCAATGGATAAAAACAAGGCCATGGCCCAAAGTAAAACCCTTCTTCCACTAAACCGTTGCTTGAGTCGCGGCAGCAGTACTAATGGAAATGGGCAGCATTATAGAGAACAATTTCGATAGACACTTCAATAAATAAGAATTAATTGATTTAAATAACAAAAGACGTATAGAAAATCTTGACACGATCGAAAAATAAATTCAGATTGATTGCCATTAAATTTAAAAAAAAATTATAAGTTGCCATACCTACGCATGCATTTCCATAACATTTTTCTTTGACTGTAATAATTAATTTAAAAAAATGAATTCAATGATTTTAATTTGAATCTAAACAATACTTTATTACTATACTTGCCTCTTTGTCAATTCAAGTGTCACCTGTCTGGATGTAAATGATATTTTATAGAATGGTAGAAAAAAAAACTCAAATTTATAACTCAATAAATAAAAATACCTACCTGTCTTTTTTATTTTTCTTAGACTTTTTCTTCTTCGCCTTCTTAGACTCTGGTGATGCACTGAAAATATGTTTTTAAACATTCAGAACAATGACTTATTACACGATCTCCAACAATGGTAAGAAATAGCAAACACATACACTTTATAATATGTGAGATCCTTGATGACAAGGATAAAAGCATTGCCTACATAAATACTGATTCATCGTAAACTACTTTTTTCGTATATTTCTCTTAATAAGACAAACTAAAAAAACATGCTTTTTACAGAAAAAGTTCATAAATTACTTATGAAGGTTTTTAATAGGTATTAGGTAATCAATCAATTTTATTATTTATCATTAGCTTCTAGTGTAAAAATTATTTTTAGTTGACTAAAGTTACAAATTTCTTATCTTCAATAAAATTTATCTCATTATACCTTCTTTTCTTTTTCTTCTTAGTGATCTGTGTATCACGCTCCTCCCGCTCGTGGCTGGGTGTCCTCACGAGCGGGTACCGGCGGGCCTCCTCACGCGCGCGTCTCTCCGGATCCAAGCTGGTGCCCTCCACGAACCTCGGTGATATTCCGAATGCATCCCGGAGACGCGCGTTCTTCTCCTGTTGCGCTTCTGCGACCGCGTGCGTCTCACGTACGCTGTCCAACAACATGGAAATTCAAGATGGCGCCGAAGTATTCGATGTTTGTTAAACTTTGGATTTTTCTTATTTGTATTTCTTTCCTTGGATATAGATTTCATCATCACAAAGTATAATCTTATTGGAATTGAAAGTTTCTTTACTTTTAATTGAGCGATAGTAAGTGTAACTATCTATGAGACAAATAAAAGTAACATGAAATATTTTAATTATCGTTTTACAACGAATATTTACCTGATTTGCACCTAAGTGCGCTAAAAATATGAAACAAACGTTTAGAATACTAAATTCAGTAAGGCCAATTTTAGTATCGATCGCTTTATGTTGTGCCAGTACCAAACATTCAATGTTAGCGGAAAACGAGCGTGAAATCGTTTATATTAAAGAGAATTATCGTACGCTTAACGTTCATATTAAATTAGCAAGTCTCCTGTAACAATAGCAAGCGACCTACATACATCGGCTTCGCGGCCGATCGATCGAACAAACCTATGCCCACCTTATAACGGACCGCATGGACTTCCTCTCCTCCTCGTTGGAGAGACAGACCTGCAAATTGTTGTTAACATTGTTGCTCATTGCGCAGTTACACCGACAACAGCACGAGCTCCTGAGGCCGGCGAGGAGCGTGCGCAGAGCGGGCTCTAGCGTGTCTGCGACGTGTGAAGGCCCTTGCTGTGCCATGGCGGCGGGTATTTCTATGGCCTCGGGGTTAGGGTCATGCGAGGATGCGCGGGGCCTTCTCTGCGGGCCCGCCACAACGGCCCTAAAAGTGCCTCGCCAGAGTCGCTCAAAGACGAGCCTATCGTTTCGTTCGCGACGCGACGCTCCGCCCCTCTGCATGTTATCTTAAAATACTTAAAATCTAATGGAAGACTTAGTTACTTAAGGCTAATATATTTCTAAGGCGGTTATGGAAGACTGTTCATAGAGGGGTGGAGCGTGGCTACATGGCGGCGGCCGGCGGCGGGCCGGCGGCGCTACTGCGGCTGGCGAGCGGGGCGGGGCGGCGGCAGGAAGCACGCAGACGCGCGCAGGGTGCGCAAACAACTCATCTCCGTTCTACGTCGCCCTCGCCCTTTGAGTATTAAAACCTTTGTGTCGCAATGAGACCAATTTCGTAATACTCATTTTCTAAAAAATCATTCTGCAAATAGTTTTCCATGGAATACTTGGTTTCGTAATAGGTAAATTGTTTGCACCTTTTTTCTGCCCTATGCCGTAAATAGAATTAGGCTTATAGCTGTTTTCAAGTACATATTTAGTAACAAACGTATATGGAATTCGTCGTTATAAACATCAAATAAATATTTGACACCAAGATAGACAAGAAAGTTATCAACTATTAACGCGATTTTTATGCGTCGCAGTAAAAATTAGCATCGTTGGTTACACACACGAATCGTAAACCGTGTACGTGTAAAACGTAAAAACTATTTTTATGTGACATTTCTCGATCACGACTCTGGTACAATAGCGGACGAGGCGTGCTGAGGACGCAATGCCGGGGGCTTAGCTCTGCGTGGGTTTACTGTTTTTATAGCCGGCTCGCGCACTGTAATTATCATAATAAAATTATGACGCCCTAGATTTATATTGTTCACTCGTAAGTGCTGTGTACCGATAATGCTCTATGGCAATCAATTTCATATATTCTTGTAATTTATGGAATACGTAAGAAATCCAAAATACCATAGTAAATACGATTTAAATAGTGAAACTGTCAATACACATTAAAATTTAGGGCTAACTCGGTGTTGCTATAAAATTTCACATAACAATGGGACGAAAAACGTGAGTTACCTTTATCAAATTGCAAACTTGAAAGAGCAGAGTTGTACGTGCAATTATTTTTTTGGCTTTACTTATTTATATCCCGTGTCCCCATTTGTTGTAATCTAAAAAATATACTAAAATTAAATGCGAATGCTTGGGTGGATTGATGGATGTCTGTTGGAAGGTACCTCGAGAACGGCTGCAAGGATCTCCCTGAAATTTAGCATATATGTAGAATATAGCCTGGAAGAACACATAGGCTATTAATTAAATTTTTGTAATACTGCGCGGACGAAGTTACGAACGCCAGCAATTTTGCAATAAATATAAAATTGTCGTATATTTTCAAAAAAACAGTTAAGCGAAGACCCGCCATGTCAATCCTATTACTCGACCAGCTTGACACATATTCTTAATTCTGGGCTTTGTCGATCGTCGTAAGTATTTATATTTTATCCAATCAAACAAGACTGATCTGATTGGATAATCTACTGCTTTTAAAACATATAAATAATTATTCAATTCGATGTTTCACATACATCTCTCTTATGGCCCCTGGATTCCAGCAAAAATTGTGGCTCTAACAAGGTGTTGATGCCTATTTTTTGATACTTTACTTATCATTTACAAACAACCTATCATATTTTCCGAGTTAAAACACTCAGGACCAATTAAAAAACCATCTCTCACAATTTCATATTATTATTGCGTAAACGTAATTCGATTTTACGCTTTTTCCTTAGTGAAATGCTTAGTCATAACTCTTCATTCGCCTCATTTGCAAGTGACAAATCAAATCGCTGTACTTCATTTCTTTTTCTTAATGAACCAACTCGTGAACAGTATTTGGTTTATCTCTTAATAACTGTATAGCATTTTTATTAATACAATGTTAATTGAGGAAATAAGCTAAATTAAACCGTGATAATCGTGCAGGTAAGCATAGGCATATCTGTGACGTTTAGATGGATGGATGGATGTTTGTTAGAAAGTATCTCCAGAACAGAACAGCTGCATAGATCTCGCTGAAAATTGGCGTAGAAGTAGAACATAGCTTGGAAGAGCACATAGGCTAATAATTCAGTTTTTTTTTTTAATTTTGCGCGAACGATACATTGACGACGATTGAAATACATTTCGGTCTTATATTGGAGATTAAAGAAAAAAGAAAGAAAATATTTAAATAAGTGGGGTAAAAGAAAGCCAGCTCATGGTTAGTCCATGACATACGTTACAAACAAACAAACAGGCCTGCTTATTATGATTTCAGATTAAAACAGTACATAAGTTGATTATATTATCGCTTGCTTTCATAATCAATACAAGCGTAAAATGCGGCATGATATTGGATTCAGTGTAATTATTTTACACACTGAAGTATGAATTAAAGCATTAATAATTTCAAACCAACAATGATTTATCAAGCAATCCTAAAATTCTTTGCGTAAAAAATATATTAACTGAATTCATTGCGTGACTTTTAAGTCTAGTTTATTTTGAATGCGTGGGTGTGGTTTTGTACAATTCGTGCAACATAACAAATACAAAATTTAATTTCCGTTTGTAATAAATTATTTTTTAAATAACCAACACTTTAGAATTACATAATTTGATCTCTTTTTAAAATAAAATGCGACTGGCCAAAGTTTTATTCAACAATTGTTTATAAATATTAAACGATGTCTTGCAGCCAGTGTCACTAAATCGTTTATTTTATTATTCTAAAAATTCTGTGGCTCATTATTTTCGTCTCGGACAATTCAGTCAGATCACAGACATTTATTCATAGTATCGTAAATATGAAAAGCGTGCAGCTGTTCTTCAACAAAAATATAATTAGTTTTGACAGATTTTTTCAATTAGTTGAGACAAAAATATACTGTATTGTGTCTAGTTTTAAAATTATATTTACATCAGTTAAAGCACATGCCAAAATAACTAAAAATGGAGCATTTAATTTCAAATTGCTTACAATAAAGTTACGTTAAAAACTGATAGATAACAGACTTCATATGGAACATTTAATACTATGTCTCTTCGTATTCTATTTGCATAGACCAATTTTTAAAAAATCAGCCCTAGGTGTGAAAAAGTGCAAAGAAACCGCAAGTTCCAGTAAAAATTAGGTCGAGCTTTTATTTATTTTTCCACATGCATATTTAGAACGAAGGCACTTGACACGGCAGAGTGTAGCACCGTCTTATCACGAAACCGCATTACCCACCTGTCACGGGCAAAATATTATAAACCAACTTTAAGAAACGAGTACGAAATATGGTGCTCGTTCCAATATTTTAGACCACAAAATATTGCATTTTGGTTGGTCATAAGTCAACTTTGTGTGCCGTATTGAAGATAATTTCGTATTTCTTTCTTTTTAAACGGAGGGGGAGGGGGTCACCGGCAATATATCGCTTCCTAACAAAACTATATATATATATATATATAGAGAGAGAGAGAGAGAGAGAAAAAAAAACAGATTACGTTGTAAGAACAAATAAAACAAGCAAAATAATTTTCATACATATAAAATCGAACCTCATAGTGAAATATGAATTATAATTAACCCTTCAATATAAGATAAACATCAAGGTAGCTATGGGGTGGCGCGTGGATATTTCAAATGGCCACCCCCGGCTCCCGAGCGAGGGTGCGGACTGGCCCCTTCAAGTCGATCGATAGGAAAGGACCCTAGCTGGATAACGCGTTGCGCTTTGTACACAGTTCATTGCCTCCTACCCTACACGAGGACTCAAGGTATACATAACAATCGACGAATACGTCAAATCAGATACGATGACTTGTATTTGTGTTTGAGTTAAGAAAATATAAGCAATCTAAAAACTTGAAATTGCAGTAACATTTCAGACGGTGCAATATCAGTACAATGTTTGAGAGCAACTCTGGTAAAAAAATATATTTGAATGGGTAATAGATTAGACGTATATTTGAATTAGGACATTCAGTAATGTCTCATCGAGCTTTTGCAGTTTCATTATTATATAAAGTTAAACTAACAATGTGAAAAACATATCTTCTTATTGGACGAATTCAAAGCTAATGGAACATATTAATAGATTTCACGTTGATTCCCCGGTATGTTTACCCACAATATCCGCGGTCGGGTTGCGGCTCCAATCGATTACTCGATTTATAATTGCCAGAGAAATTAATTGCGTTTGGCAGATCGTTCGGCCGACGTCATTGGCTGTGACCTGGAGTGCCGTTTTCCAATTAATTTATTTCAATGAACAACGAAAAGAACTTTTCTTAGTATGGATTTACAAATATACCCTAGACGATTGCCGCTCCAATAATCTTCAGACATGCACCAATTAGTACATCTCTTTAGTCATTCGATTGTATTCGAACCGAATTCGTAAAGAATAACATAACTATTATACATTAGTTAAGGGAATACTTATCGAAGAATTATTCAAAAATTCCGCGTGTAAATTCTCTTTAAAGTTTTATTCGAAAAATGAAATCAAATATAGTTTGCTATTTTATAGCGTAGAGCGATCGGTACCGACTTGTGGAATCTAAAAATTGTAATACTCACGCGACTCTTCCAAATTCGTCTTTGGATACGTCCTTGTCCCCGCTGCTAGACTCTGACAGCTTCGCTCTGAAGGCAGCTACGCGCGCCGCTATCTCCTCCCTCGGCAACCTGCGTAGCCACACCAACGAAACGCTCATTATTAAAAAAAATCTCGTTTTAAATTAAGAACAAATTTAAAAAATTTGTTGTAACATCCGAAATTCAAGTTAGCAAATGACAAAACGCTGCGATTGACTTGCGGCGGACAACGCGCCTTACGGGGAAATGAAATGTAATAAATTCTGAAAATAATTTCTCGGTTAGGCCGTCACCTGAACGTACCAATGCATGTTACGCCGCGCTGTTGTAATCGCGGAATTACTTTCCGAAAAACAATAAAAACGATAACGACTCCACGTTACTCGGCGCGACTTGTTCGACTGCGGCGGACAAAATGAATATTATATGACATGGGGTTGCCTAGTCCCGCTCTGTTGCATTATTGATTTGACTCGTGCGCAACTGGGGCTGTTGCCCTTACAAGGGTGGATTGACTGATACAGCAGTAGGCCATTCATTGACATGCTCTATTATTGACTACTATGAGGGACTTATTGTTTATAAAATTATTATTAAAAAAAATCACATATGTCGATTCATAAAACAGGTTGCAAGCGTACGGCGACAATTGCAAATATTTAAATATTTATCTTTTGATAAATTTAATTTATACGGCAGTAACGAGTAACGCGTGCAAACAGTAAAAATTAATTACAGTAGCAAGGTTCCAACAAAACCAGGTGCTAATCTGGCCAACCGTATCGCAATCCTCTAGTGCCCTATAACACGACGGTTTTTTTATTACACTCATAAAATATATTTTCTAGGTACATAAATATTCAAGCAGTTTCTTTTCTGTATATCAGTTCCTAAAAATAGGTTTCTGAAATAGTTTGATTTATATTAGAGTAGGTACATATAATTTTTTTTAAATACGTAAGTTTCCTACTTGTGTTAATAATTTATTTCATCATTTCAATTAACATTAATAAAAAAAAATTAAACATAGAATTGAACAAAAGGTTAGGTTAGGACTAAGAGTCTGCAATTCTAGAAGAACAGCCAATTAGCCCAAATTATTTTATTTATATAATATGTGTACTGTAAAATATGTCAAAATAGTAAATAATAAGAAACTCAATTGAAAGTTAAGACGTAAATAGACACAACATTATAGTATTTGTTGAGGTATTGGCAAATTGTTTATATACAGACTAACAAAACATCCATATCAGTTAACAAATGACCATTTGGTAAGCATTTAAAATTATCATGATGATTAAAAATAAAGATGGAAAACTAGTTTAGAATGTGTAATGTGCCTTAGTTATTTTTACTTGACAATAAGGGTGTATTTATACTAAAATAATAAGACAGAAGTATTTGTTTGAACACAATTCTAAAAAACAAAGTATAAAAAGCACCAAATAAAAAGTAACGAGGAATCAATCCACTGGATAAGCACACATTTAAGGCATCTACCGTGAACTATGTTCTATATTAAGTTAAAGAACACAGTATACAAAATTAACCAACAATGTAACTGGTCTTTATAAGGCAATGATCTTTTGGTTTTAAAGAATGATAACATAGTGAAAGCTAAATTTTAAAACTCATTTACCTTTAACATATAATAGTATGATGTATAAAATACCAGACATTTTCTACAACAATTAAATTTTTAACCTTGGTAAATACATTTGAACAATCATTAATGCAATTATAATTTCAATCAAAAATTGATTGAACAATAATTCCTTAATTAATCCATGAAATTTCATTTACAACAATTACTTAAGTATAGTTTGATTATTAAGTACTGTAATTATCCACAACATCTAATTAAGAAAATAATTTCCAATGAAAGCATCATATTATGATGACATCCGAATCCCAATATAGTATCTTCTAACAATCCTTTTGTCAACTTACAATATCTTAGATCAGGGATAGCAAACCTTTTTGTGTTAATGTTTTTTTTTATGTCACAAGGTGGCAAACGAGCGAGTGGCCACCTGAAATCGCTGAAATAGCGAAGTGACCGTTGCCCATAGGCATACGCAATTGCATATGCGTTGCCTACCTTTAATCAACGGAGGAGAGGATGCACAGAAAGAAAATATTTTCCCTTTCCATGCATCCTCTCATCCGTAAAGTCCACTTCCACTTCCTATCCTTTCCTTATAAGAAAAATGATGGGAAGGGAAAGAGGACTAATTTTGGCCTCCGGGACGCACACTCATCAGACGAAACGCGGAATTGCTTCCACTTCACACCTGTCTTCTGTGTGGTCGTGGTATTTCACCGGGCGAGCCGGACCGATTCGTGCGAAGATGTTAAAGCAGGCTCTACCACTGTTAAGTTTTTTTCTCTAAAATAATGTTTAATAAAGTAGACCATCCAATAATTTTCACTAAGTGATTACTTGAAATATTCCATAACTTAGGGATTACTGCCATTCTCACCTCATGTACTTCACACTTTTTTATGTCATAAAAAAGTGGTTTACCCCCTTTTTAGGTAGTTCACTCAATTCATTCATAATATTACTCTACCTAGAGAATTGATATTCTACACAAAACTATAGACAAGGTTTGAGTATGTATGATTACCATTTAATCATTAAAAACATGGTATTATTGAAGTGCATAAAAGATCATCTGAATATAATTTGTTAAACTAATCGATATTATGTCAGCCACATTTCACAACATTAGCACAATAAGAAAAGCTTGAACATAACTACTAAATAAACCTGCATGTAAATATAGTAGTACCTAACATCCTATGAGGAAATTAGTTATATTTGAACTTTTACTGCATGGTTTCAATAATAATAACCTATAGTTTGAATGTTTTATGGAAATCTTGCCAAAAACTCACCCCTGTTCTTCCAAGCTATCTTCAAGTTCAGCACATTTGACTTCTATTTTTCTTTTCCTTTCGTGATCAAGTATTTCACGATTAGGTTGTTTGTTAGACGCCGAATCCAACTTAGCAATTTCCTCTTCGGTGCGATAGTTCACAGAATCTTTGGTTTTTCGAACCGATGCCCAATTCCTTTGAACGTAGCCATTAGTTCCTGATCCTCTCGGAGTCGTCAATCCAATACCATTGTACATTGTGTTGTTTTATTTACCTAAATTGATATTTAAGTCAATTAACAAAATTAACTCCATAAAACGAAGCGCAATTTGATACGTCGACTAAAAGAGAATTTGATAAAATTACAGTACGCACTATTTCTTTAGTTATTAAATTAAGCACAAATACGCGGAATGTTTATTGGGGTCAAAGTTATAAATATCTCACCAATATTTTATATACAGCTCAAGAATTTTTATTCGTAAATCGCACGTCCATCTTGGCTGAAAGGCTATGAATTTATTGTCTGTATTTTGTCAGTGTGACCAGATATCGGTTGTACATTTTGCCAACCATCCGTCTTCTATGATATTTTATTCTCATTTAATGCTAATAATAAAAATCAGTTCATGAATGATTTCTTAAATATAAAAAATCTTAATTTCTGGTTAAAAGGCGACAAAATAATATTCAGTAAAATTATTATAATTTTAAATGTTGCATTTTTTTTTATGTCTTAATTGAGCTTTGAGCTACGTTAGTCATAATCATGATGTCGTTATCTATTCATATCACGTTTTCTATTCATTTTTTTGGTTTTAATTCTGCAAACATTTCAGTATAATACCAAAACTGGTTACACCATTTTTTGTTGTCTTTACATGTATCTATGGTTTATGTTTTAAAACGATTTTGCAAAAAGTAAAATTCTTAAATTTGAAACTAGGCTAGAATTTTTTCTCTTAAGGAATTTGTCTGAAAAGTAGGGCTTCGAACGTTTTTGAAGTTAAAAAATGGTAAAATTTTATAACAGATATTTTTGCTTGAAAACTACACAATCTGTACGTTTCATGCTGTCATGGAATTAAAAAAACAATGTTAATTGTCAATTCCGTTTGTGTTGTTTTTAAGGTTATGATTATTGTTTATGTTTGATTTGTAAAGTTATTGAGAAAAAACTTGAAATATTAAAAAACTATAAAATGCTGGATAAAATGTTATACAACACTGTTTTGTGTCAAACATATTCACCTTGTGGGAAATATTTAATTGCAGGTAATATTTACGGTCATATCGCGGTGTTTGAGTAAGTATTTGATTTGGTAATCATTTTATATAATTTATGATAAAGGAAATTGAAAAACTTTTCTTTTTTACAGTCTTGATGCAATACTTCATCCAGTTATTGAGTTACTTACTCCTGATTATAACAAACCAAAACATTTGCATGTGTTAGAAAACAAGACCCAGATTTGTAGTTTGGCCACTACTGATAATTTTCTTATTGTCGGTACGGTGAATGAAATATCTGGCTGGGATTGGAAGGCGGTTGTTCAATCAAAATTAAGTAAACCTGCTTGGACTATCAAAATATCAAATCAATCGAAGATTGACGAAACTGATGTAAACAGTTTATGGTTCAATAAAGAAGAAAATAAGATCTATGCTGGTTGTGGTGATAATAAAGTTTATGTATATAATTTAGAAGATGGACGACGTTTAAATACATTTGATGGACATAAAGATTTCATTCACAGTATCCATGGAAGGTATTTATTATGTATTTTATTATATTTCATTGCAAGTCTGTTTATTTCCTATATGACAAAACAGTACTGATAAAAATTAAGTCTTTAAAAGAAGTGTTATTTTATAAAAGTTTTACCTTATCTGTTATAAGGGATATTAAGTTTAAAATTTAAAAAAAAGTGTTGTCTAAATGACCCATCCAATAAAGATTATCTCCTATCAGATCTCTTAACATGAACTCTTTTTGTCAGGTGGGTTGAAATATTTTCACATCATCTTTATTACTTAATGTTTCAGAGGGAAACAGTTAATATCAGCAGGTGAAGATGGCTTGGTAATGCTGTGGGACACAAGAATGGTAAAGTCACACAACAAACTGGAACCACATAAAAAGGCTAACATTTCCAGACCTGAAATTGGTAAATGGATTGGATCTGTGGCTTTAGATGAAGACTGGATAGTAAGCTAAAATTTGTTTTATAAATATGTGTAACTAATTTGTTTGTTTAATATTATTATGAGTTTTGACTTAATTTGTTGGCAAAACTAAATCAATCTGCATTCATGGGAATATTATAATCGTATTTGTAACAAAATCATGTTAAAGAGAAATGAGGGAATGTTACAAATTAGTTATATATTTCTTTGTATTTCAAAGGTGTGCGGTGGTGGTCCTCGACTAGCGCTCTGGCATCAGCGTTCGCTTGATGCTGTGATGGTGTTTGACATCCCAGATTGTGGTATCCACGTCTCATTCTTCCATGAAGACTGTATAGTTGCGGGTGGAGCTGCTAAGCATCTCTACCAACTGAGTTACTCTGGAGAAGTCAAAGTTGAACTCCCTGTGTCAGCCACAACTGTATACTCTGCAGAATTAAGAACTAGCCCAAATAAGTTGCTAGCGATCGCCGGATCCAGCCCAGAAATCGACATCTGCACCAGTTTTAAATACAGAGATCAAGTTTTACATTTTAGATAATATGTTTGTAATAACTCATAGTATAATTTTTGAAAATTGATTTGACTTTTATTTCTTTTAACTATCCTACTTACACAATTTTAAGGTCATTGTTCACAAGAATTTAGTAATGTTTTCAATATGCGTGTTGGGGTGAGGCAAATAAAAAAATTGTAACAAATTCTTTATTAAATATATCCATGACCAGCTACAACCGCAGGTATGAAACCCTGACTTCCATCTTTTTTCTTTACGTAAAACCACTCTGAATCAACGTCACTTTCACCTACACCTTGCATCAACATCACAACGTCGCCTTTGTTCACAGATAACGTCTTATTCAATGCATTCCCGCCATAATCACAATTCACAACTAACAAAGTTTGACGTCTCACAACACTTTTAATTTGCACATTCTCTTTATCATGAATCTTATCAATATTTGAACAAATAGATTTAGTTTTTAAATATAACGTATCAAAGTCTTTCTCTGCGCAGGAGGTTTGAGATTTTATAGATCTGTCGAGGCGCGGTCGACTGCGTGTTTCGGAACGCGTGCGGCCGCGCAGTTGTTCCTTCTCCGTATCCGTGAGGTTGCCGCACGGCCGCGGATAGATGTCAGTGCTGCTTTCCCAGCAAGGAGTCTTCTTTTGTACTGATGTCCTAGAACATAGAAGTTATTGTATAACGTTACTACAAAATATTCAAGTCTGCGTTACACGTCACTTTCTCGTGTGCCTTTTTAATGAAGAAAGTAAGGCTACTCAATACTTAATCTATCTTAAATAAAGTTGGATTCAGCTCTGGCATATAACTAACATAATGTAAACAGTAACCAGGATGCTAGGAAGCCCGTGCAGTCCATTCCAGGCCAGCCCTACTTTCCTACTGTACTGGCAAAATGTAAGCACGCCATAAAAGTAGGAATTTTGTTACCTATTCGGTAGTATTCCTAGCGGCAGACAAGCTGTATACAGTAAATATCCCTCGTGGCCGTGTGGAGTTTGTGCGTACACCCATTGCTGGTTCTTGAACACCGCGTTGACGACTGTCCCCAGCGGCAGGGTCAGCTCCTGCTGGCAATCCTTTTGCGTCTGATACAGTGTGGTCGGGAATGCTATCACTACTGGTATGTTCCCCGGATGATCTATAGATGCCTACCAAATATAATTAAAAAAATATTTAACAGTTTTTGGGTAAGTAAAAGTAACTGTAAGTATTAATTTGAAGATTATTAATAAAAAAAATATTATGTTATGCTCTTTACGGATACTTAAAAAACTAAACGACTACAAAAACTTGGTATGTATATCCTATACGATTTGAATGAATGTGATGCAAAAATCTATTACATTTTATGCTTGAGCAAATTAATTAATGATTATTCAAATTAACGAAATGTTATAAATAAAAAATATAACGGAAAATAAACGTCGAATAAAAAAAGAAGGTGTTTAATCCAGTTCTAACAACTAGACAAAATATAAATGATAGATTTCAATCAGTATCAATTACAAAGCACACTTCTAAAGCAACAGCATATCATTCGGAGATGTATAACCTATAAAAACTTTTTTTTTTTTAATTCATGAGGCAAAGGTCGAGACACAACTCATCGGAACATTATATAGCGATTTTTTAACGTCCATCGGTATATCATATTACACGCGATACGAACTGGCGCAATTAACTTACTAGCGTTTAACCTCACCAAGATATATCGTTGTTTTAAATTAAGAGCGCTGATGAATGGTGCAGTACAGGTCCGAACTCGGTAATAAATAACAAAATATATCTCTGTCAATGTGTGCTAAAAGTTTATCTTTTGTCATGTCACAGAAGATTAATAAAAAATATATATTTAAACAGATTTTATGCAGTTTTGCAGATAAATATTTTCACATATTTAAAAAACCACTATAATTTCAAATTAAATTAATTAATTATTGTGACCTATATATGTATATTAACGGAGAATTATAAACGAAACTTTTACTATAAACCGCAACTTTAGACCTGCAGCGCCAACAAGGGGGCGTTATCGCCCACTTTGGGAAAGACTGCTCTACAAGGTTATTAAGGCTTTTGTACAATGGTATGAAACATCATACAAGTATTATTTATTGTTTTTTTGAAGAACAAAAAAACAATAGCATCGTTAGTTTGTTTAAACGAGCAATGTGCTAACAGTAGCAGGTGTACTAACGTTTTCCCTTTCTTGTTGCTACGGAAATAAAGGGTACGCGAGTGTTCTAACCGATAAATTAGCCATGACAGAACGCTTTCTTTAAAAAAAAAATAACAATCTAAATGACCGCGGCAGATTGCGGTCCAAGTCAGTCCCGTCATTTTTTCCTTTTACATATTTACAATCGAAAAAAGCGTTCAATTTTCAATACGGAGAGACGATAATTGCGTGAAATCGCAGCGTATTTTTTTTTAAATCGGTAATGTTTAAGGCCGATACAAAGTCCGTATTTAATGTTGCCAAAATACCGTATTTCAAAGATGCAGTTTATACCGCGAACAATTTTGAGCCAATTTCGCGGTTAACAAATTTCCGTCATCTTTTTTTTTTAGGTTAAATATCTTTGTATTTTTGTAAACTGTAAAATAATGGAGTAAGGTATAATTTTGTTGCACAGTCGAACCAACTATTAAGGAAGGATTACCTACGTTTTATCTTATAAACTTTAAAGTTAATGTCAGTTTAATGTTTCTGCAAAATAGAACTGAAATATCATTATTTAATACTTCATAAAATAGTAGAGGTAGTTTTTTACTCAAAAAACCTCACTGATTAATTTTTTATTGTGTAAGTATAACAAATTTTTGGATATTTCAGATATTCAGATTTAACCTATAAATAATTCAATGAAAATGTAACAAATAAAAAAGCCAATACAATTTTCTACCGTTAAACTTTTCTTAGTAAATAATTTCTCCTAGGATGTAGGAATTTTGATGAAATCGTCTCTGTATTGCAAAAACAAAAATTACGAGCAACACAATTGTCACATAAATTATCGCCACGTAAAAACCAATGTAAACCTTAAAACATAGGAGTAGAGAAGATAATCGTGTGGGAGTATGTGCAGTTTAGTTTGATAGTGTTGTTGCCGCTCCATCCTACATTACGTTGTCACAATAATATTGCAGAAATGAGTAATGACCGAGGTACTCGAATCGCGACTAAATTCAAAATGTTTTTAAGCGATTACAATAAAGTACGCTCGTAAATACATACAAATAAATTATACAGTTATATCGCGCTTAATCCTGTGATAAAAATAAATTATAATCGTGCAATTAACATTAATTTGACATTAATATATTTAATAAATAATCTGTACAAATTTATCTTCTAAGCCAGATACAATTGCCGTTTAATCAGTACTACCATGGTTTTATTGTGTGCACGTAAAAAACGTTTCCAGTAAAAATAGGAAAGGAAAGTAATGGGAAAGAGTATGCGAGATGTTATAAGTTAATTGATTTCGCAATTTTTCAAATAACGCAAGACATCATCATTAACACAGATCGACAGACAGACAAGGAAGTGGACTTGATTGTTTACACCGCACGTTGGCACACTGACACAATCTAGCATCGATTTGTGATGTAATTAAAAATGAATTAGACGATCATCTTCATTTCCAACTCGGAAGTTATGTAGCGGTTTTAAACGTAGTTTTTATTTATGTTGGCATTGATTGAACATGTTTTCAAATGGCAGAAGATATTTGTTGTTAGTTTTCTATTCACAATTTTAAAGACGCTATAAATCAAGTTTAAGTTGTTAAATATTTTGCCAAAGCTTTCTTTACAGGTTTAACATCTTGATTCAATACGTGTATCGATGGGCAAAGAAATCAACGCATTTAGACAAGCCGCCAAAATCTTTAAAATAGTTCGGTTTTATAATGTTGGCAATAAGTAAGTACGGGTACTCATTTTTCTTCTTCTAATCACATTTTAACAATGTTAACATTGTATAACCATTGTTATGGAATAAATTGGTAACATATTTGTGGGTTAATAGTTATTTTAAAATATTCTGCGGTAATCTGTTCCCACGCGATCGCGTTTGTATGGTTTCGTTGTTATACGAAAGCTACTGGTCAGTTGGTCAGATTCGCCGACATCGTAATGATCATATAACATATGGCTAACTGCTTTGAATTTGTTGCAAGTAACAGCTGGCGGAAATAATCGTTACATTGTCTGTTGTTTTTTTTTAAACTTTATTATATTTTAGCGTAGTTTATTCTTTAATTTATAATTAATAATCACAATGTTGTTGTGTAATTGGAAAATAAAATAAGAAAAAATGGAATTAGTATATTAAGAAATAGAAATGTATTTCAAAATGGTACTTACTGCACTAAGGAAACTGTCCAAATCTCTGATGTCATATCCGAACTTTCCGTTTTGCCGTTTTTTTCTCCTATGTCGATGTCGGTGTTTCCTCCGCACATACTCTTCAGTGCCAACACTAGTGTCCGAATAAGATTCCTGACCATTGAACTCCTCACAGGCGCTTCTAAACTTTAAATTATGATAGTTCTCGTTACGACCAACAACTCGATTTACGTGGCCCTTATACTTTGAAACAAGTCGTTCGGTTTCGTTTAATTGGTTACAATTCTTACCCAAATAACCTAATTTATTTTTTATTACATCATCTTGTTTGACTTTAACGTTTTCGAAGTTGTCTTTAAGCACCCATGTTAGAGAGATCTTGGATTTGTGCCGTTGCTGCAGCGGCGATGAGTGCCAAAGACCCATTTCTTCGATTTCAACGTAATCGTCAGAATGCAAATTTTCATCGGACTTTGAGGTTATGTTGCAGTTCGCTAATAAGTCTAGCACTTCGCACATCGGTGCGTTATCCTGTAAAAATTATGTTTAATTTTAAGCGCCATCTTTAGTAAAGTTTATTTTGAGGTTATAAATGAGTCTAGACACTGTCCGCCCACAAATATTAGGTACACAATTCCAATCTTTATGTTAAAATGTACTGATTGGTATTTTATTTATATGATAATAAATAATTTGTTTAATAGTAATGTGTTTATGGAACATGGATTGCTATAATTTATGGCATGTAATCAAAAGTCTGTGCGAGTCTGCAGACAGCTGTATCATTATGTTATTTAACAGATGATTTAATGTACCTATGGCACATTATTACAACTAATCCTGCCTTCCATTAGAGTTTGAGAGAAAATAAAATGTTAATACAGACATACAATCCAATAAATAATATTTTTCAATCATAACCTGCAAGAAATCACAAGAAGAAAAAAAATATTTCTCATTCGTCTTTTTTTATAATAATATATATAATAAAAACAACCAATACATAAATATTTCATATCTATAATGGTTACAAAGGTTAACTATTTTTATGGGAAACACGCGGTGAATAATTTCTTTGTATAAATTCTAGTTTTTTATTTATTCCTTAGGTACACATTTTTATGTTTTACTAACGATGATTTCCTATTTTATTTACATAAGTTAACATATGTACGTATTTATGTTTACGACTATGCATACATCTAATGACAGGAATGAACGTTATCGGGCACAGCTTTCCGGCGGGGCGACGTAAGAATATTTTTTTACTATGTTATATCACCAAATTAAAATGCAAACGAGTAATTAACGTAAGAAATTCACTTCCATAGACTGCACCCGGGCTTTAATTAATACATTTGACTATCACTGACAGTAAATCACTTTCTAAAGTGTTGCTACAAGATTTTTTTTTTTAAGTGACAAACGAAGAAGCGGCCACCTGAGTGTAGTGCCAGTTTGTGTTACCTACCGTAACTGGTGACTGCGATGTCTCCTGTACATCTTCGAATTGATTCGTTGCATTTTCTTGGTAAGGTGGTGGTTGATCTTTTATTTCTGTGAACAATTAAAAAAAACTTTGTTCACTAACATATCTAAAGAGTCTCGAGTTATAAATTTTAAATTGACCTTATTAGGGTAAAACTAACCTAGCTTAAATTAAGATAGTTACAGTTAAATTACACATTTTAAAATTAGTTAAGCGAAGATTGTATTTTCACAATTCTATGAATGTTTAGTTTGCTGCTGCCAGGGTATGAGATGATCCCTTGTGTGATTTTAATTCATGGTTTTTAAATTAAATAGCAAACAATTCGGTTCCAATGACTTGTTAAATTAATATTATATGTGTAATTTACTCGTTTCTATTTATAAAATATTTCCAAAACACACAATGGAAAAAACATGTTTGCATATTGGTTAATTAAAAATAAAAATGTAACTAGCAATCACTATTCACTTTGCACAAAACATCACTTAATCTACGTTTGATTATTGCGAATAAATTCTTCATATTTACGCAAAAACATTTTTAAAATAGAGCACATTATAAAAATTAATTACCGTTGTCAATTTGATGCGTTATAGAAATTTAAAAATTGTTAGCTTTTCGTATTCATAGAACTGCGGGTGCGCCAGACATGACCTAACCCACAACCGTCGTTGGCGAGTTCGCGCCAAACACTGTTGGAGTCGAAGCATCGAGTCGTTCTCGATTTCGATTCGATACCAGACGGATTAAGTGATGCATCTTATTGATTGTTCTAATATTACTTATATTCAACAGAAGACAAAGAATATTACAATATACAGACGAAAATTTACCTCTGTAGTTCTTGCTTATTATACGTTATTTAACGGATAACTTTCTGTTTGATCAACGTGTCGTCACAAACCGTAACAGAAGGGGTCTTGCAAATTAACCCCATTTCTTAATAAAAAAAAAGAACGATTTGATATAAACCTATAGATATTATACTTCGATTAGATTTTATAGAATACACGATAAAAACAACGAATCGATTGATAAGGTTATAGATGAGTAAAGAAGTAAAAAGTTGAACATTTTTGTCTCGTCGTACAGAAATCTTGGCGTGCAGAAACGATTTTTTGTCACATATGTTACGCACAATCTTAGACCTAACATAGTGATCACAAATTGCGTAACGATAAACAAATTAACCCTAACGACTCGCAACATTCTCACGGGCTTGGGCCTCGGACGCACCGCCGCGCCCGCCCCGGGACACGATCCGCGGTACACACCAACGGCAGTAGTCATACCATAAATTATGCAGACGCAGGACAAATCCTTAATATCACAAAGATATATAAAGGTCTGGTCATCAGAGTAGCAGCTAATGATGCTGACTTTGGTAATATTGCTTTTTTTATATCATAAGGTGGTAAACGAGCGAGCGGCCACCTGAAATCGCTGAAATAGCGAAGTGACTGTTGCCCATAGATATACGCAATTGCATATGCGTTGCCTACCTTTAATCAACGAAGTAGAGGATGCACAGAAAGAAAATATTTTCCCTTGCCATGCATCCTCTCATCCGGAAAGTCCACTTCCACTTCCCATCCTTTCCTTATAAGAAAAAGGGTGGGAACGGACAGAGGACTAAGTTAGGCCTCCGGGACGCACACTCATCAGACGAAACGCAGAATTGCTTTCACTTCACGCCTGTCTTCGGTGTGGTCGTGGTATTTCACCGGGCAAGCCGGGTCAATTCGTGCGAAGATATTAAAGCGGGCTCTACCACTGTTAAATACAAGTATACAATACAAAACAATTGCTAGTGCCAATAACGAGTTTATCCCTTAAAACATTTCATGTCTGCTATTGTCTGACTGATAGTATATTATCCCTTCCCTTCTTTTATTGCTTTACTCCTTTCCCTTACAAAAATAATGCTTTCAAATCAAGTACTAAGATATAAAAGTAAAATACCATATTTATAATAAAAAGTTGTGGCAACCCTATTCTGCGGTCACGAGAGTTTCATTATCCCTACGTTTGTAGCTCGCCTAATTTAGACGGACGAGTGTTTCGGAGTCATTACCATCGCGGGATCGCACGCTCCGAACTGTTACCATTCATCTCTGTATCCCTGGTCACTGCTGCACGCTCTCCTTACAGATTCATAATAATTACAATTTATTGACAACCATAAATTTAAGGAAAAATATTGGTTATGATCTCCAATAATGACCAAAACGTTTATATATTTTCCCACGAAATCACACTCATATAGTCAAAAGGTCCCAAAGTTTTTATATCACACTATATGGAATACAAAATTAATAATTTAGTAGACCGAAAAAATACACGCATTATCTAGTTTCCAATATGATATTCTATTTTTGATCTTTACATAAGCCAACCAGCAACGTTAACCGCTAAGACACGCTTTCTTAGATAAATAGTTTATAGTAACACGTTCCTGCTAGTACTTCTTATGTACAGGAATCACGAAAGCAAATTGTCAGGCGCTAAATACAATTAGGAGACTAAACACCACCTTTGTTTTTAAAAAGCTTTAGCACATTTCCCGCCTCAGAATTAGAACCCCACGTTGCAGGGCGCGTTTCAACACCTGTGTTTATTTTCCATTATGTTTTGCTCCCGTTTATTGTTTGTTTGCTGTTAGAAATAAATCCAATATTCATAGAATTCACCCCTAAATAATGATTTGAATAAATATAACCCCAGAACTTCATTAGACTGACAGTTTTTATAAAACATATTGTCATCTCTTACATTCTCTTTGACAAAACAAAGACAACAAAATGTAGTCAACAAAGTGTCATGCACTTAAAACCCAGTTATGATTGCGATTTTCTTTTCTTTTACGGCCAGTCTGTTTTTAAACTTAAAATTTTCTTATCATAGGCTGTAAAAATGAATCCAAAAAAATTAGATTGATAAAGCTGGGCACTCCGACCCCACGTTATTCGGATAAGGCCCCAGGGAGATGATATCCATCTATGATTTTTTTGCGCCCAAATATTTTCCGCATAGAACGTAAAAAAATTCATTGTGAATGAAAGCCCATAAAGATTAAGAGGTAAAAGAATGTCTTATTTATTACGCTGCGTTCCTTACCTTTTGACGCGTGAAAATAAAGGACAATATGTTAAAGAGGCACGAGCATATCGCTATGGCGGGAATGTGTCTGGCACGGGGGGAACGCGGGACACGCGGAAGAGGGGGGATCACGATCGCCCAAAACGTGCGTACGCGCACCCGACTTCAATGTTCACTGAAATGCGGACATAAAGCTAGTTTTTGTTTTTTTTAATACATTTGTTGTTCATTTATGGTATGCGTACTTTATCATTTCTTGAATTAATACTTTGTAGTGAAAATCAAACTGACTGAACGTTCCTTTTATAAAATAACGATGTAACAAACAAAGGTCCAATAACTACTATCTTTCAGATTATTTCGATAGAGCATTATTGTGCTTATAACCTTAAATTTAATTTTCGTCGAATTTAGTTTCGTCGTACTTTGGTATCTTCACAAATCCACGAATAAGTTCACGGTTTTATTTATTTATTCCTATCAGAATACTATAATTACAAGAAAAGTGTGTGAATTCGATTAGTTGCCTATAAAACACTGGGCAACAATTCAGCCTACGCGTTTGTAACGGCGATCATTATCAAAAAATTACTATAGCCGAGCCTATCGAATATTTGTAGGGAACGCCTCCAATAAATATAATAATTAACAATCATTCAAAGCTTGTGATCTTCTAAAAGATTTTCGTGACTTATTATTTTTATATAGGTACATACTAAATAGTAATTACGTTGGAATCAAAAACAGTTTAACGTAGTTTTTTTTACAGAAAAATGGAAATAAATAAAATAAAATTAATTTTCATCAAATTAAAAGTAAAGTTCATCTATTGAATTTTCAAATTTTACATATTTTCGTATTTGCTGTCTTTGGTAAATCTGACGTCAGCAATGCGCTCATTTTCCAAGAACTTATTTCCGATTGGATAATTCCCGTCATAAATCAATAGCCAATTTCTAAATTTATTATTTTATTAATGGCAACTCTCTTACTTTCACTTTCCAAAGACAAACTACTATTTTTACTGAATCAAATGCTTCGGATATCGTGTTATGTTGACCTATATTGTTTAGTAATGATACATTGTCATAAAAATACATGGAGTTTTAAAATTTTTGAAATTACACGCGATTCTAAGCACGTGTACCGTAGGCGGTTACATGTTGTGTTGATGGCTACATACATAGAAATACATTTAACGTATTTGTTTCGAAATATTTCATTAGTTCTTCGAATATTCTGAAGATACACAAATTTCGCCAATTACAATTTACTAAATAAAAGATAGAATATCGAATAATAATAAAATCTATTTAATAAACAACGTTAATTGTTGGTGATTTAATTTCAAGTAAAGTTAATAATGAAAATCAAGCAATGGCACGTAGTTGTAACACATAAAAAATACGGACGAATTGATAACCTTCTTCTTTTTGAAGTCAGCTATCAAAATAGAGTACGATCGGCAGTCGGCAAGGGCAGCCGATGTATCGACATGTGGTAGGCAGACGGTCGGTGCGCGAATTAAGGGTAAGTGTAGGTAACCGATAATTGCAGCGTGAGAAAGAACAGCTTGCGATCGATGGCATAAAAAGGTTGCCATTTTTTTAAATCGATAACTCACACGTTCGGATACATTAACTTTTAAAAATATTGTAGTTTGCTAGATTTCACCCGTGACTTCGTCCGCTGGGATACAAAATTAATTGTTTATGTATTCTTCGACACTATTTTCTACATCTATGTCAAATTTCGACAAGAACGTTAAGACGTTCTGGAGATGCCGTCGGATCGGACAAACATGTAAACATTGATGTCATTATTTTTGGAAAATAATCTTTATTTCCTAATTTAATGAAAATAAAATGTTTGTTGCTGACGCTACATCCCCTAATTACCATTAAAATACAACTCACGCAACAAAAATTGCACGAACATTTGTTTGCCAGTCCAGTTCTAATGTACTACATACTACCACCGATAATGCAATACTACGCTGCTTACATGAAATAAACAATAACACAAACATTTCATTATTAATAATATAATCTAGGTAGGCAACGCATATGCAATTACGTATGTCTATTGGCAACGGTCACTTCGCTATTTCAACGATTTCAGGTGGCCGCTCGCTCGTTTGCCACCTTTTGATATAAAAAAATATGTAGATAAAAAAAGAATTTTATTTATTCATACAGTCCATAAGTCTTTTCAATAAAACCAGTGGGTTTGTTTATTTTTGCAAAAAGAAAAAAGATTTAAGCCCATTGTGACCACTTAAAGAATCTAAGTGCAGCGGTTGGAAATGAAAGTAGCTTCACGCGCAAAATAAAAATAAAATGCAATTCACTTTTATCTAAAACTGCAAGCGCAAAGAAACGAGTCTTTGATGAGTTCTACATTTTCTAGACAGTTGCAACTTTGGATCTATTGAAAGCGAAATTTCGTCGAGGTCAGTGGAACGCTTTCATAACAACGCAAAACATGGCGTCTGTGTCGAATAGGAAATGACAGGCTGTCGGGCACCTGGCTGACGATTCGATTCGGTCGTCCGGCGCCGTGACGTCCCATAGAAATAGTTGTGCCTCAAATAGCTCATAGAAATCGTTGAATAAGAATGCGCTTTTTTGTTAAATTCTAGATAATTTTTGACATACTCTATACTTTTAAAAATCTTATCTTTAACGCTATCGTTGACGTCGTTTTATTGAAGTTGTTTTTTTTAATTGTTTAGTTTTTTGTCTAAAATAATTGTTGACCAGTAAATAACATAACATTCCTTAATTAACAACTAAGAATTAATTACATTTTTTTTTCATTTTTCTACTACGCACACGGTTCAATGAAGAATTATGCTGTTAATCTATTAATCAAGTTAATATTGTTCGTCGGTCGTTGTTGGTCATGTTTGATATTATCAAATTTTATTTACATTGAACGAAGATTATCAGATTTGCATAAATACGTAGAAAACATAGTATTGTCAATGTAATAGGCCCACAATTCAATTTGGTAAAGATAGTACCTATATTTATATTCAGTTGAAAATCTGATATAATACGAGACATTTTCCATTTATTCACGTTCCGTTTCAGCAATGATATGTTCCCGACGTGCATTGCAAAATATTCCGAGGCCTGATGGGCTGTTACTTCATCTTATACGCTGGGCAATTTGAAAAGAATGTTGTCGGATAGTCGCCGGGCCCGGACAATGCTCTATGCTTCTTTATTATACACGTATTGTAACTAGCGGAAATCAAATGTCTGTAATTGAGACTTGCGTAATTTAATGTCAATTTTGGAATTGCATAATCGCGACTTTCTTTTTTTGTGATTTGTCGATAGTTTTTTTGGTAATGTAGCAAGGCTTAAGAAGGAAATATAAGATTATATTCAAAACCATTAATAGATAAATTAAATAAGCTTATTTTAAATTATGTACGATATGTATTGGAGTGAGCTCGAAAGGTATTATAATTATTACATCTGATCTGTGCTGAGTTTTGAAACGTATCATTAACAATTCGACGTAGCGATGGTATCATAAAGGCGGAATCATCGCTCTGCGTTTCGTTTTTGGGCATCCGCGAGGAATTCACACCGCACGCCGAGCATCGGGGTAACCGATTATAATTTTACAAAAAAAAAAGAGTTTCACGCGCGGCAATTTGAGGTCAAGAGGGAGCGTGATCTCGGCACGGTGGATAAAAATTATTTATTTGCGTGGGGCGCGGCAATTAGGGGGGCGGGGCGCGTCTGCGCGCGCGACCTCTCGACCCCGGCCCGCTCGCGAATCCCCCCGCGCTCAAGACGCGCGCTTCTACTGTCACACTGACAGCCCGCCAAAACAATATGTTTCCTTTTCAAAGTTTCTATGATTTTGTACAACATTATTTGAGCATTAACCGTTATCAATTCATTCGTATTCGTACATAGTTTTAAAAGTAAATCAGATATGGTAGTGTATCGTAGGTGCTTGTAATATTAATCATTTGTTTCAGCTCATAAGGCAAAAACAAGATATTTATAACCTGTTACACATTATATTACACGTCTTTTTTAACTGATTGTTTTTAATAATGTTGACCAAAATCGATGAGATTTTCTCGGAATTCATATATCACGGTGCGTCACAGAGCTCATTATATTTAACGTTGTGCAAAAGACGATGGCAATTACCGATACTTGGGTACGATTCACCTCGGCACGCACACGTGTACCTCAGTACTCGTCGAAAGGTGGGCGGTGCTCAGTGAAATTAAGTCTAAGATAACGTCTGCATCGATGTCGCCTTTTTTATCTTTTTACGTGAAGCCTTGGAGGGAACGAATACGAACGGCTAGGAAATACCACGGCAAGGTTATGTTTACACCGGCTAGTAACAAGAAACTTTTGCATTGAAATTTAGCGCGAAACCTAATTTTGACAAAATTTATACATCATTTAAGACAATATTTTTGACGCCAGCTAGTAAAAAATATAATATCTGGTGAACCAAACGGTGTAACGACATTTAAAATTGAAGCCGGTTGCATATTTAATGATCTGTGAATACAAATATAAATTTAAAACGACCTAAAACATACAAAATAGGTAACGTGTTTTGGTCACTTCGATATATAACCACCTAAAATCTTATTTTAGGTGGTCTTTGCCACCTTATCTTCTTCTTCTTCTTCTTGGGGTGCCTCTCCGACTAACGAAGGCTGGCGATCAGTTCTCCATATTTTATACCACCTTATATTAAAAAGAAAAAACTATCCACTCTGGGTCAGCGAGTTTGAGCCTAATCAATTACAATAAGTTTCGAGCCCCTCAATACGGACGTGTATGAGCTGACGTCGAACTATAAAAATAGGACTTACTCTTCAATCTGGCGATGATCCTCTTCATGTTGAATCTGCCTAGACAAGTGTATCCTGGCGCGTGCCCGCTGTACAAATGTTCGCTCAGCAGGCGTCACGGTCGGCTGCACTTGCACCAGTGGCCGAGGAAGGGCGATGCCGCCATGCGAATTATAAAACACAAATGATTCATCAAAGCTTTAAAATTTGGCTTTACCTCACCATAATTGGTATGGGTCGGATATAAGGCATCTCAAATTAACATCAACATTTATCATAAGCGAATCTACCTACATTAGAAATATTGAAATTACCTAGCGAAGATATTGTCTATGGTATGTTTAAATGACAAAATTTTGGTAAAGCGCTATTCTATATTCCTGTCAGGCTGTATGCTGTAAAATCAAAAGCAGTGTTTTATAAAATAATTCATAACATACCGTATTGTTCTGCTGCAATTTTCTCGCTCTGAATGCTTGTCAAGTCTAATGTAGATTTAAACACTAAATTGCAGGAAAATTGTTTGTCGTCCATACATCATGTTGTTCGGCTTCGACGCGCCCACGTCGCTTTGAGCTGTGACAAATATGGAAAGGTTCATCCGACTGCTTGGAATTAAATCCACATTCGATAAGTAAGATACTATAAAAAAATTAAAACGGTAGCATATCTGTTTTTTTCGTTCTTACCGAAACTTTTTGCAATTTATCTCTTAATATTAAACTTTTCACAAAATTACGATAACCTATTGTGTAGAAGTTTGCTTACAATCTTTTAATGTGTTCATTTTTTTTTCTTTTTGAAAATTGCTGATAGGGTTCACTCTGTCTGTCAGTAGATAATAACCTAGGTAAGGTATGTACAAAGCAGGTTGTGCTTTAAGGTCCTCTACCTCACAACTCATGTTAAAACGTAGAACAACTGTAGCATATCGCACAGCGTCACGCTCTACGAAGCCTGCCGGTTCTATTTTAAGAGTGCATTGCATAAAGCACATAATTAGTTATTACGGTGAGTTTGCACGGTCGAAACATTCAAATGAAATCATCGTCTGATCACTATTTCTTCTAAACTGTAATGTTTAGTCACTCAAATCCTTTTATAATATTCCCTTGATTTTGTTAAATCAAACTAGCTGTCGCCCGCTAACCTGTCAGCGCGGAATAAAAAACGAATTAACAAACATCCATGCATCCAAAATTTCACATTTATAATATTAGTGACATTATTAACAACAATATACAAACTTATCAGAGCTAATTCCAAATATTTAAAACATAATTATGACAGTTTGACAGGAGTAAAATATCGTAATTTAAGTGACGAGATTACTAAAATTTCTTGAATTAATAAATACTTTGTTTTACACATAAACGTAGTACAAAATGTCGGTTAACGAAATGTCCGAAGCACAAGATCAGTCTCAAATAACGCCAACGTCGGATCAAAAGCTCACTATGAGCGAATCCAGTCAGACTACATTGTATAAAATGAGCAAAGGGACAATATCTTTAATGGAAAAGAGGCAAATGTATCGGGTGATCGATGATGGAATGGACGTGACCCCAGACAACATCGTGGACCCCGAGTACGTACTGATGGAGGAGACACACACGCACGCCGCATTCGGAGGAAGAACCGACAAAGTCATCAAAAGTGACATCGGTCTTAAAGTGAGCAAATCGAAGTCAAAGACTACAGTAGAGGTCGCAATGAAAGTTTACACGACGACCATCTCCCTTGACGACATCTATATCGATCACACAAAAGACACCGGCGAGAGCTTCAGCAAGGACGAGATAGATCTCGAAATAGCACCATCGGCGTTTTATATGCCGGTAAAAAAACCAATCATGGAGTACCCAGAAGAAATTTTTGTCGTCCTCAAAGAGACGGATACGGAATTCCTTTTTGAATTACCTAGCTTTTCGTACGAAAGAGGGACGGTAGAGGCGAATATTGTGGAAGAACAGAATAATTACTATCAATATATAACCGTCGGAAAGGGAAGGAATCGCAAAATGGTGACAGAGGAGACGCAAACTAAGGAATGCGTGTCACAATCTCGACACACAATCGCGACGAGGCCGAAGAAGAAAAATGCGATATCATTCGCTTCTCTGTGGGACATGCACGACACGTACGCTCAATTAGCAAAAGAGGCAAAGGACGAGGAACCGGACGAAATGGTAATGTATCAATCCGTGGAGCCTAAACTGCTGCGGAAGAAGAAAAAGGTTGCAGGCGAAGCTACCGAGCTCAGGGGTAAAAGTTACAAGGATATTTGCAACACTCAAGCGTTTTTGGATGCCGTCCTGTTGACGGAGCGAGTTCTCGCAACGATGCAGTTTGCCAATGCCCAGAAAAAATTCAGAGGACTCGTACAGTTCAATCCACTAGCTCTCGATCTCCAGTACGTTTATACATTGAAACCTCTTTGGACATTAGAATGTAACGAAACGTCCGGGCGACCGATCACCGGCATATCCTTCAATCCGAGAAACTCTAATATCGCTGCCGTGGCGCATGGTAAATTTACATTTGCAGAAACTTTCGATGGCCTAATCAGCATTTGGTGCACAAAAAACCCGTGCGTGCCCGAAAGATTGTACCGCTTCGAGCATCCCGTCACCGCGGTAGCCTTCTCAGAGAAGAACCCCAATTGGCTGGCATGCGGCTTTCACAACGGCGACGTCCTCATCCTGGACATCACGTCTTACTCCATCAAGACCGTGGCCAAAAGCAAACGCGACACCAATCCCTGTTTCGAGCCGATATGGCACATCAATTGGCATTTTATAGACTCTATTCAATTCGTGATAACGACCTGCCAGGACGGCAGGATAAATCGATTCAGAAGTACGAAAACGCACGATTTTATTTGCTCGCCGATTATGCGCATGGCGACAGTGGAGGGTCAGCTGAAGGGTCTTGAGACCGCCAAGGCGTGCGTCAACGTGGACGTGCCGATAATCCGTCACCCGGCGGTGCTCTGTATGAAATGGCACAGCGAAATAGATCACATATATTTCGTGGGTACCGATGAGGGTTGCATTTATAAATGCTCGACTCACTACTCGAATCAGCACATAGAAGTGATCCGAGCGCACGCGGGGCCAGTGTTCAACATGACGTTCTCGCCCTTCCTGGAGCGGCTGCTGGTGACGTGCGGCGCGGACAACGCGATCCGGCTGTGGCTGGAGGAGCTGGACGACGTCATAATGACGCTGAACTGCCCCGCCGCCGTCTACGACGTCGCCTTCTGCCCCGTCAACTCAACCGTGCTCATCTCTGTGAGTGGCAACGTTCTCTCAATATGGGATCTTCGTCGGAAAAATCACATTCCTTGTGCCGAGTACAAATTCCCGGGTAACGTTGTATTGAACTTTGTGAAGTTCTCAAAGTCCGGTGACAATGTTTTCGTGGGCGACACGTTAGGGCGCGTGCACACGTTCCACTTGGAGGACACGCCCATACCGCCATTCTATCAGCACAAAATATTAGATGAGGCGATAAAAAAGGCCCTCTGTACGAGACCTCAGTTATTGAAGCAGTTGCAAAAAATTGAGAAATATAAAGAACGTCACTATAAGTAATACTTGTTTTATTTTTTATTCATTGTTAAGCCGTTTTAAATGATATTATAAATAGGTATTTGGTAGTCGGAAGTTTAAGTCAGAAGTTTAGTCAGACTAATGATAAAAACAAGTATGTCCACGTTCACTGAGGCAATTTTAACGCTTTTTATTGTTAGGTAGGTTTTATTTAAAAAATAAATGTTTCTTTTTCTTTCTTGGTACTGTTTGTGTACTAAAATAATTTAATTCTATTGAAATATGAAACACAAGATACAAGTTTATCAATTTTATTTACTCTTAATCTTAAGAATAATATTTTAAATAACAAAATCATAAATTACATTTAAGTCTTGTAATGAAACAGTTTAAATAAGCTTATATCAAATAAGGAATGACTAGGGCTTGTGTGAGAGCATTTGCAGTTGATATTCTTTCTTCAGTTCTTTTAAATTAGCTTCCAAAATGGCTACCTGGAAAAATATTATAATTTTAATTAAATACTAGTCACCAGCAACACCGTCCAAGAGGAATAAAAACAAAGTAATTATTCTACATGTTCTCTCAGGATATGTACTACATCTATGCCAAATTTCATCAAGATCCGTTGCGCTGTTCCGGAGATACTTTTTAACAAACATTTATCCATCCATCCATCCATCAAACTTTCGCATTTATAATATTAGTGACAGTAAGATAGAGAGTCATAATGTCTTTTGGCAAACGGCAATTCAGTCACAATATGTTTACCTCTTCAAATCTGAGTTCTTTCCTTGCATCTTTTATATATCCTCTGATGATATTCATTTGCTCTATGAGAGGATTATTTTCATCGATATCAGCGTGCTCCAGCCGACTGCCGCTCGCCGAGACTTCTTCTCTCCAATCTCTTTCTCTTTCCCTCCGTTCTCTTTCCAACTGTATCTGCTTCTGCGCACGCTCGTACCGCTCTATGCGCACTTCCTCAATCTGAGCCTCAGTTGGTAACTTGCGCAATGATAGTAGATCCTCCTGGAAAGTGATTTAAATATGACAAAAATATCTTACAGCCACACTCCGATTTGTAAATTATAGCTAAGGAAGACACTGATCATGGGTTTCCAGTATGGGAAGACCAAAATCCTCGTTAAAACATATCTGTGTTTTGTCAAAATCAATGATAGGGAAGATGATATATTTTTACAGATATTTTGCTCTTAGTCATGGCAAGTGTATATTCAGTATGAAAAGTCTATATTTACTGAGAAACCATTCAGTGTTTTCTATTGGAAAACACCAATCATTCAACTGTAAACAACAACAAAATCTCATTTTACTAAGCAATTTTACCTTAATATAATGCGCAGCCGCCTGTCGTATAGAGTTCTGCAGTCGTGCCTGCCGTGTGCCGGGCTCTGCGGGGTGAGCGACTACCTGCTTACTCAGCAGGTCAATACCCTCTGCCAGTTTGCCTATTTTACCACGCATCGCGTTCACATCTGCCAAGTTGTATGTTGTTTCACCATCAAACAGACTTTGACACATCTAGAAATAAAAAAAAATATTGAACATCGGACATTCATTCATAGGGTACTTATTACATTTTTTTTCAATGCCGAACGGACAGAGTCGCTGGCAACAGCTAGTACTGTATACCAAGGAGTACCACTATTTACCTTTTCGTACATAGCTACAGCGGGCCTTGCTTGATCCATTAGACTTCTCATTTGCTCATATGCTGTCACAAGTGCTGTCTTTGCATTACGTCTCTCTTGGATCTGTTTACGCAACTCTATCAGGTTATAACAATGTTCGCAAAGTCTTAGCCCATTCTTCTCTGTAACTTCTTGATCAGGTTGTGTTGATGTTTGGGGTATGGATGGATCGACAATTGATTCTAGAAAAATATATACACAATAAAGTAACAGTGCGTGAATCAGTGTTCAAAACATATTTACGCAGAAATTTTTGTTTAAATTTAATGATTATTGACATATTGTGGTGATTCACATACATTCTTATTTGCAACTTACTGTTAGTTGTATATTACTTACTTCATGTCAATACTATAAGCTGATTAACCTATATCCAATAAAACCCTTTCCACTGTAACATTATGCATAATACTAAATAATAATACTATATTGCAAGTCATCTACAATGTACATAGATAATAAAAGCTAACATTACCTTATTTAATTTAATATTTCAAACCAAATTTTTATAATATTATAAATAAAATACTCAAATTTTTACTCTTAATAGACCCATTAAAAGAAATAAAGGTATTAAGGAAAAAAGAAGCACAAATACATACTTGCTACATTTAAATCAAGAAAGACAGAGCAATCATGACAGAGTAGAGATCCACAGAGGCGACAGTGATGCTTCCGTCTAGTCAGGTTAAAAGCTTTAGCACAATTAGGACACAGTTTCACCGAGGAACCATCCAGCCATGGCACAACCTGCAATTATTAAAATTTTTCATGTGTTTTAGTTTTCTCTATAACCAATAATACTACCTTTTTTATTCAATAATGGTAATGGAAAATGTAATAATATGTAATATTAATTCCAGGAATCAATATAATTTAAACAACCTTTTCTTTTCCTATAAAAATTATAATTCTTGAATTTGCAGATCCTGTTTATATTGCTTAATAGTGTTATATTGATTAGTTTTAAGTGCAGTGCCTACAGTTAAAATGTCTTTAATTGTATTTTTCTTATATGACGGTGGCTTACAAGATTGTTGCTGACTCTGCATAGAACTTAATTATAGGCTTAACATGGTGTAAAGAGATGCTAGAAGAGGGCACTATACAGCACTCTAAAGATTTAACGCCATAAAGATTAAAATGCTCTGGACTAATCTTACCTCTTGTTCAAAAGCCTTCCTTTGATTTGGTTCACTGGGCATATTACAGACGAGCTTGTCTAAGCGAATAAGCAGTTTATTAGTTTCAGTTGCATATCTTTCCAGTCGTGCTGACCTTACACCTCTAAAATAATCGGTAGAGCTGCGTGACACACCAATTGACTGTTCTTCATTAGGGTAATAATATTCTTGCGAATTAAATTTTAACGCCCGATCAAAAGTTTCTTTCAATTCTGTATCATCGTTGTTTAAAATTATTTTCTTCGCTTTACCGAATATATCCTTTAGAGATTTAAGAACGTCCTGTTCTTCCTGATGTAAACTCTCAAAGTGATTCGTAAGCTGAGTAGCAGATTTCAAGTCTGCTTTGCATATCGGGCACAAAAAACCTTCTAATATTTCGTCTTCATTTGCAGCAGCCATTATTCAATGATACTATCAATTCCACATATTGAAGAAACACTT
>NW_013533761.1:3176287-3277991 GCF_000836235.2 Papilio xuthus
CCACGCTCCGCCCACTCACTTCACCGGCGATGGTCTGACCTAATTGTTGTTAATTTTATTTAAATTTCTTTCTACCCGACAGCGAAAATTATAAAAAAAAATTGTCGAGCAAAATTTTACATTACCAACTTTTTACTGGTTATGAAAAAATAACCCCGTGATTGATAAAATGAAAAAAAAGTAGCCTGAGATTCGAACCGGTAAACTTACATATTACGGAAAACATACTAGAATACTGCGCCAAACTAGTATATATTGTGACAAGGCAAAATTTGATATTAGTTATTACTTATCTGTCATATTCGGCGTGACAAACTTTTATAATATATTTAAGCGTTATGACAGGAGAAGAAAAATATTGGTTGCCCAGTAAGTTCGTGCCGCTTTATAAGGAAAATTGAAACCCTGTTCTCTTAAATTTTTGGAAATGTTTTTAAATTATATTGGTACGACTCTATACCTAAAACGTCTTTTATTTTTGGCTAAAATTTTAAAAATTAGTTTTTATCTCAACCAATGAAATGAAATTATTCACAATATAGAAATTTTTGTGACGTTTGATAATGGTGGAAATCCGAAAATGAATCCCCTTCAGCTAAAGTCTATTGTAAGCTTTATATCGAAAATCAGAACGAACTTTCCGGACAACCTATAATGTTAATACAAAGTGTCAAATGAATGTAACAGAAGTAGTTTATTCCAAATTGTATCACAAGTATATAGAGATAGAGTTCAATTTTGTCAAATGTACCGATATTTTTGCGCACCATGACTGCTTCGTTACTTATGACGCTGTGGCTGCTACGATATTTATGAGCATCTTGCATGTACTCATATATTTGACGCTGTGTATGTACCGATGTATTTGAGCAGGGTGGATGTATCTATTATTTTGAGGACTTTTGTTGTACCGATATAATTGGATACTTTTGATGTACCTATATATTTGCATATCTTGTCTGTGACGATCTATATGACGCTGACTGTACGTTAAGGTATTGTTGAGACAAACAAAAAGGTATAGAGTCAAAGGTACATTTATTTACATTATCGATTTCATGTAATCTGTTACAGTGTTAAAAATATTTTTTAATTGTTCTAATAGAGTTTTTGTTTCTAGCCAGTCCTGTTTCTCAACCGCACGTATGACTGCCTGTCCGGTCAACCGAGCAGACGATAGTTGCTGGTCCGCTTGTTGTTTCTCATTGTCTACTGCCTCTTGTCTCGCCTTTAAGCTGTGTTGTAATAGAAGTTGTGTTAACTCCATTACTTTCATACAGGTATCCGGATTGTTTGGCCAATTACCGCTCTGAGAAGAAAAAAAATGTATGAAACATTAATCGAAACGTTTAGATTTTGTATTTTTAAAGTAAGCAACTCACTTGTGTGTAGCCCTTGTAAGCTTTTTGTAGTCGTTGAGCTTTAATCAAATAAGTTGTACTTAGATGTGAATACAACTGCCATATCTCTGGTTTGTTTTGATGTATAGAAGTGATTCTACCAAACAGTTCGAGGGCTCGTTTCCGCAATCTGAAACAAACAGCGACTTTTAACAGAGCATATCAATGACATAAATTCACTAGCGCTATCTACTTTCAATTAACAATTAGGCAACTGTTTTTGAAACTTTCAGCCACAATTAATTACCATTCAAGTTGACTAGAAAATAAATATTTAATTTAAACGTATATTCCTGATAAAAATTCCAATAGATCTACCTAGCAGCGCTATCCGCGTCTCCCTGCTCCTGTTGGTCAACAATGGCGCGCACGAGCAGAGTCAGCACTTCAAGGTCGTCGTATTTATCGCGCAGGTCCAGCAGACGATGTACACCGCGCACCACATCCTCCACGTGTCCCGTGTCCATACTCACAAGCACTATGTTCTCCCACACCTTCAAATATGTAATTATATCACATATAATAATTATATGGTGATATTGTAAAATTTGAGACAGGTGGCCATAAATCAAACTAAATTATGATAGCTCACTAGCGCCCCTCTGTCACCGTCAAAAATGTCATAAGATTCTCTTTGTACTGTAGCTATCATATCATTTTCTATGCACAAGTATGTTTTATTTATATACTGACAAAACCAACCAATAGCGCCTCAGCGGTTCAGCTGGCGTCGTTTGACTATATTGCTTTACGTTTGGATTGGATCGAAACATTGTATAAGTACCTTCCAGTTATCGTAGTTAAAGCGGAGAGATTCCATAAGAGCTCTGTACGCTCTCTGCTTGTCCCCTTGTTTGACATAAACCTTGGCCAGATTGTTCCAGGCCTCGAAAGTATTGGGATGTAGGTACGTGTAGCGACGATACGCTTTGGCTGAGAGTTCCCACTTCTCAGTCAACAGAGCGGCGTAACTAAAGTAATAAAATTGTCTTTGGTATTTATTTTCATTTGATATTGTCTTATTAAATTTTATTTATTTTTTAAAATAAGGATTATCAGTTTTAAAAACTATATTTTTTGAACCTAAAAAATACGCATTATGTCAATTCCGCCATCTATATTTTTGTCTATGGTTCAAAACGTACAAAGTCACTGCTTCATTTTGAATATATATTTTGTTCATGGGTGCAAAATGACCCTAAAAGTTTAAAATAACTCACCCTAATCTCGCCCAAACACTTTCCTGTATAGAGTTGATATCAACTGACTTTTCATAATGGGGGATACATTCTTCATATTTCTTATGACTAAAAAGATAATTGCCCCAATGTCTTTGCGCGCGACTGCTTTTATGATTAGAAAACTCCCACGCCTTTTCATAACAAGACACATCATCTGTAAAATAATTATTAAATTACTGTTGAGTACAAAGAACTATTATTAACTTTAAAGCTATAATAAATTTTATACATACCGGTGGCGTCGCCTAACAGACAGTAAAGTTTGACAGTTGGTTTTATATCAATTTGCTGTTGGATCACTTCCGCAGCCTGTAACAAAAAAATTAAGAAACATAATTTATAATCACTTGACACATTTTTACTGAGGGATTAAATCTATGGTCCACTTTTATTTTAAATAACTAAACAAAACTTGCAGTGTCAGTGGATACTGACTTTATGCCGCAGCTGCAGCATAGTGTAGCAAACCACGATGTCCTCCCAGAGCTGCAGCATCTGGAACTGCTCCAGCGCTGCCTTCACCAGCCCCGCGCTCAGGTACAGCTCGCCCAGCTGCTGGCGCCAAGTCCAAGAAGCAGCTATACCACTCGCCCACAAGTACGACATTCTGACAAACAGAAGCAATAAATACTAAAATACCCTTAAAACAATCCAATTAAAACCAGACAAACCAAGATACAAGATACTAAAATGGTCACTATATATCCGCAAAAAATATTAACTATCTACAGGTGAGCTAATAACCAAAGATTACACAAAATTATGTACTAGACATTAAAATTACTAACATACATCTGAATATCTACGCAAAATACAAATTGATTGTTATTTTCCAAAGATAATAAAAAAAAATATGAGTTTATCGTCACTGACAACAAACAATAACACATACCTAGTTGTAGCTGCTACATCTGTTTTATCATTGACAATAGTCTCACATTGCATCATGGCTCGCTCCACAGTGCGCTTGTGATTGGCTTCCAGTTTACAGCGTATCAGCAATGCAGCTACACGAGTGGACCACGGACCCTTATGCTGCGAGAGTACTGCTTCTATATACGGCTGCAGTTCCTCTGTCATTAAGTCATCTTTAGGTTGTGACTTTTGTATGTACTGGCTGGAAAGAAAAAAAATACATAAAACTTAAAAATAAAAAGTTGATAAAAAAGGTTATGTTAAACATTTTAGTAAGTTGAAAACACAATGTCTTTTTAATAAAATTTTACTCCCATACCCAAGAGTTGTTAACTTATATACTAAAATCACACCAAAGATTATAATGCTGTGTGTAAACGTAAGTTAAAAATAATCTAATTACAATTTGAAACCTTCAAGATTGCTTAGTTTAAAAAAAAAATGAAAATATTGTCTAATTTTGTACTAGTTTGTAATACTTACACGGTAAGTAAACACAACGTCTGCTCTAAGCTTGGTAATTCACTCTGATTGATCTTTTCTATAAACTGTATTTTATTCAATCTCAAATCATCCTGTAACTCAATATCAGGTGGAAGTTCAGAATCACCATGGCTCATCTCCGCTGAATCACGCTGTATAGTTGTATCTAATTCACTTGTTAATGCTAGTTGGGGCAATATGTTTTGCTGATATTTGGTACGTTTTCCCAAGACACCTGGAAACATAAAGCATAAAGTAAAATGTATGGACTTAAGTCTAAGGGCTAAAAGCTAAATTGTAGGGCTAAACACTATACTAGAGTCTTCAGGCTTCTTCAGTCATAAGCTGACCAATTCCGTGATTCAGCTCATATTGCTATGTTTTTCAAGCAAATATATTTTTCTTAAGTCTATAGTTTTGTATTAAAATGTTTGAAGATAAGGTTAAAGCTATTTTCTCACCTGTTAATTCTAATTTTAATCCCGCAAGCTCTTTAGCTTTCATTAAATATTCTTCAACTTTTTGTATTCTGCCATAAATTAGATATGCCTGTGCCATTTCTATGAATAACAAAACTTTCAACCTATTATTATCTATTTTTTGTGATTCATTATTTAACTTTGCTATTATAATCTCTAAATCATTGAACAGACTGGCACTGGTTTCTTCAAGGGCTCTTTGATGCATCACTTTACTGCGGAACATCCACCAAAGGTAAACCTATTAAATAATGTAAATAATGATGATTGATAATAGATAAACATATCACAACAAATTGTTTTTTAATATTCTTTAAGTTAATTTAAATTTGTATGTTATTATTTTGGTGATTGAACAATTTATTTATACCGGGATGAAGCAGTAGGAAAAGACTAGTCTTTTACATATGTAGAGTGGACCACTTACCATCAGGTGAACATTACTTTAAGTTCTATGGGTTTTAGGTCTTTCTTAATTCTAGTATAATGCAATTTGTTTCTTACTAGGTCTTGGTCTATTGAATAGAGAGTGTTGAATATTTGAGATGAAAAATACAGTAATTCTGGATGCAATATATTTGAACACAGAGGTTCCGAGTCACGCTGAAGTGTTGTATAAACATCAACATCTTTAGGCCACTCTGTTCCAAAATATTCCTCTAGTTTTATGTTCTCAGAAACAGTACTCCAGTTAATATTGCAGTATGTAAGAAATGCACTTATAGCTATATCTAATATTTTTTCAGTAAAATCATTGTCCTTGGAATGTTTTTGTAAAATCTCTAATAAGACATCATTTTTTAATCTACAGCATAACAATTGTTTGCACATTTCTTTATCTTCCATATGCCATTTTCCAGTCCACAACTTTTTTAATATTTCATTATCTGAAAATGTATGATAATGTTATTCGTTTCAGATTTCGTTGAAGTAAAGTAAGAGGATTTTTTTTAAAATTTCTAAAAGATTATAAACAAATAACCTTAAACATACCAAAATTAACATGACGCGTATCGAAATTACAAAGATACATCATGTTTAAATTCGTAGCCATTTTTGAAAATTATAAGGATGCTGTTTGTAAATTGTAATGTTTCGATAAATTGATATTTAAGTAGCGGCTTAAGAATAAAATGTAATCAAAAAGTACTGTACGGTGCCATATCCAACATGTGATTGTGACAGTGACGTTGGCAGCTCATATTGCTAAAATGGCAATTTAAGCGCGGTGTACATTTATCAATTTTTCAAAATAAAATTCTGTTTAATCAAATGCCTTTGATTAAACAGAATTATATTAATTTATTATAGGAAAAAGTAAAAAAGTGTTAAAAATAATTTGCAATGAATATGATGACTAGTATTATTTTGATAATAATAGTAGAGCTTCAAACAAATATAATCTATTGTCGTCTCACATAATCTGTGACTGTCTGTTAAATGATGGTGGGTGGGCGAAATTTTTTAGGTTAGTGATTAAAATTTAGGATTTTATAATTTAAATGACAAGCCCACAGCAAAAATGAAGTTTCATTATAAAATGGAATCAGTGCTCATAGCTATAACTGCCATATTTTGTACAATATTATTTTTGAAACTCCTCCACAACTTGCGGTAAGTACGCGTGACATCGGTATAGGTTACATACTTTCCCGCCTGATAAGATATGTTAATTCTCTTAAATTCTGTACACAGATCTGCGTTTCCCTGGCGAGTTAATTGTTGGTTTTGCAATATTAACACTTGGGTAAAATTCCCTACCCGCAATAGCTGGTTTTGTCCAAAATGCGAACAGTACAACGGTTTTACGAAGGTGATCATTTTGACTTTTTTTTTAGGCTAATAAAGATAAGCTTTGAAAATCCTCCACAGTTATAGTAATTACAGATAATTTACATTTGTTTTTATTTTTATAAGCTTATCCTACCACAACTAAATCTTTATAACCAAATATTATATTATTTTTTTCTATAACATGAAAAATTAATACATCAATAACGTTGTTTAATAATCATTAAAATATTAACAGGATGGTGACTACAATAGGGTGCTCAATTTACCTGTGGAGGAGGCATGCAAGACCCCTAATATGTATAAAAAGAGTCCTCCAAAGAATGGCCTGTGTAAAATGTGTAATATAAACCAGCAACTCAAGGTGACACAGTTGGCTAATTTTGTTCCTATGAATGAGAAGAATTTTGATGATGAAATAGAATCATACAAGTGAGTATCAAAATTGTTAATGTTAAGGAAAAAACAAATTTAAATCCATTAAAACATAATATTAACTTCCTCCACAATTTAATAACATCCTTAATCAATAACAATAATATACTTTGTCTTATTATTATTAATGAATAACTAGACCTGGGATGAAACTTACATTCCATACATGATTTTCATATGAAAGTGAACTGGCATAAACTCAAACTCAGTGTATCACTGGAAGTGTTAATAGAGAATCTTTATAACTAAGACAAAAAACAAAGTAAACGAGACCAAGTCTCAGTTTTTTAGACAAGTTTTTCTGGCACCATTTTTTGTCATCATTCCAAATAACAATGAATAATGATGATTTGTCCTCCTCTCTAACAAAATTTTGCTTGCCAGTGAATATTCGCATATTTTTAAGACTATATATTTTGTAAAATATTCGCAAATATCTATTTATATTTGATATTTTTATTTTATGATGGTAAATGAAGAAAACTAATGTATTATTATATTAATTGTAAACTATATGATTTATGGGGAATATGTAAGTCCTGATCATTGTATTGAATTTAACTAGTATATTGAAAATTTATCTACTTTTGTTAATTGTATCTTTCTTAGGACATTTGCTGTGGTTATCTCAACAATCATGTAATTATATTCTTATCACAAACCAAATATGTATACATTGATAAATTATGTAGGAATTGTAATAAATTAAACTATGAAAGGATCATTTGTACTAATCATCATCATCATCATCAGCTCACTATATGTCCCCACCAAGGGTCTCGGAGCCTACCCTAAGTTAAGGGTGATTAGGCCATAGTCAACCACCCTGAGTTGACCCCTGAGCCACCGACGCTCTTGTACTAATCTTAATTAATATAATTACAGGTTACAATTAGAAAAGGCATACAAGTTATGCAGTCCGTGTAAAAGAGTGTTACAATACAAGTTGAATAAGGAAAAAGAAACCTTTTTAGGTTCAAAGCTGTTGGAAACTAGGACACCAGAAAAGAAATTAGAGAAAAAGCAACAAAATAATAATCAAATTCTGAGTAATCTCATAAATGGTTCTTCCGAATTGTTAGCCGTAATATTATTTGTGCTGGTAGCAATTGATGTCATAGACAGTATAAAAAAACACAAAAGTTTACTGACAACAATGCACTATATTAAGAATATTATATTTACGCTATTTGAGAGAGTATTTAATATAATCAAAATGAAGGCATTTATGACATTCCCAATCTTAGAAAGTAGCTTATATGACATGGATGAAGTGGAAAGTGTTGACATTTTACAATATTTTAAGACAGAACAATTATATTATTTTAATGACTTGACTCAGAGAATTTTAAGTTGTTTTGTATGTTTTATACAAATTGTGGGTCTTATATTGAAAACGAGTAAAGCAAACTATAGTATAATGATTGATTTGCTTTGGTTACTTTTTACAATTACATCAATAAGTCACAAGTCTATTAAGTTGGATCCTGTTTACAAGAGTTGTTTCAATGTAAGTGTTTACATAAAATTAATAATTTTATTTACAAATATTTCTTTTTTCCAAATTATTTCATAAATATTTTTCCTTGTTACAGTTGCTGATCATTTCTGGATTGATATTGTTGTACAGAAAAATGAAATCAAATAATAATAAAACATCCATAAAGTTGAACACAACCCCACAAAAAGCAAAGAAACCTATGATGGGATCACTGAACTGTTTTGTTAATGATGATAGCATGTCTCTCGATACAGATGATGATGTATCACTCAGTAAATTTGGATTAAACAACTTGGCAGATTCCTCAAATGAATCCATTACTTTAAACAACAGTGTAAATAATGGCAGATCATTCAGTCCAAGGACTGAAAGTGTTTGGGGCAAGACAAAACTTAACTCGACATTTTGCGTCAACACCGTATTAAATAAGGGTATAAGTTCCGTTGCCGATAATGTGTTCATAAAGCCATCTTTCAATAAATACCATAATCCGGTTAAAAGTGATTCAGATGTTGAATTAGATGAGAGCATCAGTTCTCTATCTATTGGCCCCAAAAATGGTAATACGAAAAGTAATCCAGTGTTCGGTCTGCGCAAGTTAAATGCAACTCCGTTCGTGGCTCCGACGCCGATCGTTCGGTCTCGCCCTCTCATATCTCCGAGTAAGTTAGGCTACAGCACGTCCTGGGTCGCCGGCGGGTACTGGGGCAACGAGGGACAGATATTTAATATAAACGGCAGTCGGTCTTCCAGTCAAAGTTCTGGGTTCGAATCTCAGACGTCGAGTATGAACCAGCGCAATGTGTTTTCGCAGCCTCCCTCGCGGGAGGACTCAATTTGCGGGGAACTAGACAGACATCCCCTCCCGCTAGATCGTTTGCAGAACTGTAACACGAATTACTTCCAAAACTCTTCCAGTTTCACTCCGATAGGTGGGCCGGTCTTCCCACAAATGCAGTATAATAGTCATGTACAAATACCTCAGCCGAGAATGTCCCAGCAGAGGTTGATGTCGCAGAACGTGTTCGGCCGGCGGGCGGGCTGCCCCACCAACGATATGTTCAAAGTGCCCTCCGGCTCGGGGCTCATCCGATTACCTCAAGAGAACTCGTTCGCGTCGCGCTAATGTCGACAATAGTCGCCATCTTATATTTCGATTAAGTTGTTTTGTTTTATCACTACGATCGACTTTAACTTAACTTCATAAACTGCCATTAATTTAAGAATCTTATTAAGTTATATCACGTGCATTAGTGTGTAAGCGGTTACTAGTTGTATGTTTGAAGGTAAACTTAGCGGTAAGGTCATGCTGATCTCGTGTTTGTGGAGCCGGCGGCGGAATGTGAAAGCATTAAGAATTATTGTATTGTTACAATTTTTATATGGACGTCACTGTCCTCTTCTTGAACAAAATGTGATATGTAAAGACTAATAATTTTTTTTTCAGAAATGTGAAAATGATTCTTGATGTTATCATTATTTCTTTTTCTCTATTGGTTTTGTCATCTTGTAACGAAACGTTTTTGTGAAGCTCCTGCAATAAAATTGTGTAAAAAGAATTTGCATCATGTTTTATTAAACCTTAAAATAATATTTAGTCCCCAAAAGCAAAATGTACAACTATATTATTTCTTTACAAATCTAGCATTACATCTCAATTGAATCTTTAGTTTTCGGATAGAAATCGATCTAGCAAACTTCCAAAACTAACTTGAACAAGCCAATAACTATCGGCAAACTTCAAGATATTACTTACGAATTTCGAGCTTTTCGTTCAGGACCTTGAAGATATTGTGAAGGAAGTGGCGGCATGTACGTGTCTTCATATAGGGTCGAGAAATAATCTGATATACCGGAGCATGCCCACTCCTGTTCCATGTATTTTTTAAGTCCCCATTCTGTGATATTACCCTATAAAATGTATTAAAAAGGAGTTTACACTGTCTTCAGTGGTAAATCAACAAATCTGAATTCTGGACAAATGATTTAACAGTCCCGTATTATGTTATCTCTACTGATTCCTTACGAAATTGATCCTAGTTTCGGTTTCGAATATGAAGTCAACTGCGTGTGATGTACAGAAAGTCAATCACTATATTAAGATTTTTCGTCTACTTATGAACTACGTACAAAGCATTTCAATAAATCCGGCTGGGGATAATATTGGTGCGCGCTTCTTCTGTAATACCGCTGATTGGGACCGCAGAGAGGCTTGGGAAGATGGTTGTAGACCAGATCGTTTATTGTCACGTAGTTGCCACATTTGTCGTGGCTGCTGTGACGTACTACTGTTGATACATTACCCTGAAAATATTCTATGTCAATGGAGTTCGTAATTACAAAAATTACGTTAAATCACGTAATGTTCTTCCTAAAACGCCGAAACGCATTTGCAGTTATTCTGCATTTGCGGACGTCTCTTGTTTACGGAGCACTAAACATTAGACGACGTCTGCTCGTTGGGTCATATTACAAAAACATACCTGTACGCTATTAAGTCTGTTAAGGCGGAAGTCGTCATTTCTTGTTTCTGGTTTTAATTTATCGTAATCGATGTCATCTTTAGGCGGGAAATACAGCGTCCCACTCTTGGGACATTCAGTTCTGTCTTCAACCCAATTGCCTAAATCGAAACAGTTTTACAGTTACATTTGAATTACAAATTACGTTCGTTGAATATTTTGGTCATCTTAAATTTACTGACAAATTATTCCTTAAATGGTAGAATGATCATGTCTATTTTGGCTATCATGTGCTTATAGACTTGGAATACATTTGCGAACATCATGAGACGACCCATCTATTATTATGCACCTGAATTATCTTAACATACCTAGACAAACAGAAGTTCTACAAAAGGCGGAGGACCTTGTAAGTCTTTTCTTATGTAGTTACATTTTACCTACTAATACTCCCGGTCCGTAGTCACGAACCGGCTTCAGAGCTTTAGCTATAGCTTCTGCGCGAGTTGGTGATTTGGCTCTTGTACTTATTGTAGCCATTTCGTGGGCTTGTTTTTAAAATTTATACAAAGTAAAGATTTCCATAAATGTGTCAAACTAAAATGTCATTAAATAGAATGTCAAACTAAAGTCAAAAAACGACAGAAAATTATTTTAAAACTTTCTGTATAAGCCTCAGTCAACCTCGTACATGGAGACAGGTTTTCAACTTAATAATGCCTTGATTTGATACATGTAGTTTTTTTGTCTAAAGGTGAATTATAATATTTTACTTGGTTTAATATGTTTTTCCCTAAACAGAACAAAAGTAATAATAATCGAATGTCAAATGCATAAAATATTGTATATTTTTGGTAAAAAAAACTAATTATATTTGTTTATAATGATTTAATTATATTAACTTATATATAATTGAGATATGGTATCTTAAAATGTCTATCCAATATCCTATATATTTATATTACACACATTATGATAGTATTTACAAAATATTATAAATATGCACTTAATCGGTCTCCATAGAAATACTCAAGTTAGGTTTAGGTAAAGATTGCAGTAATGTGGCCAACTGAGCCTCCATTGGACCTGCTTTTTTCATAAGATTTTTCAGATTTTTTTCAACTTCAAGAATATCTTGATTAATTAACTCCATTTTCTGAAAACAATAAAAAAACTTGAAAATAAATGTATTGCATAGGTTACATAGGTACATTTTAACACCCTCAGCGCCTGATCCTAAGTGACCATATAAAAAAAACACAATATTCTTTTTTGTTGGGATGTGCTTAAATACAAAAATGTGTATACTTTTGACTACACAGCGTTCTAGACACTGTGTGACAAAAAGATACACATGGCAACCAAGGTGTTAATAAAGCAACTGAGTTTTAAATACATCTTAGTTTTTACTGTTGCAGTGAAGTGTCAAGAAAGTTTTTCAAGTCCATTTAGTAACATTCTTATATTGTAAAAAGGGCAGATTTTCATTTTTGTATGTTACAAATAAACTGAAAATCTACAGGACCACTTTCAAAAATTCATTTGTCATAAGAAAGTTACATTATCATTGAATAACAATGGCTATATTTATTATTAGGTTATTTTATTTTAAATTCCGCGCAGGCTCAGTCGTAGGCAAAGGCTGATAATTTATATAATGGCTGATATCCAGGCCTATACCCAGAAATGAACTGATACATGCTGATGAAATAAAGTCGTTTTTGATATTGACAAAGTAAACAATAAATATACCTGTATTATAGAAGTATACAAAGGTTTAAATTCCTTTTCGTTATAGCGCATAAAACCGCTTAGATTTGATTCAGTATCTGATGGTGGCGAAGTCATTTTGTTGTTTTTGTGATTTGTAGATTATGTTATTAATAAAAACAAGAATTTTAGATTACAAACGATGACACGAACAAATTCCGATCAAGACATTTACATAATATACAAGACTATAACGAACTGAACAAAATCCGTTTTAAAAACAATTACAATAAAAATAAATAACGGATATTGTTTTTTAAACTTTGACAGTTTGAGTCTTCCTACTTCCGACATCATGTAATGACGTTAACATTGTGAATCTAATTAAATTAACTAGTTTATTAACTGAGTACAAAAATAAATACGTTTTCTGTATAATTCATGTTATGATCGCTTGACGATGATAAGCACGTTTATTGTATACACATTTTTAGTTTTATATTTGCACAAGCAAGGTTTTAGAACGTAACTTCAAAAAAGACTGGTGCTGTCAAAAAATGTCAATATTTCGACAGCTTGTTTTGCGCAGCGTACTGCAGTATGAAACCTTTCTAACCACCAATAGAGTTGTAGCTCCGATCCTGTACTGTAATATGATTGGTTGAAAAAAGAAGTGTTCCATTATCTCGACGTCATCGAAAACGGAAACTAAATTTTATAGTCGCAAATAGAATTTCTCTTATAATATCGAACGGTACAAATTAAATTAAATCTAAATAATATAACAAGTGAAATCTGTGAATTATTATAAGATTTAAACAGTAATGTTTGAAAGAAGTGTGTGTTTTGTAGATTTAGCCATTTGCTCACACATTGTTTTTCAGTAATTTATTGATTGTAACAAAAATGTAGCTTTAATATTGTTATAGCTGTGTTGTAATGAAATAAATTAATATTTTTTGTTTATTTTATTTTTTATTAATAGAGTAATATTTTTTTATGTTGTATTCTTTTGCTAATGATTGATCCCTACTATTCCTGAACCTTCCATTTAACCTGATAATTCATTGTCTAACATAGTGCATATATTTATTTTTTTAATCAACTCCATTAAAAAACATATGCATAAAATCACCCTCCTGATCCTTATTAGAATTAAACCTTTTCATTCCTTACAATGATTTCCTTCAATAAATAATATAGGGCGCTGAACAATCATAATTATGTCCTAGCCTTAGATAGCTGCTTAAATCATAGCGATACGGGAATAATCCGAATTTTACTTATTTTTCTTTCTACAACAATTGTTAAATAAAGTTAAATATTTTATTTTATTACATAAATTAATAGTAAACAGTTGTTCGCTCATAGAAAAGCTGATCAAATGATTAATTATTTTTTCTTTCTAAATCTCTAATCATTTAAATATTTTCTAATAATTGAAGCAAAAAATATTGGTTTAACTTTAGACCAATTAAAAAAGAATTTGTATCTACAATCAAAATATGACCCGCTTACTCTAATATTTAAAAAAAATATTTTATATATATACAACAGTTAATAGATGGAATATGTAACTTTCCAAACATTTTTTCTGAAGTATCAAAGAATAGCTTATGGGTAGGGGATTAGTGAATAGGCGAAATAAGTGTAGGAGGTCGTTGGCGCGGCGCCGGCCGGGCTGGCGTCGCGACGTCGCGTCCCCCCCTCTCGCACCCCGCCACTCTTCACTTGTGCATCCAGTCGCCCTCCCTTACCCTACACCAAACAACCCTCGGGCAATCATTCCTCTCAACTTCCATGACATTGCAGACGATTTTCATTTACGTGCTTATACCCGTTTTATTAAACATGAAGTGATATAATATATGAAAATTCAGTGTAAAGTTTCGTGTTATACAAAGTGATTTTTTAATATAATGTCAGTGTTAAGAATAATGTTTTAATAGACTTTCGAGGGAGTCATGTCAGAGGAACATGACAAGGACTGTACTAATAGTGATGAGCAATCAAATGAGAAACAGTGCAATACGAGCGAAAACGTTGAAAAGTTGACAGAAGTTATTGATTCGACTGAAGAACCAAAAAGTGCCAATATTAGCGAAGACCAAACCAGTGCCATAGAAACTAGTCAAAGTGATTTAAATGAAAATGAAGATTTGTGTCATAAAGATGTTGAGGCTGCAAAAGCAATCAGTTGGACTGTCGAAGGCTCGGAGTTCAAGATATCGTGGACGCTGCCTGAAGGATCCACTACGGGAGAAGACTACATTGGGCTCTGTTATAAAGGTCAGTAACTTTATTTGTGCATACATATTATTTAAATGTTTGATTAATCTTATAAAGTTTAATCATTACTTTTATTTGCTGTATCCAGAAGTTTGATTTAATTTTTTTTTAATCAAAGACAAGTGCGTATAATGTAAAAATATTAAAAAAATATTGCAATACTCCATATTATGCAGTAATATCATTAACAAGAACAAAGCAACTGTCTGGTTCGTCCTTTCCGTATCTGAAGAAAACATTGTTCGATGTAACCGGAGAAAGGACATAGGTAACTTAAACAACAACAGCTAATAACCAGCGCGTTGAAACATTTCCACATTTTCGTTTGAAATAAAGTAGTCAACAACAAATTAAGTTTATTTAATTTTTCTTTTCGTCTTATTCTATTAATGATACAAAACAGTTAATAAAGATTTGTGCATTTGATTAAAGATGTAGTGTCAAAACTCGGACATAATATTGGTTTTGAAATTTGGTAATTGTACGACACTCAGTGAAATAATATCTAAAAATCGGAAGACTCTTTGAAACCGACGAAGCCGTTTAGGTTACAATCACAATGGAAAAACATACATACATAAATATTATACAAAAGTCAAAAACATTATCTTAATATCAGTCCGGCGATTTGAAACACAACTTGATGTGGATTTTTCCGTCAAACCTTGTCTATAACTAAGTTATCTAATGAATAATTTATTATTGGAAGGCTGACAATATAACAGTTTCTTTTCTTTATATAAATGATATCAATGTCGATATAAGCTGCAATGCAGTCGCGGACTAGTTTTTGTGTCTTCCGTGACGTTTCCTCGCCTGGAGTATAACAGCACCCGACACCGCTCGTTGCATTACTTGGCCACAGGAAACGTGTCAATGCCCACCCCGGTCGGTTACAAGTTACTTTATCAGCCCGAATGTCGTAACACTCCAATCAATTGCATCGCTTCGCAACTTTTTAAATTGCTCACGTTAGGGACAGACGGACGTTTGGTAACAGAACGTGTTTGAACAGGCTCAGAATTACTGGACAGATTAGAAAAATTCTTTCTTTTGGGAAGCTAGGGTGACGTAGGCTATATTTATTATACTAAATCTTTCTTTAATTCCGCGCGGAAGAAGTCGTGGACAATTGCTAGGTGACCATATCATTTATATAAAAGTCATAAAATAAAAAAGAAAACAATTCCAGTAATTTCTGTACCTATTACTGTTTATGAAATCCCAGTGAAAACACTTATTTTTTGTTTATTCTGGTATAATTAATTAGTCCGTTATACAATGGACCACTTGTTAAGAACCCCTGAATCCTCTCATTACAATCAAGTATTGGCGAATTTAAATATGGAAGCAGAGTGCAATCATGTCCCGCCCACGCCGACGTGCGCCCGCGCAGGCCGGGCACACCGCGCACCGCAAATCGATTAGCTCTTTATTGCTTAACACGCGTCTTCATTAGTAATAAATTTTAACAATCTTGTTAACTTAACAATAAAGATTTCCATGTGTATAACATTCAAAAACGAAGGACTACCTTGCGAGTCTACTAAGATCAAGTTATGTATGATCGAAATAATCGTAAGATTAAAAAGCCAGTAAAAAAGTAATAACCTTTCGAGAGGATTTTGTTTTTTTTTAATTAGCAGAGGTGACAAAAGTTAAAATAAAATTGATCTATTTAATCTGTGTTACCGAAATCCATTTGATTATGCGATGTATTATTCAAAAAGAAAAAGCGCCGCCTGCACTGGATTTATTGTGACTTGAATATTCCGGTTATCTACTCCGAATTATTGCAGAATGTTATTCCTGTCAAAAGAATGTCTGTCACAAGACATATGTTTTCGGACGTACGCGACCTTATAGTTGAATTCTTTCATCGTCAGTCAATGAATATGAATGAGCAATTACGAAGCTCAGTACTATGTGACTGCGAAATTTGAGGTGAGGCATCGTAGGGCGCGTGCTGTGCTAACGTAGTTATATAAGCACGTGCAATTGCAAACAGTTGTGTAAGAAGCCCTTTTTGTATGAATGACTTCGATTGCGAAGAGATTCTTAGTCTAGAGGTATTATATTTCAATCGTACGTTGCGAATCGATCAATAGAATCTGTAAGATAGGAGTAACATTAGTCTAATAGTGATATGTCTTCGTATGTCATGCTTAACTGTATAACCGTGGGGTTCTGAGACCAAAATATCCTTTTAAAACATATCGTTACCTTTGTTTTGTCAAAAATAATGACAGTAATTACGATATGTTTTATAAAGAGATTTTAGTCTCAGAAAAAAGCGGTAATTAAAACAAGCGTAAATAAGCTCCTTGATAACTATTATGTCTGTATCGCGGCTACTTATTTATTGATTTAACTGCACAATTGAATAAAAAGTTAGATTTGTTTGCGATGTATGCTTTTTTAAGAATCCGTACCTCATAGGAAAAAAACGGAACCCTTATAGGATCACTTTTTTTACCCAATCTTTTATGAAAACATTTAATAAACAAAATTGTAATTCTTCTAGATTCAATGTTTACTATTTTGTGTCAATTCCATAATATTGTTGGTTTGGTAACGTCCGTCTGTGTGGAAGCGTCGCTCGAATTTCACCCGACTTTCGCCGGTCGCAATCATGTCAGCCAAGTCGGTCGGGCGGCTCGTGCGGCATGTACTGAGACCGGTTCAAAATGTCATTGTTGTCATGCCCGCAGCTTCATATAACGTAATGAGGATAATAAGACCAAGTAAATAACTTAAGCTAAAAGATGAGAGTAGAGTAACGGGTTTGGCTTCTTCCGCATACAATTAAAAACACTTTCGAATTGCTACTCTGCATAACTAAATCTTACTTCTTACTAATATTATAAATGCGGATGGTTTATATGGATGGATGGATGGATGTTTGTTTAATGGTATCTTTAGAAGGGCTGAAGGGATCTCGATCAAATTTGGCATACATATAGAACATAGTCTGGAAGAACACATAGACTACTATTTTTTATTAATTACGCGCGGACGGAGTCGCGGGCGACAGCTAACCTCTCATTTACTTGTTTGTCAAGTACAGCAATATTAAACATATTATTTCTTAGACAAGTTTTGCTACGTATAAATCTTTAGGCTTCTTCATAACAGGAGTTCTAGCAGGAAGTTACGACACTTGCATGATTGAGACAGTAAATAGCTAAGTATATAAAGGTTAAGGTGAATTAGGTGTTTTCCTACTTGGTAATACATTAACCTTTAATGACGGTAACTGTGGCGTCTGACAGTGTAACATTCTCATTTTACGCTTAAATAAATAATACGAATGCAGTTATATTGCAACTAAGGCCATTTTGGAAAACCTTATCCTCTTAAGGTATTCACTCACATTGTCTGGATTCCAACTATTTATTGATAATTAAATAAGTTAATTACTAACAATTAAATTTTTTAAGTTAGGAATACGGTGCGCACGCGCGTTCAGTCTGTCTAATTCATTGGAATGGATAGATCTAACGAAGTAGCCGCTATAAATATTAAATTGGGCCTTTTTCAAAGTGATCAGCTGATTGTTAATTTATGGTCCAATTAACACCGAACTTGCAGTAATTGGAGGGTGGACCATTCGGCTTGTCCGCGGCGCCTCGGTCGAGCGAGCGTATGAATGGGCCGGCCGCGTCCCCGCACTTCGCCCCGCCCCTCTCCGCCGCTCGTTTGTGAATGAAGGCGCGCGTGCCGGCCGCCGGCGCACGCTCAGTCGCGCCGACGACGACGCACCGGCACGCGGACGCACGAACACTCCGCCACTTTTATTCCGGACGTTCCTAATTTAAAAAATCGCGCGTTCTGTGAAGTTTAACGTTCCATTTCACCGTAACCCTAAAGTTGTATCATATTTGTGACTTTAAATTGTTTGTAATTTTAATATTGTTTAAATTGCGATTGTTTCCGCTACCGGGGAAGCCGTTAGTGGATTAGACGATCAGGCGTTTACGGTGAGTAATAATATTTTTCGCAATGGTTATTCGAATTTACGACAGTGTTTTATAGTGTCCCGTCTTGTATGCTAGACTCAGAACGTTGACAGTGGGCAGAGGCACTAACCTCCTACAGCCAACCCACTGTATTTTACACTTCTTTAGAGCTTGTTTTATATGGCTAACTGCTGTAGGTGTAGACCTGTAACACTTTCACATATAAAGTTATATTACACAATATCATTATCATTATTGTTATAAGAAGATAATGTGCGAAGGATTTGGTTTTTAAAAAGGAACAATGTATATTGTGACTCAAGTGAAAGTTTGTAAAAAATTACATATTATTCTAATTCTAATTAAAATATAGTGTTATTTAAACTATAAGATATAAAACCTATATTATTGTGTATATTTAAACGATGATAACAAAACTGGATTTCATTCATACGCGCTATAACTCTATAGATACCTACAATCATTAGTGTGAAGTTATGCGGTACAGTGAATAAATGCGTCTATCTATCGGACTCAGAATCTTTAAGGGATATCTACACTAAGGGACTGCTTGACCAATTAACAGTGGCAGTGTAGTAGGCAATAGATTCGTAATCATCTGCGTCAGTTGCCTGTTGGCGCCGCGTCGAGGGTATAGACTCGTTATAAGATTCTACCTGGATTACTATTGTTCTGCATGTTTTTGACACATTTTGACTTGAATTGTAAAAGATCTCGTAAATTGATGTTAACGATTTCGGATTCTCTCGGCTATAAATGCTGTTTATCTTTTACCTTTATAATGGTTTTATCTTTAGTGTAGCCTTTGTAAATGTATACTTTGACACTTAATGTATAAATAACTGTAGCCATTTAAATATAATTTATTACATTATTTATAGAAAGTCGTACCGTTTTTTTTTATCTACAGCTATATTACTAACCACATTTATACTCAATTTATAGTTAAATAGAAATACTGTAGATTTTAAGTATCCTAGAAGTCTTTTAAAGTCTTCTTTGAATTCTATTAGATTATATTTAATTGTTTTTTTTTGCCATTTTGACAATTAGGATCTATGAACTTCGGTATATGACTTGACAAAGTGAGGATATTGTAACTTTTGGAAAATCTACTTATTTCTCGAAACGTACACAAATATTAAATCGGATATGTTTTTAAATTTGAGGTAGTAACTGTGATTCATTATATTATAATTGAGTATTCTCATAATCATCATAGCTTTGAGCTTTAGCTCTAAAATCTATGCACTGAATAACTTTAAGTAATTCAAGTATAGGAAAGTATTGTGAGGATGTTTGAAGCGTAAGATTTGTCAATGATCGCGCTGGCTGTCTACTCCGTACCTCGTGTCGAGTCGTAAACGCAGCGCACGTCCGGTTATAGGGTTAATAAAACCGCCATCCATCATGGCAGCCCACCGGCGGATATTAAATGGACGCGCCTCACTCCGAACATTACGTTTCATTCCATTATGATAATATAATGTTGTTAACTCCTCATATTACTCAAGCTTTTTATATTCCTAATCAACGTACGAGGTAGCTGTTTTTTTTACCAATCACTTCCTACTTTACTTCTCTTGTCATTAAAGTTTTTATAATGATTGTATCAAGTTTCTTTACATTATAATATTTTCTTGCTATAGGATAAACATATCTGGTCATGTGATAGAGGTATAATACCTTCATAATAATTCGGAATTCATAATAAAGCTGGTAGTACTTCTTCACATTGATAAGTGGTGCTAATAATTAAATTTCACTAATACCGGGTCAGTAAAGTTTGTCGTATAATCTTCATTCGTGTGACATTCGCTGTCGTTCTTTGGAAATCGATTCGAGTAATGTGAGCATTGTTGTGCCGCATATGGCGTGTCCGTGGGCGTGTGTCGGCCAGTCCCAAATAGTTAACAGTATGTCACAGAGCGGAAGTAACAGCCTACTTGAGCTCGTCCGAAATCATAACGATATTAAGTGCGATAAAAAAATGCTGCTCAAAATAATTACTCCCGTTCGAAACTTACAATGGCTGCCTACTTACAATTTATTATGTGCAATGAGGACGAACAACGGATATCGTAATGGATTTCTGTTTACTTCTCTCTATCTATCTCTCTCTCTCTCTCTCCCTCCCCCTCTCTCTCTCTCTAATTGTTGGTTTCTGAGACCAAAATCCCCGTTTTAAACATATCGGATGACAATATGTTTTATACAGATATATTGGTCTAAGAAACTCACGGTAAGTAACATTTAGGTTAAAGTAGTTTACCATGTTTCTTTATAGCAGTAGTTTCTTTTTACAGATGTCGTTATAACAATCATCTGCAAATGATCTTGTTACGACTCTTTTGTGGTTTGGATGCAGTCTTAAGGTTATTATGTGTTTTGTATGTAATAATACACACTGCACTAAAATACGCTTATGATAGAAAACAAATAATTGCATAGATTATAAAGGTTTCCTTACAGCCTCAAGTTTTATAAATCTTTTAGTTAATAATTAAAAAAATTTAATTATTCGATGTTAAAACGATACTATTATCGAATACCAGTTACAAAGTTATAAGATTGGAAGATAAATTAGCGTTTCTGTGTTAAATTTTAAATGCCAATACATGTAGTAATTGATGAGTTGGTTGGTTACGATTACGCGGTGAATTCAGTTCGTCGCTTCCGGATTGTACACGGAAGTTTGACCGGACCGGACTTTACGTCATTATTCGCAAACAATACACGCCCTTTACTTTAACGTTAAATGCTAATTAGAAATACTGTGGTAAGAATAAAATTTTAAACAAATAAAAATTCTGTAGTCGCTTAAAATAATATGTTTAGAGGTATTGGTACACCCATTTATCTATTTTTTGGGTTAAGTTTAAGATTTCTTTGCTTCTATTTCATGCAATCTTACAAAATTATACAATTAAATATTTAGATGTGACACTGGCACACCTTTTTTGATTCTTCTAGAGTCAAATATCTTAAAATTCTTAGTTTTGTGGGGAAATGCGTTATTTATTGGCCCTCTTTCCTTGTCCCTAACCAGGGCGGTTATGTCGAACTTGTGTTAACTTATTAATACCTTTTCTTGGTATGTCACTAATTTGCTTTTTATGTAAAAATATCGGCGGCAGATAAAGAAAATTGTTTAGTGTTAGGTTAGCAACAGCATCGATTGACCTCACGCGAGTTCGCCGGATGCGGGGTCGCCACGCCCTCTGCCGCCCAGTGTGCCCTGCAGCTTGCATTGCTCGCTGCACTGCAATGCTGCAAACTGCACAGCTAACTACAAAGCTTGATATAGCGGCTGTCAGTCATGATGTTATTAAACACTTTTCTAACTTATTTTAGTACTTTACTTTGCCTTGAGAAAATATTGGACGAAAGAGTAATTATTTCACTCGAATACTCGTAATTAGAACAGTGACAATTTTTATAAACAAATTGATTAGTTTTAAATTTAGAAGTAAAGGTAAAACATAACTTTAAACGATATAATTACGGATTATGTTTTTTATTTCTCTTATTAAAGTTAAATAGACTGCATTTTAATAAATAAAATTGTAAATTACACGCTTCTAAAAATTTATACGAAACAAAATTTCTTAAGTTTTTTTAACAATGAACAGAGTAGAACTATGGCCCAGATATTTTACATACAACAATCGTCTTGCATTGACCCAAGAATAACAAAAGAAAGGCAGTCTTTAATATTCTCTTTAATATGAAGATGTAAAATTATTATGGTCTATTTTATTTATATTTAATAGCATATTTTATTGTATTTGAAACATTTTCTTCATACAATTACATACATCAAATACATAAACGTATCAAATTTACTGAACGGACATAATGACCTAATTATATGATTGTGGCGATAACAAAAACACTAACTTATTTTACAACTCTCAGTGTGTTCGTTTTAGATTTTTTATCAACTAGCTGTCGCCCGCGACTCCGTCCGCGCGGAATTAAAAAAAACATAATTAATATCCTATGTGTTTTTCCAGACTATATTCTGTATGTATTCCAAATTTCAACGAGATCTGTTCAGCCGTTCTGGATATACATACCTACAAACAAACGTCCATTCATCTATCCATCTAAACATTCGAATTTATAATATTAGTAAGATTTGATTTCCACCTAATTAGTCAATTGTAAGTGACAAGTGACAGGATAATATTAAAAACTGTAATCATATTCGCATGGTTTTCGCACACTATTAAAACCAAGCTTAACATAGAATGCAGATTATAATACAAAAATAGGTGATACATGACAAATTAGACGAAATGTTAATAAATCAAGTTAACTCTGCAGGAATCGATAAAATTCTTGTTGTATTTCTATATTCGAAGACTTAATATCCGTTTACAATAAAACGGGGCATGGATTTCCTTCGGTTTGCTTACACCGCGCACCTCCGGTCGCGCAGACTTATTCTGGTTACATTTTAGGCAGGAACCGCTTCGTACAGGTAATGCTGACGCCGACGCTGGCTGGATTCCGTGCTTGAATCGCGGATGTAGACTTCCTATAACGACAGTAATCAGACAACCGGCTGTTATTTTAATATTTAATCGCTTAAAGCTAATGATAACGTATGTGCTTATAAAATGAGATTAGCATTGGACTATTATTATTCTGCAATATTGTTTATTCAAAGTTATTTAAGATCTTTCATCTATGTAACAAAGTAAATACATTTTGTGGATTTAGGTAAATACGTTTGCTAACGAGCAAGAATGATAATTAACATTGTTGGCCGATTTGAACCGAGCTTGTGACAATATCTATCCATTGTTGTATACCAGTGAACCTAAATTCACACAATTGTGTTGAACAAAAGACGGCGACGTACTGAATCTCAAAAAACTAACTGCACACGATTTCAAGGCATTGTTTGTTGGGGACACGCTCCGATCTTTGTATGAAATAACGCTTTCTTGCAAAATAATGCGCTGCGATGTTTCTTTTACTGTTGCCTCTGATCGTTCACACGAGGTTTCATCAGAAACTCTGCAGCTATTAGACGACCGCTATGCGATAACTGAAAGAAACTTGCATTCCCACGACTTGAGGTGCAGCACTCTACGACACAGTTCAACTAATACGACTACCTCCTTAAGTAGCAGTCCATATTGACCCTTAAATTTTATAGTCACATGAACTATCTTTCCATGCGTGAATAAAACTCTCTTTTCCACCACATTCGGTTCCCCGCTGTTCCTTTTGATATTTACTGTTTATTAATTAGCCGACTGGGTCGTTAAGACATTGCTTCGTCAACGTAATTTTTTAAAACCCGCTGAGTCTTCGTCCGTTTCAATTCAGTTTCCTTTTTCTGGAAATAATTCAAGTGTTCTCCTGAAAATTTTTATTTAATCGGAATTGTTTTATACCGATAAAACACTTCAATGGTCACCGATTTCTGCCGAATTGATATCCCGCTGGCGGGAACCGAGACAAAGAAGTTTTCATTCATCAAGAACGATATGTGAACAAATCAGTTTGTACATTTTCTAATGGGTTTTTAAAAGGGGTTCCTTGACAGGATATTGTCACGTTAACTTCGTTTATAGACGTAGTTCCCCTGTCTCCGGATTTGTTCCAGCAAATTACTCGTCGACACGTCGTAAAAGCATTAAGCCGGCACTCGAAGAGACGAGCATTGTTGCCGAGTGAAAAACACTGAGAGGAAGCGATAAATAATCTTCGAGGTTTATACGATCGGCCGGTAATGGCCGCGGCCGCGGTACACAGCGCTCACACCGCACAGAGCACACCCTCTCGTGCATTCCGACCTGCTATTTGATGTTGCCCTCGATCTATACATTTGTTTTTAAATACCATTTTTATTAAAGAAACAAGTCGCGCGTCCACATAATGTAAAGTCGCTTATTCCGTTGATATCAATATAGAACTTGCACAAACTAGACACCCAGTAAAAGAAACTTTACTTTCAAGTAAAATCTGTATTTTTATAAAGGTCATTGTGACTTGAGAATTATTACAACTGTAATATAAAAAAATCATCTCTTTAACAAAAAATCGAACGAATAATGGAGCGGAAATGCGCACTGTGAACAAAGATGCGGTTGACTTTTTAAACTCTTATTAATATTCGTCCCTTCCGGAAGCAGCCCTTCGCGAAGGGTGGAAGCCGCTCAGGCGAAAACGGAAGTAGCATACGCCGCCATACCCCGCTTCCGTAATTGGTGGCACGGGCTGCATTTCCGGTCGTGTTAAAGTGCTCTAATAATAGTTTTAAAAATGCTTTCAATTACTGAATGCTCATTACAAACAATGGAAAGAATGTAATAATGTATTTCAATTATATTTATGACTCTTCCAGTTTCATCTTCGACGTACTTTTGTTATATTGGAAGTACTAGTAACAACATTGTGTTGATAGTATATAAACTTTAATAAAATTACCCTTGACCTATATCTGTAAATGCCGGCACTGTGTAGCGCAATGTCCTTTTTATAGGTACAATCGTGTTAGGTACACTTAAATGAATTGCGTTCTCCTTCGTGCACCATAATTGACACCATTAAGACGTGTCCCTTGTATATGAGACGTTCTTTGAATACACATTTAAGTGTTCGTTATGTTTGTTATGATTTTAATGTTATGCACGTCATAGTGTCAGTAGTAATCCCAAATCGAGGACGATTTAACGCGGTCATGGGAGCGATGCTTTTATTTGATCGAGCTGTGTTAATTCGAAATTTGCCGACGTGTGGATTTTCCCAAGCCGATCCTTTGTTCGCGCCTATGGAGATTAAAGAAGGACGGAGGTGCTAATGCGTATACGTAGGCACATCCGGTCCGTCGGTATCCGTTAATTGGTCCGCGTAAAAGGGATCTCGTGTAACTCGCCCCCTGCGCCGTCGCGACATCCTCTGAGCTACAAGGGCGGCGCGGCAGTGGCTTCGATGTGAGGACGCTTTACTCAAAACGTTCCTTAAAAGGTCCGTCGACCAATTAAATGCGGGGACATCACCGCCCGCTGCGTTTTGTCTTTTCCGCCGGTCACGACTCTTTTTAAATGCTGGAATATAAAAGTTTTGCTTGTAAAGGGCTCCGATACGCTTTAAATATTGATATTGTTCGTGACGATTTAATCGTCGAAACGATAATAGCTGTCATCGGGTATGAAGCGGCGCGACGCCTGTGCCCGTTTCCCGGACGAGGCGGGCGAAGCGGACTTCGCAATAAGAGCGCGCAATGCGATCAAAGAATGTTTTTGTTACTGTCGGGAATATCTATTACGTTTTTCTATTCGTTTATTACGATGCTTGTTGCAATGATTAACTCATCTGCGGCTATTTAACTTTTTTTTTTGAAGCAGTTATATACACTACGTAAAGTTTAAACACAATGTTGTCTCAGACGTAGGACGACGTAGATGTTCGTTAGCTGTTATTAAATTTAAATCTTGGCTGTAATTCATTCATATCTTAATCGAAATTAGTTAAGAATTAAAATTTTATATTCTTGAGTCTTTTCTTTAATTCTTTCGCATGCTCGGTAGATTTCCCACGATTACTCATTTTATTATAAGCAGGGATTCATTGTCCGTGGCGCCGCAGGTCATATATATTTCTATACGATACGTAATCAGGACAGCAAGCTCCCATGACGGCTTCTTAGACTGGAACGAACTTATTTCCTCATTATTAACAATTCTCATATTTCCATTTTATTTGTATGTTTTATATTTGCAAATACAGTTCTTTCGTAATGCTTGCATGCTCCTTTATATCTCACACATTCTCTATTGATTTAAACTCTTTAAATTACTGTTCTTCAAAGTGAAGAGGGATGATTGCAATATCTATTTCTTTAGTCTTAATAACTTTAGCTACAAACTTATTAAGCGCTAATATGGGGAAATGGGACGCGATTTTAACCTAGTTTAGCTAACGTAAATCATTCTGTCAGATATAGTGTGGTGGTGGTGAGTTGTATGAAGACAAAATAAATAATAAAGCCTGAGCAGATGCTACTGGTAGCGGATACGTCACGCGGCCGAAACCAGAAGGATGTCATAATTCGTGGTTCATTATAACGTACACCTAAATTCAAATTTCAACGCGAGCGATTCTAACTTTAGATTAATCCAATAAACAATCGGAGTGTAATCTTTGCGAAAGGCGTGTTGCAGCACAGACGTCACACGTCTTTTCCTCGATTTTAGGGATTGTAAATATTTCGCCACGTAATTTCTCTGAAGCGTGTAGTTCTAATAAGAACCAACCAAACCAATAGGTTTGGCCAAAGGTGCCGTCCTGGGAACTTGCCTATTGTAGTCGTTCCTAGAAACGCGCTATGGGAATATTAGGCTCGGTGAATGGAAAGGACCATACGCAGCGGCGGAAACAATAGGTGTTAACTTCTCCCGCATTGCTTCATGGCTTTTAAATTCAGATGTGAGCTGATTATTGACTGCATTTTATCTTTTTAAACTGCAATTGTTTGGTAATTTATATTGAATCAGTTTTGTATTGTGAACATAAAGTCTAAATGGAGAAAATATTTTTTTCATAAATAGCATTTGGGCTCGTAAACAACCATATTGATGGATTATTTTTCATAATACATTGTGCGTCGTCGTGTCTATTTTCATATAATGAGCCGGAGTACCGCAGAGAGGTATTTTAGACGTGTATTAATACTTGTTTACACCTTTAGCGTTGTGTGTAAACATGTGAGCTTGTGTGAACGCTAACACTAAACAGTTTGTTTTTGTTATTAGAGGCGTTGATATCATTCGTAATTTGGAGCGTAGATAACAATGTGTAGAGGTATGAATAATTAATTGTGCTCGTACGATTCAATGAAGTCTGCGTTTAGTACAACCAGTACAACGCTATAATTGACGCATTTATCTCTTTCAGTTTCCTTGAAGATGATAGGGAGAAACTGTTTAATGTGTTAATGTACGACTTAAAAAATATGATCTCAAAATATTAAAAACAAGTTATTCAGGGAATTCTATATTCTTTACATTTGGAAGGGCAGTAAAATGACCTTATATTACCTAACTATTGTTAATTGTCGGCTGCTTCAGCTTCGACAGTAATAAACTTGCAGTCGAATTAAAATCCAAGTTTTTAAAAGCTGTAGGCTAATTTACATTTGGTGGCTAGATCCTGGTAGTCTGTTGCGAAGAAATCCACCCTATTACCATTTTGGATATGTATTATTTAGAATTTTATCATCTTGGGTCGTATGTTTTATTTAACAGTTTATAAAAATGTAATATCCGTACAATGTATCTGCATGGCTATAAATTTACATTGACCTGTTCTAGTAGTTACTAAGGCATTATATGTTTAAGTGGAGCTTGAACAATCGTTGCTTAAAAAATTACTTCTTTACTAATACAGAGTTTAAACATTTTTTTTGAAGACAGGTTAAGGAGATTAACTTCTAATCTACTTTAATCATCCGTAACGTTATTCAACGTTTTTCATTACTCAAACTGTTGGCTATTAAATATATTTTTACAAATATTGATGCGATCCTGAATTATATTGTTTCTTTATCATATTTTAAATTTAAAAATCTCGATAAAAATTGGAGGTAGATTCCTTAAAATGTCAATTTTAAGAAGGTCAATCTAAAAATTCATGTATGGCCGGAATTCTTTTACAAGAGTTTTGAACTCTAACTCGTTGATTTACTTTGGATGTTTTTCGATGAACATTCGGCGGAAATCATTATGCGTTTTCCGCCGTCCGACGTACTGCTCTCCTGTGAAAATATATTCATTAAATCAGTGATCAATACTTTATTCGGTTTCATCTTTTTCGAGACATCCTTACCCGATACTCTCACGATCACGTTTTTAGACTATCTTAAACTACTAACCAACTTCTGATTTCGTTTTAGAATTTCGGTAAACTAAATTCGCTTCTCACTTGACATCGAATTTCGTACAGATAACATCATGAGAATTATGTACTTGTACAAATTTTGGAAGCATCAAATAAAAAAAAAACAAAGTACAAAAAATATATATATAGTAAAATGTATGTCGAATTTCCTAGTCAAAGTTTGCAGGTGTATGAGGAAAATGTCTTCAGGGCGGGCTCTTGCAATATCGGCGGGGGCCGTGTCACAAATATTGACACGGTAAATATTTGAGGTGTAACACGAGCACAAGACGAGCCTCGTCTACGAGATTCGTGTAGGTGTTGTTCGGATAAAGGCTTGCCGTAAACCATATAGATAACAGTGTTTGCACAGAACAAATCAAGTTTGTTCATAGCCGTGGATCATTCGTCCATCCGATATCTTTTTTATAACATAAGGGGGTAAACGAGCAGTCGGAACACCGGGTTCAAAGGACATCTATTAATTGTGCTGAACATCATTTAACTTATTAATGAAATTCTGCCCAAGGAATGTCGTTGCTCCATACAAACTTTGGACCTTTAGGGGATGAATTTTGTAAAATCCCTTCCTAGTAGATGGCTACATAGTATCAGAAATCTCTATGCAAAATATCAAGTCTCTAGACCCAGAAGTTTTGGCTGTGCGTTTATAGTTTAGTCAGTCAGCTTACTCTTTTATATCACACCTTTTTTTCACAAGTATTCTAATGATGAACTTTTGTGGTCGTGCAAAAAACATAGTACAGCCTCACTAGTTTTTGCGTTGGTCGTATTTGGTGTCACAACTATTAGTATGTGTAGGTATTATCACGTGGATGTAAATGTCGCTGTATTGGTGTAGGTTTTAGTATCAATTGAATATGAATATGTAGTATCGTTCTTGTTTGTCGAACCATTTGACAATATAATTATACAATCTATTCACTAATAGTAACGTTTGCGTATTTGCATTTTATTTGTCGTTAGTCATTACTTTACGGGGTACATTTATTTGAATGTTACTATCTTATTTGTTTGATGTTTCAGTTGAAATCTATTCATTCATCAAATAACATAAACATTCCTAGTTATCTTACCTGATAAATGATTCAGATAAAAATCTATCTCGTCTATACAATAAGTTTTTTTTTCTAAACGTCACTAGTTCAGCAAACATTAATATCCGTAAACAATCCTACCGTCAAGGTCGGTAGTGTTTACTCAGCTCCTAACGCTAACGCTCAAACAAAACGACTCGGTTGAATTGCAGGCACGTCTCAATGATGCCCCTCTCAATGCATTATATTAATTCAACTCTCGATAACAGAATATGAACGAATTAATAAAGCTTCATACACAATGTAAGTCCCAGTTAGGTTTAAATTGCTATTATTTTGTTATTAATAGATGTAAGTTATTGTTTTATATTAGAGTACAAAACTGGATGATAGTGATTGTAAAAGCATGTCATGTATGTATAACAATATATCACGTCATTAATCGTAGTACAACTGAGTCGGATTGGAACAGATCAGTGTGTACAGGACCTAAGGATCGCTGATTATGTAATAGGCGTGCGGACAGCTCAATAAAGCGGCGGTTGGACGCGTGTTATAAATCGCCAGCGGAAACGAGTGCCAGTAATGAGCTTCGGATGTCGCTCAGCTATTGTGCCGGGCGAATAGGTATCGACTTCCTCAGTTCAGTTATCGGTAACAACGCAGCGCTATAATGAGGCATTGTTTCTGCGTCAGGAAGTCTTCGCATCTTATTCCGTTTTCAGTACGCAGATCCCTGTTGTGATCTGATTGTAAAAGTCTACGGCGAGCTGTAGAGCCGATTCGATAATCATTTGTACACGTCAATGTCCTTACGCGGATACAGCGATGGCGGCCGCAATTCAACAGCTGTGCGGTTAAACTTCGTATCTTACGTCACTCGAAGAAATCTGTAACAAATCCTTTTCATAGGTCACAACTAAAATCAATTTATAGAGATTTTAACGCTGTACCATTAAAACTTATTAGAATTAATCCATATATCCTCTTGACTTTCTGGCAGAGAGATTTCCGTTCGTCTGTGCGACTGAGAACCGGCGCGCATCGCCAATCCAACGGAAACTCTGCTCATATTTACTTGACCACTTCTTTACTCGGCTCGTCCGATCTCCATTTTTATTTACATTACGTGGGACGCACGGATCCGTCGCGGATGGAACTGCGTATTGTCAACAGAAGTCTTGACTCTGTGTAATGGAGCGTCACAAAAACAGCCTCTGAGTTGTTTACTCTACGGATTTAAGAGGTTAGAAATTGATTGCAAAAACACATAAGCGTAAAATTTATAGGTATATTTAAACTCTAAATGGCCAGGAAAGGGCACATTTATTAAGTATAAAGCTTAGACCTGTAGTTTTAATGATATTACAATGATTTTTAATTCGTGAATGAATCGACGACGCGAAGGAATAGTATAAATGTTTTCTAATTTAGTGTATAATATTTTGCGCGCACGCGTGAGCACGCGGTGTGAATTTAGGTTAATGTGTCGGTCAGCTTCCCCAAGGTCGAAATGCTAAATTTTAGTCTATCTGATTTAAATAATTAATGAAGAATTCTTTATATTATGGTTGCCATCGTTATAACGTATTTCCGTCGAGTGGGCGGGGGATTTGGACGTTGTCATTTGTTATTCTAATCTCGTTAGGATCAACTTATTTGATTGTTTTTCTAACGTTTTTTTTATTATTATTCAAGAACTTTATTCTATGATTTCGATGAAATACGTATTGTGTCTACATTAATTTAATCAAAAATTACTAAGACGAGATCTGATTAAATTTTAGTTCCTGTTATGAAGACAACTTATATCAGGTTTTCTTATTTTTTAACATTTTCTGGCTCTATTAGTTAAGTATTCCTCTATAACTAACGCAATATAATATTTTTAATTGAATTGCGTTAACTGCAACATTCTATAATATCGTAATTCAAGTCCAGTTTCAATATTAACGTCCTTGGTGTGGCTGGACTCGTTTTACTTCCTGTTACGCTTCGAATTGTGTACTCGTATCGCGTCATTCATTCACTCTCAATCAAAGGATCGTGAATAAGATGTTTGCCGCGTACGACGCACATAGGTGTATGTACACTTATAATGCAACAACTCGTCCGTTTCCTGTTATATGGAGCCTCCATACGTGTTGTATGTCGCGGTCTGTACGACCAGCAGAAGCAAGGTGAGGTGCAAAGGATTGTCATCCTTATGTCAGAATTGCAAGACCCATGGTTGACTGTGCCCAGAATACAATTATTCGGTTATCGTCTTAATTGTGTTATTGATTGGAAATTCTTATTTCAGCTAAAAAAAACTATTCAGCTTAGTTATAGCCAATAATAATCCATGCCTAATATTCTATCTCATATGCTTTATAATCGTCATTAGAGCCTTTACAGGTATTGAAAGTTTATTGGAGAGAAAACAATAGTTGCGTAATACTTTGTACAACAAATATAATATGTTTTGTTTGATAATATTAAGTACTTTTTATGCAAATATTGTTTAAATATCAACCGCTTGGAATGCAATGTGTTGGATTTGTTAATACTGTAGACATTTCTAGTCGTGGAACGACGGGAGGTTCGGAGGGCCGTCCCTCCAAGGCCAGCGGGTTCGTTAGGGCCATTCATGGAGCGTATAGCCCTCTCCTTCGTGTGTCCCTCTGCCCCGGGACAGGATACTCTCTCTTGCTGTGTGCTATGCTGGCCGTTCGATTGCTTTCTTTTTTTTAAATCGGACCTGGGCAAAAAGGCGAGGTACAATCGTAATGCACCGGATGCACTAACGAGTGTGATTTTTTAAGGCTCTGAGCAGGATTAGTTCATTTTTGTTTGTTGTCGTTTCCGTTTTATTTTTGTTCTGCGTTCGAACATGTAGAGATACTAGTGTCCACATTGTTAGTGTCGGTCTAATTGTGTCGAGTATCGTATTGTTTACATGTTTGTATGAATATTGTATACTCTATGCGACGTGTGTCGTCGGAATGAAAGACTAGCTGTTTACTTGTGACATGTCGACCGCACATTTCTATTACCGTCCATGAATAGCACTAAATAAACACAACGAAGCCGACGTTGATTTGATATTTAAACAAGCAAACTAATGATTATAATTATGTTTATTGTTAGTTCAATGAAAAGTATTATTGCCAAAAACTATCTCCTGCTATATCAATAATAATGAAAATTCCAATGATCGGTGGTAAACAACTTAATTATAATGGCGTAACACATATTATGATACGAGCGAATTTGATCTTTACGTAGCGTGAAATAGGCAACAAGGCCGGCGGTGTGCCGAAATTGGGGGAGCATATTTCGGACGTGCATTGTGGGCAATTCGTCATGATTTGCGTATGTAAATCGATGGAATTTAGTCGTGCGGTGTAACGGTATTTTCGTCGATATACGGCAGGAAAGCGGATGCTATAAACGCGGCTGCAGCGGTACGCCAAAACCAACGTATCCTATTGCCGGCGTTCCAAAGCTACGTCGACATCCACGTCCGATGAGTAACATCTCTCTTATGGAAACGGCCTTTTTAATAATGTACGGCGTGTTCTAGGGCATGTGAATGTGAACTCTTGTTTATTAACTTCGTGCCCGGACACGCTCACTGAGGATTAACATTTCGCACCCGTATTCTAAAGACGCGCTAATGTCCGTTCACCCACGCCGCCGCGCCGCACCGAAAGCCCCTCATATTTGCATTCCGTCTCTCAACTGTGAACAATTAATTCAATTATAATCTTCCGTAAATGACGGCTCAGCTTAAAATTAACAATTCGCGAAACTTTTTATTTCATCAAACAAAAAGTAAATGTGTTTTTATTCTCGCTCTTCGTTAGTGGCAGTTTAATTTAAATAAACATAAATTATCCGTTGGGCAGTGTTAAAAAAAAGCTTCCCAGCTCACAATTTGTTTTCGCGAAATGACTTTGATAAAACGAAAAGAACAAAACCGATCTTCCTGTTTGCGAGAACCGGTCTCGGTGTTTATTTCGGCGATGTTTATGACGGAGATCATAAAACTAAGTGAAATCTACTGACTCGATTCATAACCGATGTGATGAATGAATGTGCTGCGAATTCTACAGTTTTAATTCAACATTATCAGATAAGTTTTTGAAATCGAGGTGATTTGTGTCCCTTGCATTCTTGAGACCAAATGTTGATCATAGATATGCGAGTGTTTAAGGTTTGTAGATTGGAAGATATAGAAATATTAAACGGTGTCAAGTCCGGCTTTTGTATCTGTTTTAGGTGAATACAATAACTTATAGTATGTATTATGGGGACTATTTTAGCGTGGGGTACGGCCTCATGCGTCGTCTAACAAATATGGTGGTCGGTGAAAGTAACAGCGGTTGCTTGCGGTCGACGCCATGTTTCACCTTCTCCCGGCATCGACGCGCATTTATACAGACCTATCATGCAAATAATATCTAGTTATTGCTTAAGACTAACTATATTTATTGTTATTTTATGTGTTTAATTCCAATTGGTGATGGTTGTTGTTTCTGGGGTAAAATGTACTTACTCAATCGATCGCTACAAGCTTCAGACCTGCATACTATCTATTATTCTGAACTACTTATCTAAATGTATCTAATCTTATCTTATTTATAAATTTATGTTGAAGCTCTCAAGAAGTTTATCTCAATCACGATAAGTTATCTCTGTTGTTCCTTTATCACTGCCGCTTACTTCTAAAGCTCAGAATTTTAATGTCCAAGGGGTCCGTTTTTGTTAATAAAATACGTATTATAATATTTTAGTTTTCTAACAAATTTCGTAGTACATAACTATCTCCGACGGGTTTGAAGTTAATTGCCTACACACTAAAACCACTAAGGACACCCCACTTCTTAATACTTAAATCTTAATGACGTCTCCGTCCTTAATTCCAAACTAAATTTAAAATATTTCTAAATAAAATTAACATACTTGTTGTGTCCTTACGAGTTTATAGAAGCGATGTTAAATATATGTTTTCTGAGGACGCATCCAACAGTGTTGTGGGATGAGCTCTATAATGCGCTAGCATTATCTGTTCACAATAGAAATATTAAAGTGTTTTGTATGGGCGGGGAGCAAACGACATCTCTAAAGGGAACTCTATCACCGACCCCCACGGCTAATCCTACGCACTGTGCACTTCACACATCTCGCCTCGCCTCACATCTGTTTTTATAGCGCTAGAAGGTTTAGTGCTACAATTTGTTCGGACAACTGCCTATGTACGGCGCGCCACCGCACCCACGACCCGTTATCAATCACCAAGGATCGATCGAACGGGATCAATGAGAGCCGGTGCGCTGCCGTGGGCGCCCGGTCGACGAACTGCGCGGGCGCCGCCTCACGGTCTACTCTAATTCAATTTAACGACAATTCCACGCACACACCACGTATGAACGCTGTCGCCGCCTCCCCACCCGGTGTTACAACTAACGTTGCGAGATTAACTCCTACATGCCTCTCAATTTTAAATCTTAATTACAATAACGGCGCGTGCTAAGCTTGAGTTATAACGTAAAGCTCTCGTCGAAAGTGCTTCGAGTAATATTTTACGGAATTAGTTTTCCTCTGTTTAGTGAGGCCCCGAACATCGCCCTCGACGTGGGAAATTGTTCAGTGAAGTAGATTTCCTTTTCTCGCGATGGGACCATTGTTTCGCCGATAAGTCGTCGTCCAGCGCGGACCGGATCCGCAAGGATGGGCGGTGTCACCTTGAGTGCCGGATGCCGGCGCGCTCGCGGTGAGCTATCGGCCGTCGATCGTGCGAGCGTCTCGCCGTGTTATGGCCGTCTGTCTGTTTGTCTCTGCGAGAGACGTATTTATTTTACGACCATCGACGTCCGCCGACGAGACCTCGACCAAGGTCGGTTCCCGCGACCGATCAAGCGATGCATCGGTCGGCGTTTAATTTGTTTTATGTTCATTTGCGTCTTTGAATGAGTCTATCGATATGGTCGGGTGATAACTAGTCGAAGAGCGATCTTTGGGCGGCGGAAGTGGCTAGGCGTGGGCGAAGTCTTCCCGAAAATGTCCGGCACTCGGCCCTCCTCGCCCGCACTCACACCGCCTGACAAATTTAAATTTTGTCATCTATTTCTGTATTCCGTATTCCGAGTCGCTCAGAATTTATCTTCGCACTTTAAGTAATAGCCGCTAATGGCGTGTCGGAATAACCACAAACCGTTCTGTCAAATCCGTATAAGCCATGAGTAATGGTCTCATCTAATTTAATTTTTATCAATAAATTCTCGCCTAGCCTCAAATAGATTAATAAATTTTATGTTTTGTATCGTACATGTATGTAGCTAACATTTATAGATTGAATATAATAATATACAGGTTTATATCACCTTATGTCATAATTTTACAAACCTTAACTTTTACTATTAGGGTTAATGTTTTACAATTTGTATATTAAGTTATGTAGGGTTCTGAAACTCGATTTAGTAGCACATTAAATATGCGTGATTATGAAACTAATATTGTTTTATTTTATTTTCAGGTAATATCATCGGCACTGGGTACAACCATTATGATTTATAGACAATCATTCGCCTGTAAGGAGACAAGGAAAGGCTGAGAGAAAATTTAGCTTTTAAACTTTTCAAATCAAAAAAGAGATCGGAATGATTACAATGTAAACACTATCATAGGAAAAGCAGAATACCAATATACTAATAAGCTTTTGCTTTTTGTTATAATTGATGATAATTTATAATTAAAAATAATAGTTACACCAAATACACAATGCGCAGACGTCCGTTATTCTTTAGTCGGTGGTACTTGTAACATAGCATAGTATCCGATTGTTCCGCAAACGGCATCATCACAATTTGTAACGCCGCCGTTTATTTCCGCATCCGCTATTGTAGTACCGTCCACTGCAATTTAAACATATCTTCAACTGACGAGATGTATTAGGGCAGTTTTACGATCTTTAATAATTACGAATATTAATTTCATCTCTCATTCGCACATGTTAAAGTTGAAAATTGAACGGTATCATAATCTCCCTTTGATGTAGAACGGGAATATGGACAAAGACGGATGTCCGGTGCCGGTCAGGATTTGTTTCACACGAAGCGAACTCGGAATTCGAAGCGTTATACCTCTGCATTAGGGGCATATTTCGATAAGCCTATTTAAATAAAATACTCTAAAATAGTCACGTACGTTTCGTGGTAGAGTTTACAATATATAATTTTGCGTGTAGACATCGATGTTTGGTTAGGCGAATGTAGTCTTTTATGTAGTGTTACGTAGGATGGATGAGGTCGAAAGAAACCTTCCGGTTCTTTAGACATGGACCGCCGTTTACGGGAGAGCATTTGATAAGCACGTCGTTGTGCGTCGTTGGCTGTGTAAACAACAATTGTTGTGCGGGTGTTTGATTTCAGCTTTTTGTACGCAAAGGGACCAAGCTAATAGTATTACTTTGAATCCGGAAGTTAGTTCTGCATGTACAATACAAACGGAAATCAATTTTTGGACAAAGAAAACATATAAGATTAAATTAGCTATGTTATTTCGACGAATCATATTTAGGTTTTTATTACGTATTTATTAAGTTTTATATTTTTTTAAGGAATGAATCAACACTGCATCAAAATGTAAATAGCAAAAGTAAGTTTTATTTTTTAATTTTTGCCATTTAATAATTTTAGAATTGGAAAGCCGAAGTCGAAAAACTTCAGTGGCGGCTTTGTCAAAAGTATTTGAAAGTATCTTTCATAAAGCAAATTCACTTGTTGAGTTTGGAGCACGTGTATATGTTTTTTTTTTTCGTCTTCGTCAAAGCGTGTTTCGATTTGAACAGAGTTCTTATTCACCATGTCCCATCTGTTGCGAATTGCTTATTAAGTTGCATTGTCGAATGTTAAAAAGAAAAATAATGTGTTTCAAATTCACAAGTATTTAGGACATTGTTGGAAGATTTCTAGTTTCACATCAGAAATTTAAAGATTTATCACTTAAATAGTTTATTTTTTTAATATAAAGTGTATAATATTCTGGTTGCATAAATATGTGCTAAACTTAGCTTAAACATACCGTTACTAACGTTTTTTATTTCGGCACTGGCGTTTTGCATACAATGCCTATAGCGGACTGTGACAGGCCACCGGATGCGACGTAGCCGCGGCGGCTGACCACTGCCGATTGTAACATAGTAATACAGGCATGACCTAAACTATGACCTAACGTAACGCTTACGATATAAAGTTATTCATCCAATAGTATACGCATAAAGAAATTAATATTTCAAAGTTAATTTTTTTATTGATTCACTGGCGTAGATTATTAATCTTTTTTTTTACCTAATATCAGTAACTGTATTTGAGGAAAAAACTTATATTGCTACCAAGTTAATGTAATAATTGTTGCTAGTTATTACGAATTTTCATGAAAAAATACGAGTATATTCCATTCCATGAAAATCGATATTGCGTGAAGGCAATTACTCGATGTATCAAATAGCGATATAATTTGTTAATTGACTATCGTTCAAATAAAGGCAATTTTGATGATGGCTAAACCAATACGGTAATGTAAAGTAAGAATGTTTAGTTCGTCAACCTTTATATTTGTCGGCAATATTCCATGCTTACGATGCTTCTACATTTTAATATATTATGCTATATTAAGTAAATAACGATATCTATAGCTATATACTACATTGTAAACAACAAATGTTTATGTTCTGTCGCCTGTCTGATTTAAATTCTCTTCACGTCGAATGAAACTTAACTCAAATATGCGGATCTATGAAAGTATGATGGCACGTCGATCGTTAAGATAGTGGACAAAACATTGGATGTATCAGGACCTCATGATTATAAAGTGACTAATGATGTTTGTAAAACATTCATAATGCCTTTCACACAAGGGCTGAATATTGAATCAGCAGTAAGACAGTACAGCTGTTGTTTGGCCGCAATTTTATCGTCAAAATAGTACTGACCCCGTTGACAGTCATGTGATCAGCCGTATTCCTAATAGAATCGTCAAAATCTATGGGAATAATAGTGTGACTTTTTGATTACCGTGAGTTCAACTGCACTGCACTTTTCTTCCCTCGTGTGAAACTGCCATAAGTTGATCAGTGGCGGGTGTTCTCAAAGGGTCTGTCTGTGGGTGGTCCGCCTGCAAGGTCGGCCTTGAAACATTCATAGGTTGTGGCGACGTGAGGAACATATCGAGAGCACGGTATCCACAGCCACTATGATAATGAGCCCCCCGCCGGCTGCACATCGGTACAGCTGAATTAATTCACGCCGCGATTGGATGTCACAATCATTACACTTTAGGACTGCCATAAACGGACAGCTTTGCCGACAGAAGCTACTTCGGCTGCTGTTTTTAGTGGCGAAAATTCTCTTTGAAGTTGTCGGTGTACGGTGGCCCTTATTAAGCTTTCCTTCTTTGGAACTCAAGTCAATAAAGATAAATTAATTACCTTTGCAACTGAGTTAAAAAATAAGTAAAGCGTTTATATAGCGTAGTTTATAAGGAAGAGTTTACAAGTCGATTTATTTATTTATTATTGACATTTACAAAGTATGAAAAATAAATGCGTTGTTCTTAAAGTAAGTTGTCATTGATAATTATATCTCTCATAATAGTTTCCTGTATTATGAATTTGTTTACTTCAATGAAAAAAATATTTCCTTAAAGTGGATGCTAAACATAATTAGCTATATCTACTGCTTTTGTTCACAGAAACGTTGTAAACATACACTTTTGCACATAACGGACTGATTGAAAACTAATTTTAATGATATATAAATTTAATTTATTGAATTCAAGTGTGAAAAATATGACTTCACTGCAATGAGTCTTGCATCACCGCGCAATTGAACTTTGAATCGTGCAATTTCGAAACAAGAATTATGTAGGCTTATTTCCGGTACTTCCGTTATGGTTTATGTCAACTGTGCAAACTGTCGAAATAATAATTGTATTATACAAACACTTAAATAACGCATTTGAACCAATTACGTAGATTATAAATGCATTTGTTGCATTTATTCCATATAAAATTTATTCGAAGCTCTAAAAATCTTTTTTAATAACACAAAAATATAATGAAATTAAACCATGAGTGATTCAAATAATTAAAATAATATAAGGATTTTCGCGAAACTTCCTGCCTCGCACAGCAGCGTTGTGGAATGGCCTGTCCTCGGCGGTATTTTCAAACCGCTACGACTTAGGGTCCTTCAAGAAGCGAGCTTATCACCACCTCAAAGGCCGGCAACGCATCTGCGGTTCCTCTGGTATTGCTGATGTCCATGGGCGTCGTTGAACACCTCGGTGTTCCCGCTGCTCGTTTGCCCCCTTCTGTTATAAAAAAAATAATATAAAAGGATTCTTTATTGATCTCAGACTTATAGTATGTCTGTTTGTCTTTTGATGTGACGTGAACACAATTCGGACACTAAAGTGTCGCGTGGGGTAAAGAAGTGGCATAAGGTTTCAGTAATATTAGCCGACCGACGGTTGCTAACGGTGAGGGCTGTGTAGATTAACGAACACGAAAGCCTCGTTAAAAATATTTTTCCATAATTACAAGTGGATAGCATATCCCTTTCAAATTATACTTATACTGCCATTGTATTCTTTAATATTCAATTATAACATAGCCTTTATATCAAAAATAGGTATGAAGAAGTAGAAGAAGAAAACTGTGAAATTAATCTTCAATATAAGTATTCCAAAGCGAAATCCGTTAGAGCATTGTTCTATACGTGTTCATTATAAAGCGGAAGTAAATTGCGAGATAGAAACCGCGGTAGATGGCGCTTGTGAGAATGCAACACTCCAGTTACGACCAAAGCCGTTATTTGAGACTACGCTCACTTAGTGCAAGATAAGGAACACTGGCATCAGTCATATATAACAATTTTGTTCTTTGCAATAATAGCTGTCGCATTATGAGATATTTTACGGTAGTAAAGTCACGTAATATATTTTTCTTTTACTAAATTTATATAATTCTGTTTTGTAACCAACAAACGACTGCTACTCGTTATCTATCATACTAATATTATAAATGAGAATGTTTGGATGGATGGATGTTTTTAGAAGGTATGTCGAGAACGGGTTCATGGAACTCGCTGAAATTTGTTATAGATGTAGAACTTAGCCTGGAAGAACACATTGGCTACTTATTAAGTTTTTTTTTAATTCCGCACAGACGGGTTTCGGCCAACAGCTAGTTATCATATAAAAAATAACCTCAAAAACATTTCTCAATATAAACAAGCTATTGTTCTTTTTTAATGTATCGCAATTCCCGGTCTGCTGAGTGCTAACGTACAGATCTCTTTATTGTACGATTCTCACAGTGTTAATTAAAACCTAAGCTCGATTATTGTTAGTGTTACTTTGAAGACACGAGTTGTAAATTATTTCTCACATAATACAGGTTTGCCTCTTCGTTTTAGTTTAAAAAAAAAACATTTTTTGTACCGTTCTATTCCTATTAGAATAAGGCGGAAATCCTTTTCGGTGACCCTTGACATTTGTAAAGGAATTACGGTCAACGGTAACAAGACATCTATTAATTTGTTTTATAAGCCATTTTGACGTTTATCGATTGTTTTTCATCGAAGAGGAAGTGCGTGTGAGAATTCGATCCAACGTCCTCTTGTTCAAACGACGGTTTGATTGCTGATTACATTATTTTATAAGGGTTTGTTAACACATTTGGGTGTAGTCTGTTTAATTATATTACATTGTTCCCATCGGTTCCGTTATTACTTGTTACCTTGGTTATATTACTGGAATTAAAACTTTTGGGCTGACAAATGCCACATCTATTTTCACTTTTGTTTCAGCCTAAGAATAAATAAATAGTGACGTATTTTATTTTGGATTATACTATTTTTTGTAAGTCAAATGATCAACCGTCTAGTTTGCGTAAAGATGTCTAATTTATCCGTCAGAGGTCGTGCACACGGCCGTACGTTTGGAGTGTTTTGTATTCATTTCGCGAAGGTAGAGGTCGTTCGACCCGGCTCTAGTCCCATGCTCGTTACGCTTTTGCATGCCGCCCGCCGACGCCGGAATCCCCCATTCCTGGAGCGTTTCGATATTGGCAAAACGAAAGCATCGCGCCCATGAATTTTTATAGCGCGCTAGGTTATTTCTGACGTAGTATGTAACTTCCGTATCTAAATATATTTCTCAATGAAATGATTTTATATGAATTTGAATTAAAGTTTACTTTTCAGCTTTTATAATATGTTTAACTTTATCTTTACTAAAATAGAATCTTTAAGAGAGATTCATGTGTTCTATTACGTTAACTAAGATTTACCTCATGACATTGTTAAATGCGACTATGCATATGCTATATTATCTTTTACCTAAGTGTTATGACAAGAAAATTACTAGAAATCTTCCTTGATTGACGCGTTCGTTACTTCGTGGCCATTCAATAACCGGTCGTTGTAAAACAAGATGTCGCAGATGGGAACATCATAAAATCCGCGGATTTGTTGATCCGACAACCCAATCTCTTTATATGTGTTGTGCAAGCGATTATAATCTATGCGACCTTGGAATAAGCTCAAATGTCGCTTGTAGGTATGACGTTGGAAGGTATGGGCTTTGCTAGCGGTTGTCAGAATCAGTAATGGCGGCGGTGTAACGGTGGGCCGGCCGTGACAGACGTGACTCGCGACTTCGATTCTCCAGAGGTGCAAAATTTTGATGTTATCGTATGACATTGTGACGTATATAAATTATCTTTTTCGCGCCTGCATTTTACAATATTTTCTTACGTTCTACCAACTCACAATCAGATTTTATTCAAGAAAAAATAAAGTAATTTCATAATGTACACATAATGTTTTATAGATTGTGATAATTGTTTCACGTTGTAAAACCAAATTGTTAGAGTTTGTTTATTTTAACTAATTCTACTAATTTAGTATCTTCAGATTCAAAATACTAGGCATAATCGTAGGTAGATATTAACATAATGTTTGGCCATTAGTTTAAAACACAAACATTTTCTACATCCTTGACCTTTCCCCATTAAGGGCCTGCTTTGAGTAGAGTGCAACTCGATGCATGTTTGCACAAACGTTGCACAATTGTGCCGAGCGGAACTGCTGTGTCCTGATAAATGCACACATTTGCATAACTATGTAGGACTGCATTCGTTACTAAAATTCGATATTTCGCTTCATAGATCTTTTTACAGCACACATACACACTTATGTATGAAGGTACTTTGATATTCGATATGTGAATGGCCGCTTTGCTCTCTGGTAAGCGGATTTAAAGGTACGATTACATCGCTGGATAGAGCGGATACCGAACGCACTGACACTAGTCGAATTACTTTATTATTGCAACCTGTTTTCTGATTATTTTAAATTAAAAGTTGGTATGCTTCTACTGCTCCTGATGTCACACTGAATTTGTACGGTACAATTGTTGAACTTACCCGATTTTTTTTTTGAAAGATTAGTTGCCGGCATTGGAAAATTCTTAACGTGTAACATTATGTATAACTAAGCAAATATTAATAGTACATCAACTATTATAGTTAAAGGATAAAAAATGCGTCGTTCTAAATTCTCTTAAAAGTTACTCTGTATAGGTTCGTGGACGCCTGTGAAGCAAGTCCGCTCAATTCGGCGCCCCGTTCGTCACGCGACAGGTTGGCGGATGTAGGTGTCGGCAAATATTAGCAGTTACCTAATTCCGTACCGGTAGACGTGTTTACTTTATTGGCTAACTGTCGTTCTTATAGTCTTACATGTACTCGACGACCGGGTGGGTAGTTTTTATTGAAATTTTATTGTTAGTCTCACTCAAAGTGTCATGAAATTGTTATTGGTAGCAGATTTGAATAAATTTGCTATATATTGCTTTTTACTTACGTAATACATATAGTGTTTATGTTATGAAATTTTTTCATTCGGTAAGAACGACTGTTAAGGTTTATGTATATCATTTATCGTGCTCCAAATAAGTTTTTATTCAATGTGGGTTGAGATGATTACGTTTTTTCTCCTATTTTGAAGTCAATTGAGTTTGTACGAATAATTTTTTGTGACATCACATTTTAAATAAGAATAACAGGATCGTTTAATATTTCAACTAGCTAATGTCAAAGTTTCCTTTTAATGGATTTCAACAATAAAAAAGCCCCTTATATCTTTAACATCAATTGCATATTTGCCAATAGCTTCTACACACCGTATTCATAATGAGTGTAGTGCAGTTCTCACTTGTCCCGATGACATGATGACAGCTCACCGTATTACCTGTAACACTTGGACGGTTTTCGTAACAATGCATTCTTCTCGGTTCATCGACACCGCGTGACGATATTCAAATACTAGCCGGTGACGTCACAGCGCGGTCGAGAGTTCCGCCGCAACGCAAGGTCGACCGCCCGCGCCGATCAATGGAACCTCTCCCTCCCCCCTACCACTACCACCACACCACTATCAAATCGATCAATGGACTACACGTGGCGATCGATACTATGTAAATTTGAATGCACATATTATCGAGATGCCTTCGATTATGTAATTTCAATAAATTTGGGTTTTGTAAATTACCACACATTAAGGATTGGTGAAAACAACTTAACTATTAGCAAATGTTACAACTTAACGCAAAGGTAAAAACAAAAAAGTTTTGTCTAGAATGTTACATATAATCTTTCTACTTAAAAAAATTACAGGAAAGGTTAATTACTTGTGGATGGCCTACTAAGTATTTCTAATTCCATGTGTGAGATTAATTCAAATATTTTAGCTTTTGCTATAACCCTGTCTCTCGGTGGAAAAGATCGTACAGTGCTTACAATTCCAGCCATAAATTGTTCAATTTCATCCGGTGGTGGGGTGTTTTTCATAGAATCTATTAAATACTGCACAAGTAAAGTGCTAGGTATGTTATCATTTAGTTCATCTTTTGTAGTGATCCTTGGCTGAGGGTAGTATTGAGTTGGCGACGGCGTTGATGCTGGCAGTGTACCATGTGGTTGTCGATTAACCTCTGGTGTAGTTAGCAGAGTATCAGATTGTTCCCAAATTTCCAATTTAAGTGAATTAGCAATATCCTCTTCTTCGTAAACGTTGTCAACGCTTTCAAAATGTGGTGCTTCTGAAATTGGACATGAAGTAGGCCTTTCCTTCATATGTGGTAACAAGAAAGACATTTTATCTTCATACTTCCATTTCTTTTTGGGAACACTAGCCATCCCACTTTCACTATCTCTCCTCTTTCTTACACAACGCCTGTACGCATCTCGCAGCAGTGCCCACGCTTTTTTACATTCTCTTGCTGAAACAAGGAAAACAAATACATTTTTAAGTTTCATATTAGTCTCTGTCTGTGTCAATTTAACATTTTAAAAAGTAAAAAAATATACTCGTATTCTTGAAAAAAAAACAGTACACATATGATCATTGCTCTGTAAGAACGTAAAATAAGTTCTCTTACCGCTACTTTGAAGTTTTTTTCCTATTTCGTTCCACGCCTGTTCCTTTTTCTGATTGTTACTGTAATATTTATTATTTAAATCATAAAGGTGTTTGTATTTTCTCACAATTTGTATGAGCTTTTCGTTATCCATAACGAAAAGAAAACACGTCTGCGCGATCCCGATACTTTATTCTCACTGCGCGGGGAGAGGATACAGACACAGACAGACATGACCTGCACAGATTAAAAATATACTTACTGTGCTGCTGGCGCCCGGCCGCGACGCACGTCTGTCCGCGTCTGCGCGGCTGTGTAAGATAGATATAAATACGTTAAAGCACGCTGTATAGAATAATATTTTGTCTGCCACGATACGTGTCTGGCACGCTCGATATCTATATTTTAGTCGAGGACTATCCATCATTCAGTGGACAGTGTCGGGTCGATTGTTTATCGGTGTCGCCTCATGCGTGTCGGTCACTGATAATAGTCAGTTAAATGCCCTATTAGAGACGATGCAGTTGAGCGGTACTCACGGTACATATGGTACAGCACTCGGTAAACAGTCACATGCTCGGATCGACCTACACCTACGCCCCCTAGCGTCAATCCACGGCCTTATCTTCGTCTATTCAGTTCTATAACCACTGAAACCTATAGCGGATAGCGCGCTATTTGGAACTGCTGTTTGCATTTGCTGCAGCCTTTGTCACATAGTATTTGCTGCGGCCCTAGGACTTTAGAATGTTATGTACAATTTATATCTATTAAAATAACCTTATTAAACTATCGTTTATTCATAAAGATTAATACGTGTAAGATGCTAAAGTAAATTTCTGTTGTTTTTAGGATGCCATAACAGACCGTATCCCTAGATGGTGATAACGGGTGTGTATGCTTCTCTATGCCTTTACTAGGCAAGTGGTCCTCGTTTACGCCGACAGCTAGGTCGTTAAGGCTATAATTAGCCCTTACGATGAACTGTATAATGACCAAAGGTTGAATAACGAAGGCTTCGAAGCCAGGCACTGATGAATCACTAGATTAGACCTTGTTATATCCAAATATTACCATCTTATTGATTACTAGCTGTCGCCCACAACTCCGTCCGCGCGGGATTAAAAATAGATGTTGGGCGATTCTCAGACCTATTCAATATGCTCACAAATTTCATGAGAATCGGTCAAGCCGTTTCGGTGGAGTAAGGGAACGAAAATTGTGACACGAGAATTTTATATATAAGATACATATAGTTTATGCAGCTGTACATAGTTTTGGTTGAATTTTTAGGTTAATAATAGTTGTAAGTCTGTGGCAGAGGTTGATAAGTTGATACATTTAAGATCCATAACGAAATTTATTTTAATCAAGCTATTTTAAGGCAGTCGACGTAGCATAGTTCACAGAGATGTTTTAGATGTATCTTACCAATATAAGTGCGAATGTTTGGATGGATAGATATTAATGAGAAGGTATCTCCAGAACGGATGCTTAGATGTCGCTGAAATTTGGCATAGAAGTAGATCATAGGATACTCACTAAGTTTTTTGTTTCGCGCGCACGTAGTCTTACATATACAATGAATACATACATATATAAAACTGTATCACATTGACTTATTTCGCCGTATCACTACTTAGCATAACATACGATCACCACGCTGAGTCACGTTGGATTTTAATAAGCAATCCGCGGAAAAATATTCAAGGACTTGAGCCGTTTCGTTTGTCTTCTTGGAAATTTCGTCACCGCTTCTGTGTAAGCTGACTTCCTTTCGGTCTCTTCTCTAATGTCCTGTTATCCTGGTCTTTATAAAGTTTTCCTGTCTTTTGGGACGTATTAATTTAAATATTATTTATTTCTGTTTGGTTCCCACGTGTCATAACGTGGCCATATCATTTACATTGATTCTAATCGCTGATAATCGCTGAAATGGCTGGACCGATTTTTAGAATGTTCTTTTTGTTCGATTCGTATTCGTAGAATGTCACATTCAATAGAGATTTTTTATATACACTAGTTACCACGTCATGTTAACAAATATAAATATTATCATCCAAATCATCATTCTCTTTAATAAGGTTAGCTTAAGTTTAATTATACTTAAGAATTTAATTTAAAAGAGTTTTAATAAGTAGTACTCTGTGGACATGTGGATAACGTACTTACGTAGCGTCGTTCTACGTGCGTCGCGTCTTTTTATCTCGAAGGTGTTAAATGGACAATGTCGTCAAAGCGACGTTTTAAATTCCGATATCCGGTGCGATTTGTACTGCTGCTGCGCCCTCAGGAATGTTAAGTGCTCGACGATCGTAAAATTAACCGGTCCTTAATGGCCCGCAAATGAATCGGGAGGTATTTGAAAAAAACGTTTAAGTTCAATCGATGATTAGTATGTGTTATTGATTGAGGATGTCCTTTTTCTTCGCAAATGGAGTTATAGCTTACCTTTTTTATACGAAAATAAATGATTTTAACGCTTAATTTGTGGTTTTGTTTTATGAGCTATAAAAACTTTATTATTTTAAATATCATCGAACTTTTGCACATTTTAAATTAAATTATTTTATTTATTTTGTGTCTGACTGGATACAAATTTTCTATAGCTATGTAGACTGCACTTCAGTATACATCCACAATCAACAATCATAAATCCCTTATTATTATATTGTTTTAGTTATTATCAACTTGGGCAAACATATAATCGGATTCATGCTAATTCTTCAAAGCAAAGTTCTTGTTTCATAACAATAAACCTAATGCACGTCTTCTGAATGTTTGTAACTTGCAACAGATTAAGTCTTCGCGTCATCGTCTCTTAATGACGTATCGAAATCGTCAAATCGTCACTTCGTTAATGGAGGTCTGTCATCGAGGCGACCCCTTTAAGCTCTCGCTTCCTCGCCTCCATATGTCACTGGGAGACAGATAACTGTGGCCCGTCATAGTGGATAAAATTACCCTCTTCTTGTTCCCTTCCGCGACAGATGGCTAACAAAAAACGTTCACGTAGAATCGATAGTGAGCGTAGATTACTCTTGACGTATAACGAAATCATTAGAGTAATGATGCTGCCTTAAATGGATTGAGCGGTTGACCGGAAAACGCGTAACAATGCACTTTCACTATCTAAAGGAGATAAGCAATTAAACTAGTTATTATTTACCGAGCTGATTGTTATAATTATTTTATAATTTACGTCAGATTCAGAAGACCACTATTTATAGGAAAGTAGAATCTTAAGATTAGGTCTGTCAAGTCTTGTACGAAATTACTATTCTAGTATTAGTTTTAATTCAGTAGCTCCCTTAACAAATAATCTTTAGTGGGATACAGGACTTTTAGCTAGTCATTTTCAATAATGTTTGACAGAATATTATTAGAAGTTATAACTGTCGAAAGACCTCAAAAAATTTTTTTTAAGGAGTTTCGAGATCTTAAGACCAGGTTCGGTGTGTGTTTAAGGTCACTGTTAATGTACGACAGCACCTTAAAAACTTCTTGGTTATTCGTGATGATCATTGTATTTCTTGTAGTATTTTTCCTATAGCTTTCAGTATGAGAAATAATCGTTAACTACGTCACGATTACGATATAATAAATAAAACATATCGTAGACGTAAAAGAAAATTGCAAAGCAGAAAAGAATAGTGATTTCAAATAATAAATGAAAATAATTAAGCCATAATTCATGATTAGATGAAGAATGTTAATGTAAACTTTGATGCACGCTTCGGAGAAGTTCGCCGAATAACAGATGTTTCCTTTGCATTTTGTACAGCGCTTTATCTTTTGCAAAGAGCACGAAGCATTATACAAATAACGGTACCACTGTTGTCATCTTGCTATATATTTCCTTTTCCACGTCATTATTTTACTATAGAGCTGCCTGTTTGGTGCCTAATTTTAATTTAATAGTTATGTAATAATAGCATTCAACCTAATGTAGTAAATGTAATAAAGAGAATCGATAATTAGAATCGATTGTTTCATCTCTTATTTCCGCGTAATCGCCAACGAAACGCAAACGTAACGGAAGGGAGTAAGTGGATCTGTGGTATCCCCGATGGCGGGCGGAAGTGCGCGGATGTTGCGTCAGCGCCGGAAGCAGACGCCCTCTGTGTCACCGCGCCGTCACCACGCGCACATCATCACAGGATCATTATCAACGCAATTTTACACACAATCATTTAAATATGAATCACTTGAAATTAGAACTTTATAACTTAACTTTTATCAAAGCTAAATATAGTTGCTCATTGAATTCTAATACTATCTCCATTCTATACTATACTATTAAGGCGAAGTCTTGGCAGGTTTCATAACATAATGAGCTATTTCTTCTGTTCCAGCAGTCTGAATTGATTTCTTTCTATTAAAAACATATATAAATTACTTTTATACGTTTATTACCCACTTTGTCATCGAAACTGAGAACAACACGGAGCATACATTCATAACGAGCCGGCGGAAATGAGGGGTCATTAAACAATATCCAAATCGCATTCGGACCCAACAGTGAACGATGTCTCGAATACGACAAAACGATGGAAAACAAATAATGTGCTACAAAAAACTAATGGTGGCAATCGATCACTCCCATCTCTGTGTGGTTGTAATTATTTCCGAACGGAAATGGAGACGAGATAATTCTGCGATGTATTCCCTTCCCTCACCTCCGAGCGCCGGGTGCCCTTACGTATGCGACGAGATACATAAATATATTGTACCCTGGACCGCTTCCATAGCGCAGTGTAAAATTGCCGTTTGACGTCAGCAATTCCGCATTACATGTTTACGATCTCATCGAACACTTAATCAACTGTAAGACCGTGCGCTTATATATTAAACCAATCAAAATATGTTAATAGTGGGCACGGCTCCCGGTGGCGCGCCTCGACTGCACAAGAGTCGACTTGGCGGCGCTAAATTTATGATCATGTCTCCTCAATTAACTGGTGATTCGGTGGCTTCCATTATTTCGCGTAAAATGTGCGGGCGATTCCCGCATCCGGCGATTACATCTACAGTACCTATAATTTGTGATGCGCTTGCGCCGAGCGCTGCCGACCGCCGATTTTTGTTAGATAAAAAACGGAAGGGTTCACCTTGCCCCGTTTCTCCGCGGTTTATTTGTTTGTTTTTGTTCGAGTCTTTTGCACCTGCCTTACGCTTTGTTTTTCCTCTTGCTCGTCCGCTTTAAATGAGATTTTGCCAGTCATATTTTTTAGTAAGTTTTCACCCGTCGTTAATGCCGTACCCACTTATTTATGCGCATTGCGTTTTATTGGTTTACTTATGGTTTGTTTTTTTTTTTAATTTTACTGACATTATTTTATGCGGCTAATGTCTTGAAATGAATTTAAAGGTAATATAAAATGTTATATTCTCAATTCTATTGTGACGATGATAATTCATGCAACGAATTCGATATTCATTTCAACGATGACGTACTAATTTGTCGTGTTGCTTTTAATAAAGAACGCTTTTAAACCGTTTTTACTTGTAACAGTGGTAATAATAGGTTTAAATGTTTGTTACAGAGTCGGCGGGCGTCGCCGGCGTGGTCGGGCGCGTGCCGGCGACCGGATGCGCCACAGGCGACATAATGTGGCTGCTTGATGAGCCCAATCAGCCCTATGAAGGTAATTATAGTGCTCTTAGACATTCCCACCTAACATCTCATGTAAGAACTACACGGAAGATAGTATTTAATCATGTTTTATTTATATTTTTCAGATTGCGAGCAGCTCCTCTGCTTCCGGTACTACAATGGCGAGAGTGACGACTGCGTGGCGGAGTCCTCAGCACTCCCGCCGCGCTTCAAAGTCGACCTCAAGAAACTGCCTCTTCGTCTTAAAGAGGGCATTTCAAGGAAACGGAGCGGCGACCGCGTGTCGCCCTTCTCATATAACAATGAGAGCTTCGAGATGAACTCCGAGAACGTCCCCCGAGTGGAGCACGTGTCCGGCACCAGTCAAGACATCAAGCATCTTAGCGACAACGTCAACAAATGCTCAATTAGCGCTTTAGCGAGTAGCGAGAACAAACTCGAACAAACAAAATGTGATCCTAGCAAATGTTTTATTAGTAACATAGGTAATGAATCTCAGTCCGTAAATAGTGAATCTCATAGTGCTATGGAATGTAGGCCGACGTCTTCGGGTGTGAAGAAAAAGTACCCGCCCCCCGTCGATACCGCCGGCTGTATGATTTTGAATGGCGTCAAAAAGAAATCAAAAACAAATAGCGGCTTCGATTCGCCCACTTCACCCGAAACCGAGTATTATAAAATATGGTCGCCAAAGAATCCTTGCAAAATAATGAAATTCGTATACGACGTGGAAGGTGCCAACGTGCCAAATGATGCGGAAAAATCTCCGGTACCTCCCCTGCCGCCGAGACAATCGCACAAGCCGCTCGAGAGAATGCACGCATTGTCTCCGCCTCAGGTACCGAGACACAGAAAGCCGAAAAAACTAACAAAGCCCGAAGATGCGTTCACGTTTGAGTTGATAGACACGGATGAACAGTTTTTTACCGATAAAAATATTAATCATTCATCTGTTCTACAAGGAGGAATTAATGACTTCAGACCGGGGGAGTTTTTCTCCGGTAAACAGGTAGCTATGTCATCAACTACTAGTTTTTGGAGAGAGGGTCAGAATGTAGCTCCTCTGGCGACCCCGGAGACCGATGGCAGCTTATGCGAGTCGACTGTCTCTTCCATGAAATTATCTAAGTTAAACGACGATAGAAAAACAAACGATGTACCTGGTTCACCTAGTGTAAGTAGAAATAAAATTATGTTTATAAAAGATATTGGACCTGATAATTATATAACGACGACGTTTGCTCGGAAAGACAAGCCAAATGTCATCAGCGACGTCGTAGATGGATCAAATCCAACGCCAAATTACTCAAAGTCTGAAGAAAAAGCTCAGAACACTTTTATAAATGATATTAGTAATCATTCGGAATTCGAAGATGATAATAGAAACCAAATAGAAGAGAAAGAGATAACGGTTATGAAAGGACACAAGCCGCTGACGAGGCAAGGCTCCGGTCGCGCAAACACGCCCACCATGATGACTGCTTTCTTAAATTCTTCACATATCGATGGGCCGAGTAGAGAAGTGGACAGTTCGAATGCTCCTAGTTCCTGCAACTCTTCACATTCGGGTTCACCCGTCGACGAATCTAGCAAGCCGTTGCCGAGCGTGGGCACGATGATTATGAACCGCAAGTACTCGTGCGATAGCTCAACGCCGAAACATTCTAGTCTGCCTCGACATTTACTTAAGAACCTGGGCTGTGAAGGCACCCCTAAACATTCGCCGCATAAAACAGCTAATGTTTCAAAAAATCCCGAGAGTCCGTTGAGGCCTCATCCAAGAGTACTGTCAAGGGTCGCAGCGCTAGCGGGGTCAGCAACGCCGCAGTGCCCCCCGACACCGACACATCACGCGCGGAGGCCTCGGCCTCTCCCGCCGCCAGATTTACATCCTCCTCCCATACAGAACGCGGAGAATTTCGAAATGGTTGAATTCACGAGCGAGCTTAGAACATCGGAGATTAGATCTCCAAATTTGGAGTTTGTGAATAGCAATCATTTCACCATCGTGCACGCCGGGCCCCCGGATGACGTGGTCCTGAGGCGGCCGCCGGCCGACGACAGCGACGATAACGACAACGCGCTCGCCTCGCCCACGCCGCTGCGTCACATGGCGGGAATCAGGTTGCCCTCCATACCGGAGCGCGCCTCCCGACAGATGGCGCTCACTGGAGATTTTCCCGCCAATATGATTGGAGGGATCATCGAGTGCGAAGAACCTTTACCTGCAGGTCGGCCACGCAACTAAGATTTTACATAATAGTCGCACCTCATTGTTTTAGTCTTACCAATTTAAGAATGTTATTTGCATGTTGCAGGTTGGGAGGCACGTATGGATAGCCACGGGCGCGTGTTCTACATCGACCACGTGAACCGCACGACCACATGGTCGCGGCCCGGCGCCAACGGCAGCGCCCCACGCTCGCCCGCCCCCGAGGTGCAGCGGCGACAACTCGATAGGAGGTCATTATTACACATTAATAGGACACCATTAATTTTAAAAAAATATCTGTACTCTACGTTTGTACCCAAGTGCTGTGGAGACATATAAACTTTTAGTTAACTCTTTCTAGTTGGATAACTTGAAAGAGTTTACGGTTTACAGGGATTTGGTGCTTTCTAAACGCATTGATATATGTATGTATATGTAGTTGATATATGTAGTTCAATGAGTAAAACATAAACAAGATGCTTATATCCTTCAGATACCAGTCAATCCGACGGACGATGACGCGCACGCAGCTGGGAGACGAGGCGAGTGCGCCGGCGGCGGCGGGCCCCTCGCGTGCGCCCCCCGTACTACCTGCACCCCCCGCGCCCGTCGCACCCGTCGCACCAGCCGCGCCCACCGCGCCCACCGCGCCGCACCCCGCAGCTGAGTTCCTCGCCAGACCTGACTTCTACTCCATATTACATATGAATCAGGTACGAAATCATTTTTCAATGGACGCATGAAATGGAAGATTTTTTTTGTGTCACACTAACTACTACTACTAAGAATAGTGCCCTATAAAAACAGTAAAACTTAGAAAGATAATTTTCACAAATATCATAGCCATACTATGTTTCCAGGAAGCGTCCGCACTGTACAACGGGAACTCAACTCTGAAGCACATGATATCAAAGATCAGGCGCGACACCTCCTCCTTCGAGCGGTATCAACACAACCGCGACTTGGTGGCGCTCGTCAACATGTTCAGCGAGCAGGACCGCGACCTCCCGCTCGGCTGGGACACCAAGCTCGACCGCAATGGAAAGGTAACACTATTAACACACTGTTAAAGTACATTATTATATGACCTTCTATGAGAAGGCTGGAAAAGATAGGTTTACGTACGTGGACATTTTCTGACAAAAACTCGTCCTTTCAAATATTATTTAGGTGTTGGTTAGTGCATGCGTAAACGTATGTATCTAAAAGAATCGAGAAAGGTGTGTCAGGACCACGCCATATGGAGGTCCGTGATCTCTGCCTACAGCCTCTGGGTTACGGGCGTGAGTGATTTTTCTGTGTGTACATTTATTTGAAGGAAGACATGTGAATGTAGACATTTGTGTAATGCATAACATGTAGCGATTCTTCGTGGACCACGTGCTGCGTCGCACCACGTTCATGGACCCGCGTCTGCCGCGCGCCGCCCGCCCCCCCGCGCGCCCCGCCGCGCCCTACTCCCCGCTGCCGCAGAGACGTCGTCTGCAGGAACAGGCACGATAACACATCACATCACATCACATCACATCACTCACTCTATATAACTACATATGCTTTTATTTATCTGGTTTTTAATGTGGGAAAACCCAAGAAATTAGATCGAAGTTAGAAAAAAAAATTAAGCTCTAATATTTAAATTAGACCTCGTAATATACAAAAAATTAAAATAGACCATAACTTTTTGATACTACTAGCGCCATCTCTTAGGAAAATTATGTTATAAGTTTTAGAATTTCTATAAACTATTTATGAAAGCATATTTTACTAATTATTCAAAAGTATCTTTGCATTACAAAAACAATTTAAAAAATTGAAGCAATATTAAAATTATTTTAAAATAATTTTTATTTAATGAGTGGTTTTAAAAAAGTGTTATTTATAGGTTGCCTGTTTTAAATGTAACTAATTTGTATAGTTCAGTTATTTTTCTGTATTTGTGTTGTTTCCCTTTTAGAATGTAAACATTTTCATTCGATATTAAATATTGCTATAATACGAAGATAACAGTGGGTTTAGTTTAAATCCACAAATCTACTACAATTAGCTAAAAGATTTGTTATGAATTTAAACAATCTTATTCTATGCTGACAAATATTTTGATTATACAAAATTTTCAGCAAAATATAAACACATTCACGCATTCTTTATCGTAATTTGCATCATTTTTTTTGTAAATCCTTGACACTTCTTTACAAATATACAGCAGTTTTTATAATATACATATCAACACCATCTGTCGGCTTGCCTTGACAAACATGGTTCTTTAATCTTTGTTAAAACTTGTTTTAGCCTTGTTTTGATAATTTTACGAACTTTAAGTTCTTGTTCTAGATACTTAATTTTAGTATTATTTGAGCATAATTATTTACATTTCATTTACTGTAAAAAGAAATTTTCTATATGGTGTTTTTTTTATTTGCTATTTAGTATGTAATTAAGAATTTTTGATGTTATAAGATTGATGTTTTTGTTAAATGTTTTTAGAGTTTAGCATGATTTTGTACATTTGTCTTGTTGCTAGCTGATTTTGTTTTGTTAGCATGTTTATATGTTTTTTTGTTCGTGTTTGTTTTTGCATGACTTTGCTAGTACAAGCTAATATTATGGAATTTTATGTGTGTGTAAATGTTTAGTTTGTGTCATTGTTTCATGTTTTTTGTTATTTTTTCTGATAATGGGTTTTCATAGCTTTATTTAATCGAATGAAAGTCGTTTCTCATATTCAAAATTTTGTCGTCAGGCTCCGACGCCGCCGCCGCGTCCTCCCATCACCACATCGGATGCGTATGCACATAATTCACATCAAGAAATCCCAGTCGCGTACAATGATAAGGTAACATTTATTGTCGATATAAACTATACTAATTATTTTTACAAATAACACCTTAAAATATATTAAAATGTGCGAAAAACAAATATAAAGAAATACTTGGATTCTCTCTTTCATGGCTTACGTAATGTAGTGAATAATTACTAATTTAATCGTAAATATTTAGGTGGTGGCGTTCCTTCGTCAGCCGAATATAATGTCAATAGTGCGGGAGCGTTGCGCGTGCAGCAGCGCGCTCAGGGACAAGATCAACGCGGTGCGCGTGGAGGGCGCGCACGCGCTCGCACGACACCAGAACGACGTGCAACTCACATGTCTGCTCAGGTCAGTACTACAGTAGAACAAGTCAACGCCAATCCTAGTCTAGTCTAGCCTTTACACGAGACAATTCCGCGTTCCGTCTGATGAGTGTATCGGAAGCCTTATTTTAGTCATCTTCCCCTTCCCACCCTTTTTTTGTAAGAAAAGCATGCGAAGAGGAAGTGGATCCGACAGAAGAGCGAACGCATAAGAAGAGGAAATATTTCTCTTTTGTTCCTGCCTGTGCGTAAGTAAGATTTTTTGTAGGTTTGTTACACATTTTCAATTATAATATTAAGTAGAAGTTTTGATATAAGGTTCATTAACGGGACATAACTCAACATAAGCCCCTTCTTAATTTGAACGTATTTGAACATTCTAGATGGTATTTTTGCTTAGTTATTGTCAACGGCAATGCAAACATTATTTCCGTGAAAACCCGTACCGTTACATGAAAATTACAAAATTACAGAGAACTCGTAGATTTAATTTAATGACACGATGGTAATTATACACTCGACGATCCGCCATTTTGCGGATGTGCGATCTAAAAAAATGTCATTCTATTGCTGTGAATCACAGATAATATAATACTATACTAGTATAGAAACACCAACACATACAAAGATATGTAATCAATGTACGTTTTGTTTCTGCATATTGAGCGATAGATGTCGCTTATCTCAAAATGTATCAATGCCTCGCATTTTGAATTAAAAAAAATCAAACTTAAAAACTTTATAACATTACTAGCGTACCCGACAGACGTTGTCCTGTCTACACGTCTTTAATTTGAATAAATTAATATAAAGTTAATATTTGATGAAAACTGTGAATCTTAACCATTCCCAGATACCCTTGAACACATACAAAAAATTTCATCAAAATCGGTCCAGTCGTTTGAGAGAAGTTCAGTGATATACACACTCACAGAAGAATTATATATATAAAGAGATAAATACGAATGTTTAGATGAATTTTTGTTCGCTAAATTTGAATGTAGGCATAGAAATAGAACATAGTCTGGAAGAACACAAAGTCTATTAAGTTTTTATAAGTTCGCGTCGACGGAGTTGCAGACGACAGCTACTATTAAAGATGTACTAATTTCAATAATAATTCCATCATCTGTTGTCTTATATCATGTCAGCTGAGGGAAAAATTATCATTGCATTAATTTAAATTCTATATTGTTTACAAGAAATGGAAATCACGTAGTAACAGTGTCGAGATACTTATCTAGATTTGAATCTCTCGTGTTTATATTCAAACGCCGACGTAAACTCCACATACAGTTATGCGCATGCGCAACACGCGTTGTTTGTTTTTGTTTTACATGACGGATAGATGTGGTATAGAAAGCTTTATTCTAACTTGTGCTTGATCTTAATATCATAGGATTTAATATAATATATTAGTAGTTAGTTAAAATCCCAAGACAAAGGAGTTTTGTATCTTGTAAAACAATTGAAGTTTGGATGATTGAATACTTATGCATTCTCTTGCATTTTACAAGAATTTATGCACATTCTTATTTGAAAAATGACGAGCAGACCAAATAAACAGTCGGTATGAATTCACTTTAATTTTTCTTCCGATGTATTTTGTCTATTTTCATCTTACTTCTTACTAATATTATAAATGTGAAAGTTTGGATAGATGTATGTTAGAAGGTATCTCCAGTACGGCTCAACGAAATTTGATGAAATTTGGCACATATGGAAGAACATATAGGATATTATTATGTTTTTCGTTAAATCTGCGCGGACGGAGTTGCCGGTGACAACTATTATATAAATAAATTCATCTTCGGATAGATTTTAAGGATCGTTGCGTTTGTTTATCTTGATAGTTTCGAGGGAATCTTTACTAACTGAAATAGTTATCGTGTATTCGTTGTAGAGTCTAGTGGTATTTTTGGTTAGTTTTATAGCCGCTAGAGAAATGTAGAGGTTATCTTGTTTACTAACCGTTTCCGTCGATAAACAATAATTAGGGTACTCGTTAACCCACTTTAATGACGCTAATTGTGTTCCTTTGTTGAGCTCTTTCTGTTAAATCATACTAAAATGCTTGTAATTAGTTTCTAGTTTCTCTGCATACATTTTTGACAAAAGAGATTTTAGATTTATTCATAATTGTTAGTTTAAATAAAACAACTTATAAACTTATAAACTATATCTCTCTCTTTCTCTCTCTCTCTCTTTTTCTCTATCTCTGCAGTCTTAAGACGTCCACGGCTGGACATAGGTCTCCCCCAAAGATCGCCACGATGAGGGGAGGGGGGAATCTTCTAAAGAGTATAGATACGTGTTAAAAGTCCAAAAATCAATAAGATTTTGTTTATCATACTAAAGTTACTAGAGTTCGCTTTTAAAGTAATATAAAATCGCTTCCGCTTATGACAGTATGCACAGCCCAGTGGCTCAAGTTACATTTCCTTTACAAAGGCAAAGAATTCCCAAAGATAAGATTTACTGCACTTGACACACCTTTACTAAATACCTTCTAATGATTAGTGATACCGTCCATAAAAACCTGCCCTGCCCCACTGAACACTATTAATTATTTTTATTTTTTATTTCAACAGTCTTTTTTAATTATTTTGTTAGTAAAGTTTTTGAAATATACCAAAATATAGTTATTCTTAAAAACCCATTTTAATTATAATTAAATTAGTTTTTTAATTAATGATCTTTTAAATTCTATTTGACATTGAAAAACAAAAAAATATATAAATATATATTATTTTCTCTCTTTAATTTTTTTTAGGGACTTGTTCTTTTGAACATGTCAGTCCCATAATCAACAAACAAATAATCAATCAACTTAGGAGCTAATTACAAATTATATATTTCAAATAGAATGAGGCATTAATAATATGTTTTTTACATGTATTACGACAATGAAAACCCTCTATAACAATGAGTAAGACTAAGCGCCCTAATGCAACGTTAATCCACCTTTAAACTTCATTCCCATATTATCCTTATCAGTGACAGGACTATTGGTACATAATACCTCTAATGTATTTACTTATGTATAAAGATTATATAGATTTACATAAACGGTAATCTAACCTATGACTAAGTTATCCAACTATGTACCTTCGTGATTTCATCCTTGTGGACTATTAGTTAAATAAAAAAAAATGGAATTATGTTCTTTAATAATTTTGATTTTATACAGCAAACTTCTTTACTTAATAAATCATTTCTAAATTATCTTTTCAAATGTACCTAATCACCATAAAAATAAGCACCTTTATACACAGTGTAAAGCTTTTTTTATATCATTATGTGGCAAACGAGCGAGCGGCCACCTGAAATCGCTGAAACAGCTAAGTGACCGTTGCCCATAGACATACGCAATTTCATATGCGTTGCCAACCTTTAATCGACGGAGGAGAGGATGCACAGAAAGAAAATATTTTCCCCTTCCATGCATCGTCACATCCGGAAAGTCCACTTCCACTTCCCATTCTTTCCTTATGAGAAAAAGGGTGAGAATGAAGGGAAGTGAAGGGAATTCAAAAATAATTCTAATCCACCATCGTAAGTATCTCGTTGCGCTCGCTACGTACACATTAAATCGTCTACGCGAGTCTTCTTGGCGTTCAGGTATAGCGACTACACGTCAACTGTATAGATTTACTCCGCCATCTTGAAAAATGCAGCGACTTCTCTCACAACGATCCTAACAATCAGATTGCGAGCGATTGGTTTTAGCGACGCAAGGACAAAATGTCAGCGACGTGTGCGAAGCTCCATAACATTGTATTGTGAAGTCGCTTAGAGATTACAATTGCCAAGTTGTGAAGATATACGTTGCCTTGTCATCATGTCATGGATAAAAATCTGTAATTTATTAATTACTTTGACCAGTATTAAACTGTTGTAAACTGTCTAACCTAACCTAACACTCGTATCTTTTATACACTTAATTATGCAAGATATTTATAGAGTAAAAAAAAGTCGATAACAAATTTAACAGAAGCTGTTAGGGGTCGCTTTTATCTAAATATCGCTTATCTTGTAGATAAAATATGGAACAAATTCCACGCGCGCATAAACCAATGTTAATGGCCATTAAGAGACACATATTTTAAAAAAATTAACATATATTATATTTTTTATTTTTCTACATTTTTACTATTTAATGGAATAAAAATGGTAATAATGTAGTATTGAATTATAATTATTATTATTTATGAGAGTGTTATATAATTTTAATTATCTTAATTGGAAATTGATTCGAAATTTTAAATATTATAATATTTTACCCATAAACTAATGTAATCGAATAAATCCATAGTAAAATGAATAACTAGAAAATAAGTTTAGTCCGGCAAATATTAATTCAATGAAAAAAAAATTACTGTAGAAAAATAACAAAAATATTTTACGACCAGTCTCCTAATTTGATTCACTAGGTCTTTTTTTATTTTTATAGTAATCAAATGTGAATAACACGCGAATATTTTGCATATTATATTAAGTATCAATCACTAGCTGTCGATCGCGTTCAGTTCGCGCCGAATAAAAAACAATCATGCCATTACGTTCTTCCAGACATCCGTCTACATCCATACCCAATTCCATCCAGATTCATGTAGAAGTTCTGATGATCTTTTAACAAACATCCGTCATAAACATTCGCATTTTTAATATAAAAGTACTAGCAGCAGCCAACGACTCAGTCCGCGCGGAATTAAAAAAAAAGTTAATAGGTAGTCTATGTGTTCTTCCAGACTATGTTCAATATCTATGCCTAATTTCAACGAGATCCATGAAAGCGTCCCGCAGATACCATCAAACTAACATCCATCCAACTAAATATTCGCATCTATATATAATATATAAAAGAAAGTCGTGTTAGTTACACTATTTATAACCCAAGAACGGCTTTACCGATATGGTTGAAAATTGGTGAGGAGGTAACTTAAAGCCAGGAGACGAACATAGGATACTATTTTTTATTTTTTCTTTTTATATTTTTCGAATTTATACCTTGAAGAACTGTTTTTTATTTAACTTATCTATATTAAGTTTTTTTATATATCAACGCGGACGGAGTTGCGGGCGACAGCTAGTTTATAATATAACATTTATTATGATAAAGATAAGAAGATATGAGTATAATTTATGTTCTAAACAAGCTTTTGCGATGCATATGTTTTCTTAGAACTATTCTATTTTAAATTCTAGTTTCTGTTTTACCGAAACTTATGTAGGGCTTTTTGAGCATAACAACACATTTTGTAGATTATCTTAAAGAAGCAGTATATTAGTAGTTATATTTTAAAGAATTCTTAAATTCAGCAATTGAATAAATAAAGATAAGATAAAACCAAATTATTGAATATTTTTTCATCGCTATATCATGTTTTTTATACAATAACTGCCATTTTTTGTAGTCTTATATCTTACTAATATTATAAATGCGAATGAATGGATGTTTGTTTGTTTGAAGGTATCTCTATAACGGCTGCATAGATCTCGTTGTAATTTGGCATAGATATAGAACATAGTCTGAATGAAAACATAGGCTACTAATTTAGTTTCTTTTTAATTCCGCGCGGACGGAGTCGCAGGTGTAGCTAGTCTTTCTCTAAATGGAAGATGCTAGTAAATATATTTATCGTTGGCATAAAAAATGTGCGTGTGTTGTATAATGCATGTAATTTGCAATGATAATGTCTTCCATAAAGGGCCGTTAATTTTCCTAAGATAATGTCGTCTGTTTACCTATGTAGCGTTGTAAATGCGTATTGCGTTTTTTATTTGGATTTATCACGTGATATTCATACATTTCTTGTCATCGTCTATGAGTTATGATTACTCAATTACTAAGATAGTGTTATATGTAATGGAAATCTTTTAAATAAATAAAACGAAGAGTCAAAAATAATAGTTTATTGTTGAATCTAAATTGTAAAACGCAATAGCTATAGATTGACATTATTGTGAAACTATTTCTACGCATAATTTAAACCAAAATAACTCTATTTTGATGAGTAATTTCTACAACTCTATGGAAAATTATCTTCGCGCAAATCGATTGACATCCTGCTTTGTCATTACCAATAACTTCTTGTAGATTTTAATTTTGTATTTATCACAAAAAAAGGTGTTGATAGAAGGGTTCCGTTTTTTTCCTATGAGGTACAGAACCCTAAAAAATAATAAATTGGTGACTAGGAAATTAATTATAATATATTTGGAACAACTTTATTTATTTTATGCTAGTTTTTGCCCGTGATCTTCCAGATTGTGTTCTACGTCTATAACAAATTTCATAGAGAGCCATACTTGGTAACGAAAATCCATCTAAACATTCGCATTAATAATATTAGATGTTTGTCTTTGGAATAATTTAAAATAGACTTTACTAATTAAAAATAATAGTTTTTTAACAAAGAAAATTAAGAAAAAGTTAACAGTCGTATTGATATTATGTTCAACGAATTTAGTAAACGGAAATATTAAATATTTAAGTGTCAAAAGCTTGATTATCCTACGAGTGTTCACATCCGTAGTTCGCGTGCCAACAACAAACAGATCATTATTTTAATTACACGCAATTCAATTGTAAACTGACAAAGCATGTTTTCATGCTCGGCTCAACATGCTGTTCGACCGATAAATTAAACTCCCAAATAAACACAAATCGACCAACGTAGAGGTATAAAGTTATATCTTTAAAGATATCTAATTAGAAATGTAACCCTATTCATCCATGCTTTGATGTCGAGTCCTTAATGCTCTCAACTTTTTCACGGCCTGTTAATTTTTTCATACGCCTGCCAGTATTTAACGCTTGGCACATTTTCATTCGAGACAGGGAATTACGCCAATGCAATCATTATGAATCATTTTACTTCGTACTAATATTATGAATGCGAAAGTTTGGCTGGATGTTTGTTTGAAGATATCTCCGGAACGCCGCAACGGATCATATAGAACATAGTCTGGAAGAACACATATGCTACTTTTTAATTTTTTTTTATTCCGCGCGGACAGAGTCGCGACAGCTAGTCATTGAATAAATCATATAATTATTACATACAAATAGAACTTTATTGTCTACTATTAAGGTTCAAATTGCAATAGCACTTGAGATGAGTCATAGTGATTCAGTTACGATATAATTGGGTACGTGCTGATGACTGTTTCAATGACGCCACTAAATTATATCTTTCGCGCAATCCATCCCGCGTTTATGTTTGTAAACAAACAAAGCTCGGTCGAGTGGCGAATGGTGAGTGCTACCCCCGCGAATACTTAACTGAATTTCAATAACTCTAAACATCACTCAATGCTTACATATAACCAATTCAGTTTATATCCAAAACAATACAATGCAACTTCAATCTTATTTCCAAGCAGTAATGGTATCTAATTCAGTGTAACTGTTTAGTATTATTTTAGCCATTCCTGAAGTCCTGAGTCATAATTGACACAGATACACGCACTTAGGAAATTTCCCTCGAAAATACATCTCTAGGATTCGTGATTACGAAAATACTAATCTTTCCAAGAGGCACTTACTCTGCCCGAGCGTAAAAAAAATAATCAGTAGCGTATATACTCTTTTAGGCTATGGTCTACATCGATGCCAAATTTCAGCGAGATCTATGCAGTCGTTCTGGAGATATATTGTATATTCCTAAGATCTAAGGAGCCATTACCTTAGTGGTTCCAGTTACATGAGCTTTTGTCGTCGAATTTGTACATTATGACATTGTTTTTATTTTTCCCACGCCCTCTACTTTTATACCTATCACTTGATATTATAGGCTAGTTTGTTCATGAGGGAACCACAATGTATCCTTCAATTAAGTGCAAGCACAAGGGCTTAGTAACTTAATGGCACTTAAGAATAAAGTACTAGGAGGGCTTCGCAATTAGATTACGTTCAAATCGAGTGCCATCAGCCTTGTTTATGTTGATATGCGGGTATTTGCATTTAATCTCCCATCGTTTTAAACTCATCAGAGTTACTTTCAATGTGACGTATATGTTTTAAGACATTATAGAATGATCCTAGATAAGAAACCATAATAAGTCTATCACGAGACCTTGATGTTACATACTAAATGGTTGGCATAGAATATACCAAGAGAACTACCGTATGCTACCAATATACTACCGTGGGTTTCTGACACCAAAATTTCCGTTTAAAACATTGGTATCTCTGTTTGGTAAAAGATGGAAGACAGAGATGACGATATATTTACACAGAGCTAATGGTGTCAGAAACCCACAGTGAGTGGGATTGCACAGATTACTTAATTCCAATCACTGTCATAGTAAAAAAGCTAAGTTCCTTATCTTTGTGTACCCCTCTGGTGTTATTGCATAGTCTTCAGTCCTTCAGTTATTTGATCTATAAATGAATAATCTATATAAATTAAACAAAGCCAATTCTTTAAACTTGAATGTTTTTTGTTTTTTTTTAATTTACAATATTAGCAGATTTTGTTGTAAATTTACTAATATTTCTTTTACCATTCCAACTAAGCTCTAGGCTTGTGCTAGGATATGGTTCACGACAATAGTTGAATGGCGGGATTCGAACCCCCGACCTCGTGATCGGAATTCCGTACGCTTAACCATTAGGCTATTGACGCTTTGAATGAATAAACTTTTTACTACTTATTTAATCTAATGTAATAACATTGTATAAAGAAGCTTTATGTCTTATCCGTTAGACGATAAGATAATCATTATTATCTGGGTATATATATATCATAAGGTGGCAAACGAGCCAGCGGCCACCTGAAATCGCTGAAATAGTGAAGTGACCGTTGCCCATAGACATACGCAGTTGTATATGCGTTGCCTACCTTTAATTGACGGAGGAGAGGATGCACAGAAAGAAAATATTTTTCCTTCCTATGCATCCTGTCATCCGTAAAGTCCACTTCCAATTCCCATCCTTTCCTAATAATAAAAAAGTTGGGAAGGGAAAGAGGACTGATTTAGGCCTCCGATACCACACTCATCAGACGAAACGCGGAATTTCTTCCACTTCACGCCTGTCTTCCGTGTGGTCGTGTTACTTCAGCGGGCGAGCCGGGAAAAAATTTGTGCATGTACATGTATTTAATACTATAAAAATGATAGAAACGATAAAATAAACCTTTTGTTATTTATTCTTAACTATTGGTGAATCATTGTAATATATTAAATAATATTTTTGTTATAACATTGTGTAAGAGCTGATATCATCAGCAATATTCCCCGTTACTTCATCATATTGCAATGCTTTGGTTTGTTTATGTACAGTTAGGTTTGTTGGTGGTGTTCCACTTTAAATTGACAACCGTTTGAACGTCTTCTACACCTCGAAACTATAATAGTCGATGTAATAATTAATTTCGCATTGTACAATATTCAAGGGTACAGAGTAATTATGGGTTAATTTTATCTGATTTTATCAGCCATTGATCTCTTTTTACTTGAAAGAAAAACACGGGTTTTAGCCAGCTGCAAGGCTTTTCAGCAAGTGCAATACTGCCAGCGAAGTCCACTGTACTTGATGAATAATCTTTTTAATTTTTAGGAATTTGTTTTTAAATGAATTAAATTAAAATTACTTAGTTTCTTCGCTGAAGTTGTCCTATTGAATATTACTTCTGATTTTTAAAAGTACTCCAACATTTAGTAAGGCAAGAATAAATTAAAATAATGATAAAAAATATCATGACAAAGAATTCGCATCCACATTTATATTTATTAAAAACCGTGCGAAATTTAAAAACAAAAGTTGCTTTTAAGATTTTCTTAAGATTGTAAGTGTTTTTTTTTTATTAATTTCCTGTCATAATATAAGGTTTTCGTAATCAGTAGCAGTGTACAGCTCCCGCAATATCCGGCGCAGCTGCAGCAGCCAATAATTACTTTAAAACATTTCTATAATGTTTATGGTTCACTCTATACTGCGTTTGTTTATGCCCGGGAATTGGGTTATGACAAAGCTTTTTCGTTTTATTTGCATCGCTACTAGTTTCTATTTAATATTATCGATTTAGATCATTTTTAGAATTTATTTTATATTCTAAAAAAGAAATTGAATCGGTTAAACATTAATTTGCGTTTGTTCATAAAAAAATCCTGATTTTTTGTGCACTAATTTTTATCACCCCTTAACTTAGGGTATGCTCCGAGCCCCTTGGTGAGGACGTATAGTGAGCTGATGATGATGATGAACTTTTATCACAGTACTTGCATTGCACAAAAACACAACGTATGCTTTTAATAAGAACTTAGTTGTTATTTAGACTTTTCCGTAAGATCCGATATCCCTTCGCGTTGGGAATTATTTTCGAGTTGTAAAACGTGAACGCATCGACTATTTTCAGACACAAACTCAACAGCGTCGTGGAATTATTACAAATAGAAATGACATCATTCATTTAATATTTTTATGTAATTTTATATTTTATTGTTACAGGTAAGATATCCCGTGGAGCATGTATCGTAAGTTATAGTAACCACCATTTTCACTACATTGTAAAAGTTTTTTGTGCTGTAGAAAAATCAAAATATGTTTTTAATAAGTAACTAAAACTACGTATATTACCCTAAAAATAATATACACTATAACTATGACCCGTAGCTGCGTAATATTCGGAGAAAAGCTCGCGCCGGTTGCGTCCATATTGAGAACGTATTCGTTTAGAAACTGTCTGTGTGTGTAATCATTTTCTTTTCATTTGTTTCATTCAGTAGAGATAAGCTTGAGTTTACACTACGGAAACTCCAATAAAAAACATATATTTATCTCTGTTTTTTTTTATGGAAAATAAGAGAGACGACGATGTGACAAATGGATACTCACCGTCAATAAACGCATAAATATGTGTTCATCTTTTCAATGTGTTTAGTCATTCATAAAATGACATAATAAAAATGATTATGTTATTATATTTCAAGCAAATCACCAAAAACATTGTCTACTTATTTCCCACACTCGACCTATTTCGGTATTCGGCGAAATATCGCATTGAATACTCCATGATGCGCAGACGCAGGTGTTCTGAACATCTTGCAGCTAAACTTGTGGTTGTATCAAAATATATTTATATGCAAAATGAACCTTAAACGTGTAAATCTTAAAGTTTATATTTACTTGAAATGTTTTCGAAGTACAAAGCCATCTGCGCGGAACGTTATTCGTTGTAAAGAAATAGTGCATTATTGATCGACGTCACTTGTTCGATCCTAACGGTCTAACCTTTTGAAGAAAGGATACGTGTAATTATACGCTTATAAACCCTAAAGTATGTTCAGGTAGTTTTAGATATAAACAGAACAGATTGTACAAGCACGTCTTAAATATCTACTTCAAATATGTTACACTGTATATTTTGATAGTTTGATGAATTTAGGTGGTATTGGACTATTCCGTTACGTTATATATTTGAAAATAGAACGAATTCGTTTTTGTTTATTACTGTTTTTGCTTGAAATGGTCCTTTAAGTTGCCTTCTTTGGGTGCAACAGTTTTTTAACGTTATGACAGATGTGTGATGTTTTGACATGTGAATGTTAGCGGTTAAGGGTTAAGTAATAAACTTAATACCAAACTCTACCTTTTAAGAATTTTAATAAAAATATTAAAAATCGTTGTATTTTGGATACGAAATGATTGATTATTTGGACAGTTTTTCATATTTTTTTACGATATAATTTGAATTAAACAATGGTGACGGTATAAGCTAGGGTTTTTAGTATATTCTGTAACTTTCATTGTTGTAGAATTGTGTTACAAAGAAAAAAGCGTGCCGCGAAGTATTGTAAAGTCGCGTGTATACAATAGTAGTAGAACAACAAAAACATCAATTTATACTAACTTAAACCCTTTCACAAGATGTATCGCTTTTGAAGGACACTACCCAAAAGTTTTAGCCTTGAAAGATCAGTTAGCTTACAACCTTTTGTTTTGGTGAAAGTAAAAGTCCAAAAGCGGCACCCGTTTAACAAAACTTTCCAAATAATAAAACAATTTTGTACCTAATTATTTCACCAATCCTTTTTTATATTAAGAGTCCTTTACCTTTAAATAGAAAACGTGACGGTTAGGTAAGATTGTGTTTTTTTTATTGTAGTTTTAAATCCGTGAAACAGCTATACGTAATAATGAACCGAGTTTACTTTTTATCCGACTAATTTACATTGAAATTAAAAAGAAAAAATGCAATTACAAAATTATTAATTCATGTAACTTGAGCTAACCAAAAGTGTTGAAACTTGGCCTTGTTATACGGGAGTAGTACTTTCTGACATTGTCAATCCTGTCCTGTAACTGGAAAGACAGTAGCCAGTTCGCAACAGTACACAACAGTACCTGCTCGTTACGCCTTGGTTTTATATGAATGTAGTCAGCGATGTAAATCCCTACTTTACAGTTACTCTAACGATGGAATTAACGTGTGTCGCACACTTTTTTTAACTACCTCACTTCCTGATGGTCAACCGTCAACGTTTACTAGATTTTTCAAGGTCTCGCGTATATGTCGTTAAACTTACATTGTAGGAGTAATTTTATGATGTTAAAATAACTAACACGATGTTATTAATAGCAAGTACCTCGAAGTGAACGTTGTATATTATACCATAGAGATTTCACAGCTCAGAAATATATGTTATTTGATTTGTTTTAAACATCAACTGAGGTAGAGAGTAGTAGTTTTAGTTTACAATAGTAATCAGTAATAAGGAATGAAAAAATATGAAATTTAAATCAATTTCGAATGAGTTATTGCTACAAAATGTAATTAAAAATGTGAGTCAAGACTAAATTAGTCAGTTCTTACACAGTACTGTTATCCCCAATTTTGTTGTACAAATAAAGACTTTGTTTACATTAACTGAAACAAAAGAATTAATCAATTGACATGTGTATCGAATTTGTTAACCCTCTGCTGTATAGTCCTGTACAAAAGCGTATTGGTATCCCTTTTTTTAGAGGGTAATGCTTTATGCATACTCCGCACCCCGTGTGGACTCGGTAATTATGTGGGATTGTCTTCCGGATGGGAAGCATACCCACAAAACCCTTCTGTTCCTGCTACGCATCATGGCGAGGCTTGGCACTTGTGCTTTCGTCCGCGACCTCGCCTGCGACAGCTGCCAAAGCAGCTCCCACTACGGCAACTATACCGGAGAGAATAAAAAAATACATATGTAGTTTACTATGAAACTAAGATGCGTACAATACCTATAGATCCACATAGATAACACAAAAACTACGTGTCAGTATTTCATTGCTAAAATTGGACCACAAAAATTACTACTAGTCCTCCACCACTCCCAACATCCAGGCTAGATCAACGGCGGTTAACGCCTTTGTTGGTATCTCCTTTTTTCAAAGGGAATAAGAAGGAAGTCGTTACGTTTTGTACAGATGTTCCGGGCGTGTAAACAGTGCCCTCTCTGTCGCAGCCCTAGTGATTGGTGCGTGACGGTATGACTCATATGCCGTGTAACACTGTTATAATAAACAAGGCCCAAGGTCCAAAGCGACATTGCATGTTTGCATTTTGTGCATTCGAATTTCGGACTGCCACTCACACCGGTACAACAAAATTTAAGATTATTTTTTTTAAGTAATTTTTATTGTACAAGAGGAAATAATAGACTGCAGTTATGTACATTTATATACTGTTTAGTTGTAATAAAAGAACAATTAAAGTAAACTAAGTAAACAAATCTATCATTAGCATAATTAAGTGAACGGTCGATTAAACTTAATTCAATAAATTCTTCCGTATCCATTTCTATTCATCTCTCATTATGATTACTGTTAATTAATTTGTGCTCTTCTAAGGCATACAATATTATCTTTATGAATGTAAAGAAATTAAAATTACAATACGCACGTGGTTGACCTCGGACGTCGATCACCTAACTCCTAGTTCCATATAGGGCTTTCAGAAGTTATCAATTAACCTTGTCTAGTGCATTACGATTGTTGCTAATTGCGAAAGCCCCAAACAATAGTCTACTAAATGGTAGATAGAGAGATTGTCTATTTCACTCCCTCCCTCACTTTAAATTTTTGCCAAAATATTACACTTCGGTGTGACATGTGGCCAATCAATTCTTTGGGTTATTATAAATATCAGTTATGACACATCGTGCGATGTTTTAATAACAAAAATATTAATTTTTTTATTATATAATTTTGTGCTTAGTTTTATTTAGAGTTTTTCAAACCTAAATGTCGATAACTTACCCAAATAATGTTCTTTGTATTCTCCTTTGTCTTTTGTGTATTCATTTGTCCCCTTACCCGAAACATGTTGCGAGCATTTTTAATACATGTGTTCTTAAATAAAATACAATTAGGCCATAGCCATAGGGGTCCCGTATCTGCGCAGTAGTCTCGAATCCTTTCAAGATTTAGGTCACGATACAACGCACGTGTGTACACGCCTTTATACTATTTAGAGACGAATTTTGAATCACAATAAGCTATTTGTAACCCTACCATCTGTTTCATGAACCACTAATCATCATCTTCTAAGAATACTAAATTTTACAAATATTAATGCAAAAGTTTGAATGGATGTACAAGTGTTTGTTACCATGGAACTAGAAAACGGCTGAACGAATCTTAATGCATAAGAACAAAGACAGATTATAATCTAGAAAAGGTTACTAACTTAATGTCCTTTAATTCACGCGGACGATGTCACGGCAACGGCTAGTTTTTCATAACTATAACGTACAAACCTTGATATTTACTACAACTACGACTATGAGAAGTGTACTGCAGTGATGGTTGTTCAAACAGCATATAAATGAGCTGTTATTTAAGCTATTAGATGCCACAGAGTACGTGCTGTACTAGACACGGACATATTAGGCTGCGAAGTAACAAGGATGAAATAGATAACCTTTATAGATGGCGCTGATGTCTTTTAAACTCCTCTAATTTAAGGTCTTTCCTAAAACACAGACTGATTACATCTGTCCTTGTATGTTTCTAATCTAAATAGATTTGTATCTAGGATTTTAAAGATATAAATTTAAAACCTTATTATAAGGTAGGAAGGTCTTTGCTGTAAGCAAAGTTCTGATCTCTATGTAATATAGAAGATTGGATTTTGTTATTTCTAGATAGTATAATATTTCTTTAGTATTGTTAGATGTTAGAAGTTATCGTGTTTTTGCGTTATCCAGCGATCATCCGCACGCGAGAATATCAAGCCTCGAATAATGGTCTATTGTTACAATAAGAATAAATACTTAAATTGGAGAGATTTAATTACGATGAGATAATGATGTCTGTAATAGCTTTATTATTTAATACCTTTATTATCTGATAGTTATAAGAAAACTCAATAAGAAATGACATAAAGAAAAAAATTATTATATAAAGATAATATTTTAAATCTTCGATACTAAAAATGTATATCACATAATGAGTAGATAAAAACTGATAAAGTATTATATAATTAAAATATTTTAATTTTTATTAAAGTTAGTCAACGCATCTCCAACTTTAGTTTGTTGCCAGTCTTCACTATTATATCTAGAGTATCGTATCAGTCCTCTGACCTTTCCGATCATCTTGAAGTACTCCAATGGTGGAGAACCGCCTCATTACAGCAATACCTGGGACAGCTGACTGGTTGTTAACAAAATTGTTGACGTTATTTTTGGTTACTTTTTTTATATCATTAAGTGGCAAACGAGCGAGCGGCCACCTGAAATCGCTGAAATAGCGAAGTGACCGTTGCCCATAGACACACGCAACTGCATAAGCGTTGCCTACCTTTAATCGACGGAGGAGGGGATGCACAGAAAGAAAAAATGTTACCTTCCCATGCACCCTCTCATCCGGAAAGTCCACTTCCACTTCCCATCCCTTCCTTATAAGATAAAGGGTGGGAAGGGAAAGAAGACTAAATTAGGCCTCCGGGACACAGACTCATCAGACGAAACGCGAAATTGCTTCCACTTCACGCCTGTCTTCTGTGTGGTCGTCGTATTTCACCGGGCGAGCCAGTCCAATTCGTGCGAAGATGTTAAAGCGGGCTCTACCACTGTTAAACTTATCAACAAGTATATACCAAAATTATCGTATTATCAAAAGGTTTATGTAAAGTTGTTAAGGTTAATATTTAGATAATGATGTGCATTCAATAGTGTGCAGGTCACAGTGAGGCAGGTAAGGACTATGAGTCACAGTGACGTCACTTGCCCCACTCATTGTCACTGCACTGCCTAATACGTATTTACGTATGCAATCATTTGCGATGACTGCATCCTTTTCAAACAATTAGATGCTTTGTTGTAGTAATTATAGAGTGGATTATATAATGTCACTGTTGGTGAGTTTTTTTTTTAATGAAAATATCGGTATAAAATTTTCCTTATATCCTTAAAGACTTATCAGCCATATTTGTTTAGATGAAATAGGAAAATTTATTGTAAATATTTCCAGAACGAATGCACGATCTATTGATATTGTCTAGAAAGTGTTAAATTACATTTTTTTAGGAGATTGTTTAATCAATCATATTTCTTTCTTGAAATGTATTCAAGTTTTAACTTTTACTAACACAATATCCATTATAATAGCCGAAAGACGAGGTAAAAACCAACGACCATTTATCCATAGCCTTAACCTTAACCATTAAGCTATGGGCGATACAAAACCATACAATCCCATAATTTTCTACTCATTTTTGTATACCATTCTATGCGAGGTATTTTAGTACTGAATGTCTTTTCAAATAAAGAACGCATACATAAACGGTTTTTAAGTGTAATTTGTAAATGTAACCATTGAAGTTATTTGAGAACGAAGAATGTGACATCTGGTACAATGGCACCCAAGCCAGGCGGCACGCGATGCCCCCGGGGTCCAATCCCGTCTTGTACCACGATGCGAGGCAATGTCGCATGCAACATGCGATTCCTTACAGTTTTAAATTTAAAATATAATGATCCATCTCTGATATAATCAATTATTTTCCTGCTTATAAAGTCTTTTAAAGTTTTATTATTTAGAAAAAACACTCCAAAGCATTGAAAAAATTAATCCATAAATTAAGATCACACGAAATTTGAATTTAATATTAATTTTAGTACCAGTGTTGTACTATTTTACAACTGCTTACCTTTAAATGACAAACATGACAACATAGTATTTTTTTTAATTCAGTCACAGAACACAGTAATGTGACGGGTCACTGATTACAAACAGCGAATCTGTGACCGGAACGCGCGAATAGTGATTGAATTTTGAACGCGAGCTTAAAGTTACGCCCACCCCCGTAGCGGCGTAGGTCTACGCGCGTCAGTGCTGATCGTGACACGATAGCGGTTGGACGTATGCCGGCGAACTAAATAAACGCGGGAATAATTACGACTTAAATTCCGACTTTTAAAACGAATTTAATCTATTAATTGCAGTTAATAGTGACAATAAAAGGAAATAATATTTATGTAATAAATATTTTCTTTTGTTTTCTTTTTCGTGGCTGCGTGTGTTTGTTGAAAGTGATGAGTTTTATGAAATTTTGGGGGAATCTCCAAGATTAACTGTTACACGGAGTTCGAGGCCCGGCCGTCCCGCGGGGCGCGCCGGCGCCAGTTCATCAAGGGCTGGAAGAAGACCATGGGAGTTATATCGAAGACTTTCGGCGTCGTTTTCAGTCTGTAAGTTATAATATTCAAGTTTCGTTACCCACAAAAATAATTATAAATAATTGTTTATTAATTGGTACAAACAAAGTATCAAGAGGTAGCGGGTTCAAATTTTCCGTTTTACGATTATCGTGAAAACTAGAAAGTGGTTTGCTAATATTTTTTACAAAATAATAAGTCCTCAACTGATAAAATATATAATATGTACTAATATAATACGTTTATTAGCCTTTTTTATCACAGTGATAATATATGTACCTATATTTAAATTTTATTATGTCAATTTAATGATATATCGAGACTAGAAATCGATATTATACGACAACTAGCGGACCCGACAGACGTTGTCCTGTCTACACGTATTTAATTTGAATAAATTAATATGAAGTTAGTATTTAATGAAAATTGTGAATCTAAACCATTCCCAGATCACCTTGAACACACACAAAAAATTTCATCAAAATCGGTCCAGTCGTTTGAGAGAAGTTCAGTGACATACACACTCACAGAAGAATTAAATATATAAAGATTATATTACTGTTGAGTAAAAGTATACAATAAAAAAAGAAATGATCGCATATAAAATTATATTATTCATTATATTAAAAGTAATTAAAAATAAACGAGTTATGTATAGTTATAATTAAAAATAAAAAAGGTATCTTCCTTCACTCTTTGATTTGTTATAAAATTTCTTTTTAAAAAATGTATACATTATTAATTGTTACACGTAATTCTATTGGTAAATCGATAGACTAGGTTAAAAATAATTTCAAACTGTTGACCTAGTTCGTGAAGTTCACCACACTTTAATAGTTAGGGGTCAATTATTATTAGAATTAATCGAGTACTGTTATTAAAATATTCAAATAATCAATATTCGTCACTTATGTATGTAGTATACATTTTTAAATCAAATTTTCTATTTCCGTCTGACATTTAAACTAATTTAAGTTAGGTAAAATAACATTGCGTGATCAGGAACGCGGATAAACTTCCAAAGTACTTTTTTACCATTTAATATAAGGTTGTTGATTAATATTGTAAACCATAGATGAATAATAGGATGTTGTAAAAATTGTTTAACATTTTAAAATAAATTAATGGTAAATAAAACTACAATACATGTGTTTGTTAAGAAAGAAGTAATAAGTAATAACTTTCACTGCATTCAAAACGTGAGATTGTTAGACTAATTAAAACGTAAATTAAAGTCCGTTCCATTGTTCCGAATTTGAAAACGAGACGAAAATGTATGGCTACGGTGTGTTGTAATTTTTGCATAATCTCTTTGAAGACATTAGGCGCATGTGAGAGTCGGAAAGAGAGATACGAAATAAGCGGTATTATAAGATTCAAACTTTACAGTAGCCAACGGCGAGCACATGTTTGCGGCTGCCAGTTGGGTTCATTGTGGCTGGAGGAAAGCGTCTGCAAAGATGTGCCCTGCCGCAACCTATACTTATAATTCCGTACTCCACAGTGTCTCTAGGAATTTACTAACTGCCGTAAAGTTTGAATGACATTGTACAAAGATACAAATTGTGCCGTGCTCGCGGACGATTAGGTTACGAGAGCGGTCGAAAGCCCGCGCTTCTACTGACGTGCGAATAGGAACGCTTGCATAATGGCGCCAACCTGTGCGCGTGTACTTGTCAAACTGACATGCGAATCATAGACAATACTAATTCACTTTTTCATATGCGAAATCAAGTCACAATCTATGGTTTTAATTTGATTTAATGCGAGAAAACATTTGTTTATTCTTAACTTTTCGTTTCTTTGCTAAAATTAAAAATATTTAACTCGAGTAAACTTTATGATTATTAGTGTTAATCTCAATTATGTCTAGTAATTATATTCTAGTTTAAGAAAATAAACAATTGAATGTTACACAAACGATTTCATTGAATTCACTCAAGATAATATTGTTTGAATTGCTCTAAACTCTCAGATAGGAACTAACTGCGCTTTAAAGGTATATAAACACGATACGCTGTTTATTATATTCGATAATACGATAGCAATATGCCACAAATCTTGGCGGTAATGGTTTCTTGACATGGCGAAATATTGCCTTTAGTTATTATTGTAGAGATACGACTATCTATATTTAGGCTACTATGACTAGATTCTAGATCCAGGTGGTCGATTACAACTCGCCGTAAACACTATTTTGTAGAACGTATTGTAAGTAATAGACAAAGATTTATATGATTAAAACGAATAGTTCTTTTCTTTGACATATATAACACAATTTCATTAAATGTAATGCAGCATTTAACAAAGACTTATACCTCAATGTTTTAATCCTTAAACGTGGGTTTATATTGTGTAGGCGAAAGTGGAAGTTTCTTGGAAATATCAACCCTTTGTGCGCCCGCCATTCGTCTGCCGGGAATAGTTCCGCTGCAAACGGATGCTTTGACATTTAACAAAATAGATGCTATTTCTACGTAATAGAAACTTTCAACGTAAAATATCTCGTTATTATTGTTTTGTATATGTTTTAAACATATGCAACGTTAATGTTTAATTGTCCTTAAATAAACGATTTATGATATTTATATTCACTCAAAAACAACAGTTCAGTTAAAACGACAAACGTCCTTGAAACTGATTCATCATCTCTCTCACTCTTATTATAAAATTAGAGACAGTAATATCCTTTAAGTACTTATGTGTATTATATTTCAACGATTAAAAAATCGATACGATTGACATTCAAACAACACGCTATCCAGAAATCGATTTCGAAGTAATGGTGTTAAGTTTCCATGTTCATTTTACTACATAAAATGTATTTATTTTTTTAGAGCATTATTTTAATGAAAAGGTAAAGATAAATACAGATTATCTTTAAACCTAATTAGGTTGATTTTGTACAACATACATGATACAAATTGTCTGGATTTAACTCATACATGGCGTTGTTCGGCGTGCGTGGACAATCATTGCGCCCGCGCAGGCCCGTTGTCTTTAGATACGGTCAATTTGTACGCACTCACAGTTCCGTCTAATTTCTCTTTACAAGCTTATACAAAACATAACTACACGTTTAGTTATGTAACTCTATAATAGATGTTGTTAACTGTATCAAAATTATGTTACCTTTGTTAGACGTAATAATATGTAAGATAACTACGTCTTACAATCTCACTTCTGTTAGGAAGAAAATACGACAGTGTACCGGTGTACTGGCACAACACTAGCCTTACTAAAATGTCGACGGTTATGTCCCCTCACTAATCAATCTGACACTTGACTTTGTAACAAAAGCGCGTCATTCGCGCCGAAAAGATTCTAACTAATAATGTCTAAAACTTCTTACTAATATTATGAATGTGAATGTTTTGGATGAATGGTTGTTTATAAGAAGGGATGAATGGTTGTTTATAAGAACAATTCAACGGTTCTCGATGAACTTCGGCATATATGTAAAACACAGTCTGGAAGAACGCAGGCTACTAATTAAGTTTTTTTTTAAATATCGCGCTTACTGAGTCACAGGCGACAACTAGTGGTTGAATATTACAATTTTCATTTTGTCATTACATCTTAACCGCTTGATAAATCATCAATTTTATTCTCTGTTCAATTGTTTTTTTTATATTTGTAATACGAACGAAACACAACGTTGTACTAACATATCGTTGAAATCACATTAACGCCCCCATCTGAATCTTATAGCAGTCAATCTGGCATAACCGGGAGCTTGGATACCCTGTCCGTAAAGAACCGCGGACAGGTCCTGTCACATTTATAGCATAGCAGACCGCAATATCTCGTTTAATTACATTCTACGTACTGCAAACCGCTTGCACTGACTTACACTGTCTATGGTTACATCTACTTTTTAAATATCTAAATAAATTTTCCCACACGCAAAGGCATTTCTATTTTTATTCCACTGTTCAATGAACTTTTTTTATAATAAAAAAGACTAGATCAGTGGGAAAATGAGAGGATTAGTTGTTGATCAGAAGACAGTTATGGATTTATTTGAAAATAAAAGTTAACTCATACATATTAAGATTGAATTTCGATCCACCTTTAACGATTATGTTTTACTAGTTATAAAGCTTTGTTTATAGCCAAATTACTTCTCCTTTAGCCTTTAATATGTATACAATATTTTGCTCCATTTTCGTGTTTGTAGCAATCGCAATATTTTTCTATAATTCAAGTGATTCATTCTTTGCTATCTTAAGTAATCATTATCCATCATGACTCTCATTATAATTGTACTTATCAATTAATTAATTCAATCTTGTCGGATACATGTTCTTACAGTACAACGAACAATATAACCATCCAAACTTAATATCAGCTCGAAATGTACAGACGAAAAAAGGGCACGTGGTTTTTCTTCAACAACATCGGTCCAATAGTATCTAGTGCCAAAACGGTCTTTGCATTACATTCACGAGATCTGTGAAAATATTTTGGTACTAACATACCGCCATAATGTTTGTTTTTTTTATATAGTTTAAAGCGTATGTGATAGTAAGTGACCAACACATATGGGCTTTAGTCATTCAATTGTTTTATGAGCGGGTGTGGTCGCAATCGGTCATTGACCTTTCCCTATCGTTAACACTTCGATATACTAGTTGTTTTTTACTTATAATTTTCTTATAGTTTTTGCTATAACTTTTTTATGAATGACGTTTTCTATGAAGCAATTCTATAAGGGTTTATTTATACATTGTAACTACTGACCATATCAATAAACTGTTCGTGGTAATTTATTTGGAGTAAGACAAGAACATTCTTCCAAATTAAACCCGTACACTTTGATCTCATTTCAAAACATAACATGACCTTTTGTTATCTTAAAGAACGAAGAATGTCTTGAGAGTTTTGAGTGATAATCATTTCTATACTACTAACAGACATTCTGACACACTTAGTAATGATAAAGTAATCATTAAAACCATTGAAAATTTTAGAGTAGGCAAATTTTTAATTTTACGATTTTTTATGATATTCCACTCACCCAACCTACTTCTATCTCTTTCTACCTTTATCAATCTATCTCTTTGTAATATTTATGCCTGATTTTTTCTTACTTTACGTGCAGGACATCGATGTTAGACTTTTCTTTATTAATTATAAGTAATGTTGTAACAAAACCAACATGAATATTATATCGTTTGTAATTTAAGGGGAATGGGTGTAATTAAGTGGTGTGTGTCAGTTGGGGTCCGCAGGCCCATGCCCTGTCATTGTGCCCTCGCACCATTGTCACCACTTCCTGTCAGACGGACGGCGTATGTAAAACGATCTTAATTAATGCTGTATTAAATAACTAGCTGTCGCCTGCGACTCCGTCCGTGGCGAATTAAAAAATAACTAGTTAATTAGTAGCCTATTTGTTCTTTCAGATTATGTTCTACATTTATGCAAATTTTCAGCGAAATCCATACAGCCGTTCTCTAGATACGTTCAAATAATACAAACATCCAAACATTCGCATTATAGTAAGATATAGTAACATAGTGTCAACTGTTTTTGTTGTTTTAATTGTTACTAGCTGTGGGAATAAGTGCTTATAAAAGAAACAATTTGAATGTAAGCATTTAAATGTCCGTTAATTAATAAAATACAAGTTTACCCATGCGTACCTAAAAGTATTTTGGTAAAAATACACATAACATTTATTAAATAGATTATTATTGTTAAAAGTTAATTTATTATTTCTAGACGATACAAACTTTCTGAACCTCTATATCAAAAAGCATAAATAATTTGATGTGTGTTTTAAAAACATAACCTCAAATTTTTCGTTTAAAAAAATAACATAGATGGCGTTAGTGTATTTGTAACTTTAATTACACGCAGTTGTATCACACAATTGAATTGCATACATAATAAGATCTGTCTGTCCGCGGCCGCCGGAAATCCTTCGTAACATCCTAATTGGCATGACGTTGTGTTTCCATAGCCGTGGTGTTGGTTAATTTATGATAATATACGCAAACCTTGGCAGTAACTTTACGCCTATTATTTCATATTTTCGTGAAGAAAATATTGTTTACTTTGACCAAGTTAGTATGTAAATTCTGTAAAGCATGACTACTTTTAATTTTTGTTAATATTTTAAGAAATTGTAACTATTGTTTTTGTTCATAATACATATATTGTTATGATATAGGGAATCTAATCGCATATATAACCAGCTATCATCCGCGACCCCGACTAAAGCGTAATAAAGAAAAACTTAATTTCTAGCCTATGTGTTCTTCCAGACTATGTTCTACATCTATGACAAATATCAGCGAGATCCATGCAGCAGTTTTAGAGATATCTTATAACAAACATCCATCCATCCAAACATTCGCATTTACAATATTAGTAGAATTAAACGTTCAACGCTTTATTGTAAGTTTACATCGAAATCATTTTTTTTTTGCGAGCTTATGTAATGGTTTAATTTAACGGACGGTCAGACCTAACGCCTCGAACCAGTGTTTATGATAAATGATGTTATAATATAGTCCATGCAGGCTATTCTTAAATTTCAATTTATAAAATACTACGAAAAAGTTTAATTAATGGATCCATAATAGTAGAGTTTGAGAATACGGTGTAAAATTAAGTTAGTAATATGCTTTAAAAGGTTAAGATAACCAACAGGTTTTATAAAATGCACGAGAACAAGGTTATACAGTGTAAAAAATGCACAATAATAACCGTCACTGTAACTTTTTCTCATGAATAATAATGAAACAATGACATCGTTTGGCACCAATAAAAGTTATCTATCTATTTTTAGTTTGGATATTTCTATAAATTAAAATTAATCGATCACTAAATAAGAAATATATTATACATTGATTTTTTTTATTTTTTGGTATTTTTTATGGAAAAAAAATTATGACTACAAAAATTACAGTCTATTGGTAGAATTGTGGTTGGATATTTTTTTTATCTACTTGCATTTGGGCCCGAAATATTTTCATTTTTATATGTTACTATGAACATACATCAAAATATTTTAAAAAATTAAATTATTACATAAAATTCGAGCGAGAAAAAATAATGTTTGCTTCTAATTTAAATTATTTTGTACTAACTATGTAGTTCAAAGTTAATTGCAATTGTTTGTTGTGTTCTGTTAGTTAATTATTTAACTTGAAGGTCGACGCAAGCTAACTGAGACTTGCGGTTACATGATAATGGAGTTATTTTGTTATTTATTTACATTTTTACGCTCTGTTACTACATACACTAATAAGTTAAAATCCTAAAGGATCAACAAGATTCCTACGATAGTTTATTTTTATCTTCCAACTCATGGAATTTCAGTCAAATTCTTTGAAGATACTAAACGCTCTTTTAAATAGGACTTCCGGCAAATAATCGATCTGTTTTAACTGTAATACAAAAGTAGAAATTAATATTTATGGTTTCCTCTTTTATTTTTTTTATTTTGACTCGAGTTATAACTCGTTAAAAATTGGCCTGTCGTTTGGCGCCAAGGTGTATCGAGTAACAATGCATTCTTTTGTTTTCTAATAGTTTAGTTCGGTCATTCATTTTAGGAAGTAATTTGGTGTTATATTGAGCACGTACAGCGGCCGTTACCGCTGAGGTCGAGCCAATGTCGTCTCCTTCGGGCACACGATACGCACAAAATTATACCAACAATCTATTCATTTCTAAATAAGTAAGTAACTGGACATAAAGTGCATACAATTGCAGTTTATTAAGCCTTATCTTGGCAAGATTTCTTTGAAAAAAGCAAAAGTTAAAAATTATTTTATAGTGATCGTATATTTTTATTAAGTTGTATGTATGGTATACTATACAAAATGAACACAAGGGTTAATATAATGCCTCTTTTCTAAAGTATTCTTTCTCGTTAATAGAAAATAAAAGAGGATTCTACGCTTAGTGTAAAATAAGATTACATTAAAAGCTTTGTTCTATGAAAAAAATCTGTAACATATGAATACTAAATACTAATACTTAATATTACCTTGATTATTAGACTTTTAAATTTTTCACAATATCATAATGTTCAACTTGATATTTTTATTTTATTATGTTTTATTTATAACGCAAATCACTACAGTGTTAGTGAGTAAGTTTTTAGATGACAGTGGCAATACGGAAATCATGCGGCAACACCAGTAAGTCGAAATAAATGGGTAAGATATACTCTATGGACAGAGACGACTTTTCCTTTTGGGAAATGATGGCAGATTTGGCGGAACAAAATAGATATTGTTAAAAAAGCGATCCATACAAATCGATTCTGAGGGCTCCATCCTAATAATAGAAATAAATCTAGGTGACGGTTATTTCACTATCTCTACCATAATTAAACTAGAAAATAGAGTAGGAAAACTTATTGTTTACTAATGTTTTTGTTATTACGAATGTTTGACAATAGTTTTTTGTTAGCAGATGAACGATTCCACGAAGGAATACGATACTTTTCAAGGTCCCGGGACTTTAATAACGGTGTTGAAAGCAACTTGATATTAGTACCGTAAAATGGTTTCAAATTACACGAATTGTTTTTTCTTGCACACTTTGATAGAACGCCCTTAGACGATCCCTAAGCAATTAAATTACGATATATAGGCCACTAGCTTATGCTCCGTTCGCGTGGACTTAAAAAAAGGAAGGATAAAAATTCTTCTATGGCCGTCTCCGTTCTTTCTTTCTTTTATATACATACAAGCTGTCACTCGCGACTCCGTTCTCGCGAAATAAAAAAAAAAACTAAATGGGTAGCCTATGTGTTCTTCCAGACTGTGTTCTACATCTCTGCCAAATTTCTTCAAAATCTGTTTCGGAGATACCCTCAATCTAACGTCCATCCATCCATCCAAACATTCGCATTTATAACATTAGTATGATATAGATTGGTTATAACTATAAGAAAGTGGAATTTATGTAAATATAAAATAACTTACATAAAATTTCGTACAATGCTGACTGAATGTACATTTATTAAAACTACACCTTTTTGAGGTTTTTTTTAAATATTTCTTAGCTAATGTTCAAATCCGCTTTCGTTGTGAAGCCATTGACTTACGCCTGAGGCAAGGCTGGCTCATTACCTTTGATTATGTTCACGTATCCCCCTAATCATTGCTCACGGGAATCTGTGATTGTTGCACATAAATCAGACATACAACATTCCTGATGTATCACTTTGATAATTGAAAATATGTTAATTCTTTGTCTACCATTGTTCCCGAAATTATTTTTTAACTAGTTGTCACCAACGAACCTCCTCCTTTTTGAAGTCGGATTAAAAGTAAATAGTCATGGGTTATTCCAGACTATAATCTATATTATTCCTAATATTATACTGATGCTTCCAGCTGTTTACTAACGAACATTCATCCGTCTTAGCCACGGTATGTTAAATCCAGTTTTACGAACTGGACTACGCTCTGATACTCTTTCATAATAGACCGAGTGTCATTACACTTGTATATAGCTGTGAATTTCCATTAGGGAAACATTTGTATAAAAACACTATTGTATCTGCTATTACTTGAAAAAGCACTGTTAGTGCGTTTCTGAAATCAAAATCTCTTTATAAAACATTTTATCACTGTTTTGTCATAGATAACGACAAAGATGACGATATGTTTAAAACGGGAATTTGGTTTCAGAAGCCAACGTTTACACTACTATATTATGTTTCTACACAATTGTTATGGCCACAGAATAAATCTAGAATCAATAAAACGAATTCATGAAAATATTTAAAAATAATTTACTGTTGTTTTATAACCTTTTAATGTACATATTAGTTTGAACAAGCGTTTAACACCAAATAAAGACGACGGACAGCAAGGAGGTAGGAAACGAGCGGTCACATTTAGATAAACTTTGGAAAATAATGTAATAAAGTTAAAAGAGAAAATTCTATAAATCGAAGCAAAGGAAAAGGGTTAGCACTCACTGTTTGATAATTTTTTTACAACTACCATTTTGGAATAGAAGAAGAAATAATACATAATGTTCTAAATTTAAAAATATACAAATTAAAAGTAAAAAGAAGTATAAAAAGGTTCCATATGTATCGGCAACATGTACTACACAGTTATTGTATCTCACTAAACAAAAACTTAAGTCAATACAATTATTTTTTCACATACATTTAATAAATTTGTTTTGTGATAAATATATCTATTATTTGTTCAAATATTTTATAATTAAAAATACAAAAACATGGATAAGATTGTGTTTAGTTCGAAGCATACTCTCTCAATCACACAACTAATTTAGGAAAGTTAATTTGTTAAGTTCCGTATTTTATTTACAAGAAAGACTAAACTCATCTCAACTGTTTTTGTTAACTATTGACCTAAAATTATATCATCTTTCTTTTCTATTATCATGTATAAATAGTGTACTTTTATTATAATTAAGCGATTAGCTAATAATCGAGTAACTCGGCCATTCAAGACTTTGAACTAATCGATAAACAAACAAATAAACTAGGAATAAGAAATCTTTTGTTACGTTTTTTAACCTTAAATGTTTAATTTCATTCATCACTATTATTTATGTGTAAATATTTTAAGGTTATGACATGACGGACATGGTTATGAAATATTAAGACTATTTCTGTTTATACGACTCATTTTAACTTAACAGTTACTTTAATAGCTTAACCCGTTTAAGTAACTGCTAGAAGAGCATTTACACAACGTGTTTATATAGGGCACATTAAATACGTCTTATATTTTAGCACATGTTTTATTCTGACACAAGATGGCAGTGTCAACAGACAACACTGAGCAAGGGTTGTTATTATCGAACCTTATCTAACCAGTTATCAGATCAAGCGATGAGTTTCGGCGTTCGCTCGCACACCTGTTCTTTAACCCAAAGTTAACCGTCTGATAGGGCTGTCACATAACTTGTTAAAAACAATTAAATTATAATTTTATCATTTAACTAAAAATCTAATCTTACTAATATTATAAATGCGAATGTTTGGATACATAAATGGATGTAGATTTCTTTAGAAGTCATCTGCAGAACAACGGATCTCTGTGAAATTTAGCATTGATGTTCAGCATATTATAATCTGGACGAAAACATAGGTTAAAATTCAAGATTTTTTAACTCTGCACGGACGGAGTCGTTGGCGGCTGCTAGTAAAATATAAAATTGCGTTAGTCATCTTTCAACTAGGAATATTTTACGTTTAACTTTAAGTTATGTAATTAAAGTAGTTTGTGTGAACCCTGAATGGCAGGCAGGTGAGCGGAGCGCGTGCTCACGCCCCTAGGGAATGCCTCCGAGTCCGAGGTTCATTAAGTTCGGGCCTCGGCAGATGATGTATGCCGCGACTACGCCGGATGCCGCGTAATCACTGCCGAGAATGTCTACGGTATCATCTCGCTTTAGCCCTCGCGCTTGTAACGGCCTCTGCCGCTGGGCAACACAGATTTAGCTATGATAAACACACACTTTACAAAATAGGTTTGACGGTTGTTTTTTGTACGTGAAAATATATTGCGACGTCGACATGTAAGTATCCAAAATCTTGGTACCTCTTTCCATTTAATTTAACAGAACTGTCATGTTCATGTAATTGCTATCTTGATGCTGTGATATCTTGATGTAATCTTTACAGTATCTGAAGTTCAGAGTATGACCAAGAGCTATCCCTAACTGCGGGTTAATCCCATTGTGCCGGCCTTGCAACGCGCGCCGCCACGCGCCGCGACTGATAACTTCCCTCGCTTTTGTCTAACTTACGATTAGAATACTATTTATAGGTTAGAATCGATTAATACGTAACGTCAACTTTTTAACAATTAAAATAACCATGTATTGAGTCATAACATGCAATGTGATTGTTTCAAATTTGATGATGTTATATGATTCTTCGTTATATTAATACATATAATATATGAATATAAACAATTGTACAGATTACAAGACCATGCTGTAACATTCTTCATTAATCAAGTCATCGGAACATCATACCACCAATAAATTTACTTTGGACTTACGTAATAGTTATTTGAATTGAATCTCAGTGAAAATTAGCATTATTCATCTAGTGTATACTCTGTGTGTACTCTCTTAAAAAACATAGAATTTATATACGAATATTTCTAGAGCAGGCGATCCCTTTATCTGCATCTTCGGCACTCGCCTAGCATGCAGGTAAATTTAACGGTTTAGTTTGTCCCGTGGCTGTGTTGTCATTACACTTCACTTTTTCTTCTTACAAAAGAAATTAAAAAAAAAAATAACACGTGTAACTACAATAGTGGATTCATGTATCTGGTTCATTTCTTTATTCGATTGGTATTTAAAAAAAATAGGTTAGTTTCCGTCCTGACGTTGATAACAAAAGCCTAAGATTCATTTATTTGTAAGATTGATATATTTCACAATAAATACTTTTATCAACACGGCAAATATGATCAATATTAAGTGTTAATTTGAATTACAAAACAATCGGCTTCCTCCGGCGCGTGCACTGTCCCAGTTCCCACATCTGCACTGATCATTACTCCGTCGCCATTGCTTGACTATAAATAACACTAATTACACGTCAAAATAAACATTTCACAAATTATTAAGACTTTAGTAACATAATTTATATTAATATAAGTGAATTAAATCCTGTATTCATATTTTAAGCCGAAATATTATCGACCATAGACAAATTTTTTACTTTTCTAAAATATTTCAGATTATTTTTTTTTACATTCTATAGAACATAAGTTTATTATTCAATAGCGTTTACGTCTTTATCTTTATTTTTACAACGTAACAAAAACAATTAAATAGCGTATGGGTCGCCATATTTGGACATTGAGAGATTGGACTGGAATATTTGTCTAGGTTGTAATTTGGCTAACTACAGTGCTTTTGCAGGAGAGAATAATGAAAACTGCTATAATTATTTAACGGAATGAATTCTTAATATTGCACTATTTATCTTCAATATCAAATAATGAATCTTAACGTCGTCATTACGATGTAATTGGCAGCTTATAAAAAAGTCGTGCGCAACAACACCCCATTCCAATTTCCATCGAGTAGTAATCGATTAAATGGAATTAAAAGTAAATAAAATCGATACAGTTATATCATTTATTTGAATCGATACTTTCATTCATTATGACATGCATTTTGTTTTTAATGCCCTTTAACCGTGAATTTAACATAAATATTCACAATTACGTAATGTTCAAATTTTTATCTTATACCTAACATACTTTTTAAAGCCTCAAAAAAATCAGATTATTTTTAAGAGCCCACGCTCTAGTAATCAGGGAACTTCACTTTTACACTCGGTTTTATTGAGCGTAAGGTTAACCGAAAAGAGGTTTTATTGCGAAATTAGATGCTCGCGATAAAAAACATAAACAAATTATAATCTTGATATTATTTCCTTCCTTCGTTACGCTATTTTTGCTTTTAATTACAGGACGTAGCAAGTACGTGGTAGCTCCGAGAATTACGTAAAAAAGTACGTTATAATTCTGTCTGCACAAAAAGTCACGTGTTAAGGTTTTGTTGCTTGGAATTAACGTTGTGGAGTAGTTTTTCCGAACTTATACTTATTAAGTAGTAAATTAAGAAAAAAGTCAAATCAAATAACGTTGATATTTCTATTGGACTCATATACATAACAATAAAAGAGCGAGGGAATTACATAAGAATTCAATAATTCATTCCAATTTATTTATTTTTACAGGATCATATTTAAAGTATAAACAAAATTACGGGTTTGAACATTGATTGTTTTTTAACTTACCGCTTCGAATAAATGTCACGTAGCACGATCGGAACCACTTGCGTTAATTAAATCCATTCAGACCTCTAGACCGGTAGCCCTGAGTGAGTGATTATAAATTCAATTTCGATTTATTGATTTTGCTACGAATACGTGCTGTATAGTCATAAAACTCTGTACTTTGAAGTCATAATTAAACCTATACAAAGGTGAGCTAGGACTGAAGTTTTGTCATTATAAACATTGACTCCGCTGGCAAAAGTTGTCAATAAAGTCCCAAAAGTTCAGACCCCAATTTCTTTGTAATACTCATACCAAAGTCTTTACACAGTTTTTGAAGTAGGCAATATCGTTGTTTCAGCCTGTTCGAGCAGGAGATAATGAGCTACGTGCCAGCGGGTGTGTGCGGAGGGTGCACCGGGTGCAGCGCGTGCGGTGTCGGGTCGCCCGCGGCATCGCCAGCTGCTGCACGCTGCACCCGCGCGCCTGCCCCGCAACGTCGCGACTTCGAGGCCAAGTTGCGAGCCTTCTACCGCAAGCTGGAGACCAAGGGATACGGTCAGGGGCCAGGGAAACTCAAGTAAGTATCCCATATCTATGTACAACTTGCTAGATTTGACAAGAGCTAGAATCTAGATTAGAATCTTCAATATCTGAAAAGTCTACGGTATCACACAAAGCGCTTTATATTGCAATATAAACTCATACACGCACTCCATGAATTCCTAGTAATAATCTATATTGAATGAAGTGCGTGTCCCTATTGGAAATACTCTCAGTTGCAGTTTTCATGCCCGATGGTTACCTAACTTATACTATATTTTCCATAACAAAATTCCAGACTGCACATTCGTCGCGAGCATCTTTTAGAAGACGCGTTCCGGCGCATCATGTCGTGCGGCAAAAAGGAGCTGCAGAAGGGAAAGCTGTGCGTGCTGTGGGACGGCGAGGAGGGCCTCGACTATGGCGGGCCCAGTCGCGAGTTCTTCTTCCTTCTGTCAAGAGAGCTGTTTAATCCCTACTACGGACTGTTCGAATACTCCGCAAACGACACATATACGGTCCACGTGTCGCCCATGTCTGCATTTGTTGACAACCATCAGGAGTGGTTAGTAAACAGTTTTTACGCCTAAAATTTTTACAATGATTATACATAAATAAAAATACAGAATGCTGTGATATATAGAGCTTAGGAAAAATTGGACTATTAGTTAAAAATTAGTTAACCTAACATTACATTATACGACAAAAACAAAAGAAAAGAGAACGAGACACGTTAATGTTATTAATAAAACAAATCCCAACATAAGTCTATAAAAATAACGTCCATATGTCAGACTAATGTCAACGCGGAGTTATAAAAATGTCTGTGGTACTGTCCCCTAACACTGGACAATATTTCACTCTATACTCGAAGGTAAAATATCACTCGAAGGTTTTAAAATAAACACATATTATTTTCAACAATGGCGTGCAATCAATGTGTTGCCGTGTTGCAATTAGTATTGATAGGGGAGGTCTGTGCTGGGAACACGGAAACAAGTCACATGCGAAGCGAAGGACATATATTGTCAGGCAAAGTTGAAACTGTTATTAATATGTAATTTCGTGATAATTTCGCGTAATAGACCCACGATAGCTTCTAAAAAATTATTGTACCTAACATAAAAAATTGTATAAAAATGAAATAATTAAATTAAAGAACATATGATGTTATGCGTTTGTTTTGTTTATATTTTATGGTGGTGTTAATAATATAACCTAAAATTTCGAAAGGACCGTTGCACCTTTGTTAAACAATATAATATTGCCAGTTACAATGTGCATAGACCCCTCTTTTAATCAATGATACGCATTTGTTTAGTTCGTTTGTACACACACATTAAATTGTCATTCCTAATGCATTGACTTCCGTCGATTGTGCGCGGTAATTGTATTGTATTCGATGTTCAGGTATCGATTTGGGTTGAAAATATTTTTATTGTCTATGGCACAATCGTAATCGAACATAATGGACGTATCCGCGCTAATGTAACGTCCGATACAATGTCAATAGAGAGAAGCGTGCCGTGAATTACATTACAATGAAATCGTTCAGTGGGGTTTCACTGTTGAAACACTTGTACAAAAATAAATGCATTTGTTCGATTCGTGTAAATTGCTATTTAATTTATGACAAATAAAATATGCCTAAAATGATATATCACAATTGTGATTATATGAAATAACACAGCAATCTTTTTATTGTGATTTTTTTGTATGTAACATTTTCTTCGAATATTCTATTTTTGTGAGGGGGTCATAAATCTGGTTTAAAATTGTAAATAAGTATGCCAAGGCTGTTTATAAAAATGAGAATAACCAAATCGAATAAAAGGAGAAAAAACCTTTTGCATACTGCTCAAGTCAATCAAACTCCCTTACTAGGTACTCGGATCTCGAATATCAAGTTACACATATCGAGTTTCGTACAAAAGGTAACAACTCCCTCGCGACACAGCTGAAATAGTTTTTTGTCTTGTTTGTCACTTGTAATTCTATATTGCTGCTCTGACGTGTGATACAACACTTTAGATCTTCTTGCGTTACTCTAGACCTTTGTCAAATATTACAGTCTTCTTTTAAATTACTCATATTCGTAAACACTCAAGAGTCGCATAAAATCCGTAGGTCTAAAGACATAACCGTCACAGTAGCTTTCAAACTGTTGATCATAGGAATATCATGTTTTTCTTGGAATTAAAACTACTTTTAATTATTTAAACAATACTGAATTGTATAACAGTAGATTATTAGTAATGAAAATACAGTGAAGGCAATGAAATTTAATATTAACTTCGACATTTTAACTTAACTTGGTGATTTAATTATTGTATCCAAATGTTTATTTTATGATGTGTTGCTGTAGGTTCCGATTCTCTGGGCGCGTGCTGGGTCTAGCTCTGGTGCATGGCTACCTACTGGAGGCGTGGTTTACACGCGCGTTGTACCGAGCGCTGCTGCGACTGCCGCCCGCCCTTGAAGATGTTGACGCTTTGGACGCGCAGTTCGCCGCCTCATTGCGATGGTTGCAGGTAACGAATTACGATGTTTATGCATTGCTAAATTTCAATTTTTAAAGTTGTAGTTCAAATTTAAGTATACTTAGTTAACATGGTTAAAATATATACACCAAGTGTCGTTCTAATTTCTAATTCAGAGCGCGCGTTGCGTGTCGTCACTGGAGCTGACGTTCGCGGTGTCGGAGCGGCTGGCGGACGGGCGCGTGCTGGAGCGCGAGCTGAAGCCGGGCGGGCGCGAGCTGCCCGTCACTGCGCGCAACAAGCACGAGTACCTCGAGAGGGTGGTGCGCTGGCGCGTGCAGCGGGGCGTCGCCGCACAGACAGAGTGGCTCGTCAGAGGCTTCCATGAGGTACTATATACACATCTTACTTCTCACTAATATTAATGCGAATGTTTGTTATTAAGTAAGTCCAGAACAGCTTAACGGATCTTAAACCAAGGAATAACATATAGTCTACTATATTTTTTAAATTCCGTCGGACCAAATAGCAGGCAACCATTATTATATAATATAACAACAACCCAATATCCAAAATATTAAAGGAAATCTAGGGTGCATTGAGTGGTAGGTGACAGGTGACAGCAGAGAACTTACCGTGGCCCACGACTCGTATTGCTTATACAAGAACATATTATAAAATCTGTTTTCTAAAAAATCGAGAGAAATGAGAAGATGATCGTTTGTACATGTGCAATACAAAAAACGATACTTCAGTTCAAAAGATAACTTTTTAATTTTTAATTATATCTACCTGATTGTTACAGAAGAACCGATTTCTAACACTCATTTATTCACTTATATATATTTCATCAGAAGTACGTGCGGCAAAACAAGTAATTATCTTGTTGACAAATCATTGTTAATGAACAATTTACTTGGTCACGCATTATTTTCTTCCATAATTAAAAACTTGTTTTATATCGTTATACCTCTCATTATCTTTGACTAAACAGAGATAACAATATGTTTCATACAGGAATTTTGCTCTCACAAAGCAACGATTAACCAACCAACCAATAATTGAGAAAACGTAAACATTGTAAAGTCGACAGTATTTTGACGCAACAGTTTTTGGCACAAATCTGGGAATTTTACGAGACCTAGTTTTAACTAACGCACATAAACACCGTGGGCGTCACACTCTTAAAATTTATATTACTGTTTTACAATTTGTTGATATTTAATCTTTTAGTTCGTATACTATTTCTTGTCCAAATCCGAACTTGAAGAGTAGGTGTTAATCATACTTCATACTAATATTATAAATGCAAGTGTTTAGATGGATGGATGTTTGTTTGAAGGTATCTCCGGAACGGCTTAACGGATCTCTGTGAAATTTGGTATAGATGTAGAATACAGTCTGGAAGAACACATATACTACTCATTATGTTTAATTAATGCTGCGCAGGAGGAGTCGTGGGCGACAGCTAGTATATAAACTCATGTTCGCTAAATATTAGGTATAATTAGTGACTGTCTATCGCTCATGCACAACCACAACACCACAAGAACTGTAAACCGCAGAATAAAAGCGATAAAATCTTAAAAATGTACAATTAAACATTCGCATAATAAACTTAGTTTAATTTAAATATGTAATTCCGCAATAATGTTACTTATATTATAAACGCGTATGTTAGAAGGTATATCTCCAAAATGGTAATATCTCTCTTATATTTCCAAAAGCATGAGAAAGAGAAGACGACCCTAAGCCCGATGATTAGACAACAAAATAAAAATTGGGAAAATTCTGGCTGAAAACGGCTACAATTAGGGAAATATAAAGGTCTTTGCCCAGCAAGGTTCTCGACTGTTTCTTTTATATTTCTTAATTTTATTTAAAACCTTCATGGCAATTAAGGCTAATTATTATTATTAATATCGCCAAAACCGCTGCATGGATCTAACTAAATGTGCATTAGATGTAGATGAACATTACATGGAAGAACGCATAGGTTAATCTTTTTTTAATTCCGAGCGGACAAAGCCGCGAGCGACATATAAGAAATAATTTTGTGAACCACAGGTTATGAAAAATGCTTCATATTTGCAGTATATTTAGTATGAGCTATATATCTATAGCGCAGTAATTTTCAGGTGGTAGACCCTCGGCTGGTGGGAGCGTTTGACGCGCGGGAGCTGGAGCTGGTGATAGCAGGCGCACCCGAGCTGGACGTGGCCGACTGGCGAGATAACACAGAGTACCGCGGCGGTTACCATGACGACCATCCCGTCATCGTCTGGTTCTGGCAGGCCATCGACAGGTAAGCAAGTTATTTAACCTATCTGAATTACGACCCAAGCATCCAAGTCTTTTGAAGAAACGGGTCATACATTGTACGTCATTGTTGTGTACATTTTATAGCAACCCATAGTTTTTGATGTATCAAGAACAGCAATCCTTTTAGTATATTTATATAGTAATGTTGTTTTAAAATACCTAAGCTTTAAGTTTGCAAACAAACTGGGTAAATAACCTCTTTATAGTGCAATATATTTTACACTATCAGTAAAGTCAACATATCAACCATTATCAATACAATAAAGTTTTACAACAAAGCAATATCCTACTCACAAGAGACAGTGAGAATGTTACATCTGATGCAAACACAATGCAAACTTATTCATGTCTGATTAAGAGAAACTAGTATTTTATTACTTACCCACAAGGCCTAAAATTGAATATCTATATCATATTGCACTTTAAATATTCATTTACTTTCAAAAGCTATAAGCTAACGATATTCCAATAAAACCGGTAACCCTTGGCCTGTCGAACCCCACGCATTCCTACTACACTGACAGTTTTGTTACTATTGAATTTATTTCGCTATTTCTATAGAAGTGTTCATAAAGTATTTTGTTGTAGGTTTACAAACGAGCAACGGCTACGGTTGGTGCAGTTCGTGACTGGGACATCTTCGATTCCGTATGAAGGGTTCTCTGCGCTGCGCGGGTCGACGGGGCCGCGACGCTTCTGCATAGAGCGGTGGGGTCGCGTGGAATCGTTGCCGCGAGCGCACACCTGCTTCAACCGTCTCGACTTACCGCCATACCCCACCCCGCAGCTGCTGCACGAGAAACTCCTGCTCGCCGTAGAAGAGACCAACACGTTTGGCATCGAGTGAACTCCTGCACTCTTAAACTTGTACTGCTTTAATGCAATTATTGTAAAAATACTTTAACCTAGTGTTTGATATTTATTTGTTAACTTATTATCGCTTAAATTTATCTTGAGCATAAACTTTACCAGTTATTTAAATGGCTGAAGAATTCCCTATCCTATTCTCTTCTATAGTATGTTTAGTATTGACTAAAACCCAAAATGATTAATGTTGTAATTGTATATGAAAATCGTAGGGTCTGTGTAAATAATAGTCAATTGATAGCATAGTCAACAGACAAAGATAGATTAGTTGTATCATATGTTGTAGAGGCATTTATCAATATAACTAGCCACTTGTGTAGTTATTGAGGTTTGTACTTTATAAATGCTTTTATTGTAAGTAATGTATAATGTGGCTGTGATGCGGGGCCCGAGCCCCGTTGTTTAGATGTTATGCTTTGACGTCACTAATTTATAGTTTTGCTGGACTCCAATATATGAATCGGGGAACATACATTTTGTGGCAAAACAAAGGTAGAACTAAACACATAAGTATTAAGTACCAAGTATTACAAAATTATCTTTATTGCTTGAAACAGGAGCTACAAAAATCTCCAATTTATAAATACTACCTAGTCAGCTATATAATATTCGCTTGCATAAACAGAATAGCAGAAATGTCACCTGCAATGGACATCTTAAAATTTAAGTTACACAAAATTCTTAATATGAATGTAATTTATTGTAGAAATGTTCCTCACTTCTGTACCAGAGCTCTGCTCAAAGTTGCTTCTCTTGAATGTTCTTAGTTAAAAGGTATTTTGGTTGCAATTTGTAAATATTCATTATTTATTGTGCTTATGTAAACAATCAAGTATGACTTTGTTTCTTTTTGTAAGTAAATACCTCTATTATGTTGAATATTTACCTACTTTGGATATTTTATTGTGTAAATTTTAAGTAAATTGTTTTTGTGTGGATGTGATAAAATGTCAATATACAATATTACTTAACAAACTGTGGTTTCATTTATATTAAGTTTGTGGTATACCACAAAAAACATGTGGCGAGTGAAAAGATTGCCATCGCCAATCGCTATGCACCAATTGAAGTCCGCAAATAACACATGAATCTGACAATCAAATTGTGGCCATGACAACAATTACACCTCCAAAATCATAAGCATTTTTTTTTAACCAAGATGCTGCCAGAAATCATACACAATATTGAAAAAGCGAGCAGTTTTGTAAATACTAAATTAATGTTAATACTTCAATTCCGCAGTACATTTGTGTAATTATTATGACGGACACATTTACCAATAACTTTGATTTTTGCAGCCTTAACATTTAAAGAAAATGCAAGGGGGAGGAAATATAAAAGGTTTAAATTGGACATGGAATTTTAATACTTCCAAGTATACAAAAATAATTAAGCAAACTCACACATACAAAATGTTTTATTTTTTTTTAAGTTTGTGTAACAACAAAATCAACCTTGTTTTGACCTTATTTTTTAAAACATATATAACTATTTACAGAAAAGTCTGCATTCTTAAACACAAACTGATGATATAAAATGCAAAGGGTTATTTCATCACTTCCTACACTAAGTTGTGACGGAGTTAATTTATTATGGTGTGTCAGAGTCTGTAAGATTAAAATCCCTATTATTAACTGGCAAAAGTTAACTCACATAGCTGTCACTACAATGATAAAAGCTACTGTGATGATAGATTCATATGCGTTAATGTCAAGTCAGAATATCCTCCCCCCTTCATTACACCTTAAGGAAAACATAAGCAACTTTTGATTTTCAACATTAAGTAACTCTCAAAACAGCAGGAATCAATCCCGGCATTGGCAGATGACACTCGGCATCCCAACAAATAAAATTTGTAATATAATACACACTTGTGTAAATATTTTGTATATTTACTTCAAAAATAACGGTACATACAATATTAATTTGTATTTCTATAGTACTTTCAAAAGGGGTGAAGGAGGACTCACATCGAGTCTAGCTGAGAGAGGGGAAATCCTTGCTGTCGTCAACCTTGGGCGGAGCCACCTGTGAGCGCGGCGCTGGGCGCTCCTCCGGCGGCGGCTCCTCGCGCGGAACGCCTCGCCCGCGCCCGCGCCCTCGCCCACGCCCACGACCGCCAGTACCGCCGCGCCGTGCCGTGTCGGTGAACGTGAACTCGATGCCCAGCACGCGCTTCTGGCGACCTACACGTTGCGGGTAGTCGGCCATGTCGTATTCCTCATCGGTGTCGTCGTCTTCCCCACCCTCTTTCTTCTTCTCCAGCATCACGAGGTTCTTCCACTGACTCAAGTCCTCGCCCTCACCTGCCTTGCGCAAGTTGTACTGCGGAGCCATGCGCTGGGCGTTGCGCAGCGCCTTGTACTCGTCCAGCGTTAGCTCGCGCGGCTCCTCCTCGGCCGGTACCGTGCGCTCGGCGTCCGGTTGCTGCCCGTCGCCAGCGGCAGCCACGTCCGGGACCTTCTCCTCCACAGCCTCACCCTCGGAGCCAGTCTTCTGCAACTCATCCAAGTCGTCTTTGATGGTACCCCAGTTGTGAGGCCCTCCGCCCTCGCGCTTGTCCACCGGCTTCACACCGGTCTTGTCGGAACCAGACCTTCTGTCGAACTCGCGTTTGCCCCGACTGTCGTAGGCGGGCCTCGGACCGCGTTGTCCCTCACGGGGTTCACGCGGTGGTCTCGGTCCACGGCGTTCACCACCCTCGGGGTTGTCACTAAAGTTACGCCGTTCAAAGTTCGGTCGGCGGTCACTAAATTCGCGTCGAGGAGGCCTCGGTGCGACTTCTTTACCGTCGATGGCACCGTTTTGCGGTCGTTCCTCGCGACGCCTTGGAGGCGGACGCTCTGCAGGACGCTCACCAGTCCGTGCCGGGCCTTTGCTCTTTTGTTGTTCGCCGGTCTTATTTTCTTGAGACTTCACATTTTGGGTTTCCTTGATGCCCTTCCGAGCGACCACACTGCCGCTCTTAGGCTTTATTTCGGGTTTCCCTTTGTTCTCTTTTTCGGCTTCTTTGGTTTTCTTTTTAAGCTCCTTGGCTTGCTCTCGCGCTTTTAACGCATCAAGAGGATCGGTCTCGTCGTCCAAAAAAAGAGCGTATCTATTAACAATCCCCACACCGTAGGAATTCTCCATTGTGATCCTCTTGATGATTTAATCACACAAAAACTGGATGTTGGTGGATAATTTTACACACTTAATAGGTCGACATTTTGTCTTATTTTATTGATTTCATTTAATATGGCCGACAAACGAACACACTAATACGCCATATGACGGAAGGAATAGAGAAAAGAATGAAAATGGCGGAGATTGTAACTTTTTAAAACTTGACTTTATGTCTATGGTTTATTACAGATTTCAACGATTATAGGAATGCTACCACAGATAAACAAATCTCTGATTTTTGTGGTTTATAAAATATTTTTTTTATAAATATATATAAAAAAATCTAGTAATTAGATTCTCATATTCTGTATGAATAAAACATATTTCTTTTACTGATGTTAAATGGCACATTTCATTTCGGTGAAGAAAATCTTACTAATTTTATAAATGTGAACGATTTGATGTATGTATGGATGTATAAAACAGTCCGGAAGAATATATAGACTACCGATGATCCTAGAAATGTTTGCGGTTCCTGTGGTATTCTTTTGTTTTGCATATTTACGATTTAATATCGATAACTCCGCTAAGGGTTAATACATATTATTTGAATTGGGCACAGATAGAACATAGCCATAATAAGCCATAACGCCACAATACAACATTTAAACACGCAAGTTCCTTTTCCAAATAAAAGCGTTGAAATATAAAATCATAACCACCTTGTTTGCCTTTCAACTCTAGTTACTAATATTTTATTAAACTTTAAAGGCATAATTTATTTTGAAAAATTCTTAAGAGTAAATAAATGAAATGTTTTTAAAGTACATAACTACACTCAAAGCATTTAAGTCAAACAATAAGTTGACGCGATGTTTCAGCCAAGAAAACTTTACAACAGGTTCATCAAAAGTAAGAAGTCCAATAAACACTTATTATAATCACTTTATGAATTTGCCTCTACCAAACGATAAGGTATTTGCTACTTACGTTTGGATTGACGGCAGTGGTATTAACTTACGATCTAAAGATCGCGTTTTGGATCAAGCGCCTTGTGACCTAAGTGCACTACCTAAATGGTCATTTGACGGAAGTTCATGTGGACTAGCCAAAGGAGAAGATTCTGACACAATGTTGATACCGGCTGCGATCTACAAAGATCCATTTCGTAAGAATCCTCACATTATAGTTCTTTGTGAAACCTATCTTCCTGATGGAAATCCGACTTCTACAAACTACAGATCGAGTTGTGCCAAAACACTTAGTGAAATAAATAATTTAGAACCATGGTTTGGTATTGAGCAAGAATATACAATATTCGACAATGATTTATGGCCGTTAGGTTGGCCGAAAGGCAGAGGCTTCGCAGTTATAAATCCTTTATATTCTTACTGTGGGAACGGGGAACATATTGCGGGAAGAGAAATTGTCGAATGCCATGCCAGAGCGTGCAGTTATTCGGGTGTAAACTATGCTGGCTCAAATGCTGAAGTTATGAAGAGTTCATGGGAATATCAGATTGGTCCAACGTTAGGTATCAAAGCAGCAGATGATCTATGGCTTAGTCGATATTTGTTGAATAGAATAGCAGAGCACTTTGGATCAATAATTAGTTACCACCCAAAGCCAATGGGAAAATGTCATCCAGGAATAGGATGTCACCACAATTTTAGTACGAATAAAATGCGAGACAAAGATGGTATTTCTGTAATTCAGAGTTTTTGTAAAATTTTATGTGAAAGACACAATGAATTCATAAAAAATTATGGTCTTGGGAACGGTGAAGAAAACAAGAAACGGTTAACAGGAAAATTTGAAACAGCTCCATATAATTCATGCATTTGGGGAGTTGCAGATAGAGGTACTGCAATCAAATTAAAAAAATCGGTAGTTGTGGAGGGCAAAGGTTTTTTGGAGGACAGAAGACCGGCTGGGGACTGCGACCCTTATCGAGTTTCGAAGATGCTTGCAGAAATTTGCTTGCAGTATAATAAATTACCGTGTTAATAATTTAACCAACTTCAAAAAGAAGGAGGTTCTATTGAAAACATAGGTTCTTCTTGCATCTTCTTCTTCTTTTAAATACTGTCTTTTAAAGAGTTCTAAACTTAAGAAACCACTTTTTTTATCGAAAAACAAAATATTCTTTTTTCATTTCATTTAAATCATTTTTGTTCCTTCGTCACAACTTATAATTTCTCCGTAGTAGTCGCGAAATTCCACAAAATTTAACAAAATTTTAGTTTTAACTCAATTTTATTAAATTTCCAAAATGAATTATTTAAATACTCTTTTGTCTACTATTAAAATCGCCAATGCTTGCTTTATTCCAAAAAGAAACATGCTGAAATGTTCCATAAATCACATATTGAATAAGAAAGTTATGGACAGATATCTTCGGCTTCCGATGCCTTGTAATAAGGTTCTTGCCACATATGTATGGATTGATGGTTCCGGAATTCATTTGAGAAACAAGGATCGAATATTGTCATGCACGCCATATACCGCTGAAGCTGCGCCAAACTGGGCATTCGATGGAAGTTCAACGGGTCAAGCCAGCACTGATAATTCAGATACGATCCTAAAGCCTGCTGCAGTGTTTAGAGATCCATTCCGATTAGAACCACATGTTTTGGTCCTGTGTGACGTATACAGAGGCGACGGAAAAGCAGATCCTTCAAATCACAGAAAGTTTTGTAACGATTTATGTGAATTTCACAAAGCGGAGGAACCTTGGTTTGGATTAGAGCAAGAATATACTATGCTGGATATTGATGGATGGGGTCTGGGTTGGCCTAAGGGTGGTGGTTTTCCTGCTGTAAACTACGAGTTCTCTTATTGCGGAATTGGCGCAAAATATGTTGCAGGACGAGATATAATTGAAGCCCATACGCGTTCATGCCTTTATGCTGGTTGTGATTTTGAAGGCACCAACGCCGAAGTCATGTATGCTTGTTGGGAATTTCAGATAGGAACTACAGTTGGCATTAAGGCTGCAGATGACATGTGGATGGCACGATATTTAATGACTCGAATTGCTGAAGATTATGGCGTCGACATCACTTATCATCCTAAACCAATGGGACCTAAACATCCTGGTGTAGGTATGCATCATAATTTTAGCACGAAAACCATGCGCTCGGATGGTGGTTACAAATTCATCGAAGAATGTGTCAAAAAGCTAGAAGCTAATCACATGAAGCATATGAAACGGTACAGTGTCGATGAACAAGGAAATCGTATGCGACTCTCCGGTAAATTTGAAACAGCACCATTCGAAAAATTTTCCTGGGGCGTTGCCAACAGGAAGTCATCTATTCGAATTCAACGAAGTGTTAAAGCTAAAGGTAAAGGCTTTTTCGAAGATCGGAGACCTGCCGGTGATTGTGATCCGTATCTGGTTTGTGGGTTATTGTTGGACACGTGCTTGGGACCAGCCTCAGGTGGCGGCGGCAGAGCATGCAAGTAGTTATTTTTTAAGTGCGATTATTGTATTATGTTTATCCTTTATTTCTGTGACCTATGAGTTGTAAGTAATAAAACATTGGCGAAAACAAACTTTTGTTTCAATTTTATTCTATTCGTTTTACAGTAGCAATATATAGCCTGAAAGTCTGGTGCCGATATTTATAGCGAGCGATTTCAAATAACGTGATTGCAATGGCACAGTGTATATATTGCTATCAAAATATAGTCAAACAAGGATATCATAACTGGTGAGAGATACGCTGCTATCGCGATGGTTCAGTCTGAATCAGAATATAAAATAAAACCTTCATAGGCATAGAAAATGACAAAAGAAAAAATGACGTGAAAGACACATCTACAGTACAGAAAGGATTTTGTGACAATTTTGACGTTGACAAGTAGGCGCTAGTGAGCTGTCATAATATTCATTCTCAAAGTGGGCAGTAGACAAAATAAGTTTGGGAACTACTGTTCTATAGTATACTTACTATACTCTTTGCTCAAAGTAAAATCAAAAACATAAATTTCATAAATTTAAATTGATTTTATAAGGCTATTCTAATTTAATAATTAAACTAACAAAAAATACTAATTCTTTTCTTAGTTTTTGTCTCAGGACATCAGATGGAAACGTAAGTGTTCATAATAATAACCGATATTTTGTAAATATAGCTAAAATTGAAGAAACCAATATTGTAAATGCAAAAGTCTAGATATAGGGTATATGTTATGAATATATTTTGTCATTTTTTAGAATAAACGCTCATGCTGCCTTTCTGTGCAATTATGAAGTGATGCAAATCCTTCAGCAACTAAAGGACAATACTCAGAAAAAACATAAAAGGGAAGCATCACTAGCAACAGTTACTTATGAGGTAGGAATACATTGGTATTTGACTTACACCTTGTTCGTGATTTTTACCCTTTCATGGATTATGGTGGTAAATATGGTAGAAAATAAGTTGAATTATTAGACAGAAGATAATAGTTAAGATAGAAAGGGAAGGTTTCTTTTCCGATGTCTCCTATTACCCATTAAATGCATTTCCCCATCACATTCTTGATATCAAAGAAACTAATAGAAGATACAACAAAAGACTAAAATTTGGTATGTGGTACGGCTTTCACTAGCCACAATAAAAAAAAATGGTATTATTTTGTTAATTTAAGCAAGTCTTCTTTAACACACCTATGTGCAGATTTATTCAAAAAAGCTGTGGAACTATTATTTAAATTTCTTTAAAATCAATACTTATACAACTATGATGAATAATTCTTTTACAGACAGTTCATTATCTACAAGATACTGAATGTAAAAGTCAAACAGAAGAAATGATACAGAAGTTTCTAGAAGGAATGAAAAAATTCAAATTAACAAAGATGGAAAAATTAATGATGGTAAATACACCACCGAGAACAGAATTGGAAATACAATTGG